>NC_056049.1:16337901-16937901 GCF_004379255.2 Salvia splendens | reverse complement strand
AATGGCGAGCACAGGTATCGTGGTCGGAATAATCCAAGCACATATATAGTGCTCGATACATCTATAAAAACAAAACATATACACTGCATATATATTTTATGGTACATAATTGTTGGAATGTTGCATGAATTTTTTTTTAATGCCTAGAACATTTCGGGTGGTCGGAATTATCCGAGCATGTATCAGGTACTCGCTCTTTCGTAATATATTTAACCACAATTCTATCAATTCGCATGGCATACATTGAATATTTATACAAGTCTTTTTGTTTACGAGCAAATATATAGTGTTCGCTACATCTGTAAAAATAAATCGAGAACTCTGTATATATATTTTATGGTATATTATATGGTACAAGATTTTGTTGAAGTGTGGATGAATATATTATTTTGGGAATGCCGAGCATATTTGGTGTGGTCGGAAAATTCCAAGCACATATATTGTGCTCGGGTCATCTATAAAAATAAAAAGAATTGTAGCACCCCGAAAATTTGCGACTTTTGTTTTCTTTAATGTGGTTGTCCATTTGGAATTTCATTCATGGAATTTAATTTCTATGTGTTTGAGTTAACGATGTGAGTTTTAATTGTTATGAGTTATGTGAAATAATGTACTATATTTTCCAATGTGGGAAATTAATTAAATGGGATCATGCATTTTGTTCTAGCCATTTTATTTGGAATTTTTGGCCCCTTCAAATTATTGGAATTAATATTTTCTTTTTTGTATTTAATTAATTGTTTTGGGATATTTATCCAAATTAAATCCAAACCAAATTATCCTTAATTTATTCTACATGATTTTCGACCCTTAGGCAATTCCTTGGAGATTTTCGAAAATCCCCTATTAATTAGGAGGATGAATTATTTTTATAGATTTAATTGGTACCTTGTATAATTTCCTTCTTGAATTTAAAATCCAATTAAATCTAACCATATTTTGTCAAATCCCTCCATATCCTATTTTAATTAGGATTTGACTCTTTCCTTGGAGTCTTTTTCTACAAAAAATTAACAAATTTAAATCCTATTCCTATTTTATTGGAGGATTTAAATAATTTCCTTGCTACTCCCTAAAGTACATGCCCTCTTTTCTACACGCCTATTTTCTTTTAAATTGTGGAATTTATTCATTGACCTCTATTTTATTACTCCACAATTATAATTATTTTATTTAAGTGTAGGATTAATCTTAGAATATAAAAAGGGAGGAACCCTAACCCTAGCTCCCATTCACACGTTTTTCCTCTCTCTCTGTCATGACCGCCCTTGCTAAGGATAGTGAAGACGGGGAAAACATGACGAGGGGAGGGACTAAGGAACGGGGAAGAAAAAAGGGGGACGCAATGAAAGACAACAATAAGGGACGACATTTAATATGAAAAACCCAATTAACTTCAAAAAGAAATATTTTAGTTTATTAAAAAGTTAAGCTACAGATTTTAGTCTCAAGATACTTAAAGTCATAAAATTGTATTAAACAGTGCGGAGGACTTCTAGAAATTAATTTCAAACACGGCAGCGAAATAACAAGTATCAAAGAGAGTCATGGGATGACGCCCATGTATGAAGACATGACGCATTCGGGAATTCCTAAAGCTCACTCAACATCCGCTGCAATATCCAACAATCACATCATCTTTCCACAGTGCGACGAAAGTGTGGCCACACTATTCGCCCACGAGACCGGCCGACTAGCAAGGACGGCTCCTGATCCCACCAGTGTACACAGCCTGATAGGGTTTGCGGCCCTACTCAAACCCGAATTCGTTTCACACACATCCATATAGCCTAACGGAGCAAGCTCAGACGAACTAGGCATCAGACAACAATCTCAATATCAAAAACAGTCATGGCATGACATAAAACTTTAAACCACCCTTATAGCTCGAACATCATAATTTAAAACGTAAAATGAGTTTAGTAAAAGAAAGCCCACATTGCTTGCTTATACCACACAAATCACAACTTTAACGCAACCCTTTGCTCTTGGTACCCACGTACGTACAACCACCCTTGCCAAAATCACCACAAAATCAGGTTTTTCCATCATTACAATTATTATGCATGTTCTATCGTTCCTTTCATCGTTTTCTTAGATTGCCCATCCCAAACGTTCATCAACAAAACGAAACGAACACTCAAGTATACATCAACGTGTAACACATAGCCACATCATTGGATACGTTTCTTATTCACACATGTATCATGTATTCACTCAAAACTTGACAACCAAGATTATTTCAACAAGACATAAATCTGGCAGACCAGCGCAGTCATTTTCAAAAATCATTAAAAATCTATACGACATCATTTGAAGCTGAAATTTGGTAAACACAATTTAGACACATCAAGGTTCATCCAGTTAAAACTTCATACCAAAATCACATCTTTAGGTCGGTCAAATCAAAAACGAAACTCATTGGACGAGAATACAGATTCTGGCAGAACTGCGCAATTCAATTGGAAAATTTGTTAGATATCCATCTTTAGTCAAAAGAGGCTGAAATTTTGACACAACACAAAAGACACAGAAAATTTCACTCAGTTAAAATTTAGTGCCAAAATAAGATCGTTTGGTCGGTCAAACACGCGTCAGAACCTACTGTCCAAATACCACAAAAATCATGCTCAACATTCACAAACTAGGGTTTGTCTATCCTTCATCCACACACACATATTAATGCTTTCAACACATTTTCATGCTTCAAAAATGACATCACAACCTTGATTTCATATTTACACATAACATTCACTAATGAATCATCCACAAATTCACATACACACCTATATACACGCACATACACATACTTTCTCATGCAAACACCCTTCCCAACCAATTAATTTTTAGATCTACGATTCCTACACTTACTATATGCATGAGGGAATCAAGAAACATGGATTCAATGGTAAAGGTGTGAAACATGATTCAAGTATACCTTTCTCTTGCAAAAAAAAAGGATCGGTAGGAATGACGAATGGTGCGATTCTTCGATGAATCTTGAGTATCCAACTCCAAAAAGATGCAAGAACAAGGGATTGGTGAAGAATTGGTGGAGAAGGAGAGGGGGAAGGAAAAAAACCGTGTGGGAGAGAGGAGGGGGAGAGAGTGGCGTGAATAAGGGGGCTAGGGTTAGGGTTTGACTTATTTATTCTCTAGGTTTAATCCCACACTTAAAAAAAATAATTATAATTGCGGAGGAATAAAATAGAGGTCAATGAATAAATCCCACAATTAAAAGGAAAATAGGCGTGTAGTATGTTGGGAGTAATTTTCAAAAATTGCTATTTAATTAGCATAAATATTTATTTGGTATTTACTTGAAGAGAAAAATACTCATAAAATAGGTAAGAAGATAGTGAGTATCCTATAATTAAGGTAACAAGATAAATCAAGAATTTCCCCAAGTATGAGGGGGGGGGAGGGGAGGGCGTGTAATCATAGGGATTAGCCAAATGAAATATTTAAATCCCCAAACTAAAATTGGAATATGATTTAAATTTGGTAATTTTTTTGTAGAAAAAGACTCCCACAAAATAGGTATCAAATAAATTAATTCCACAAGGTAATTGAAAGCAATAGGGGACGAAAATCATGTAGAATAAATTATGGATAACTGGGTTTGGATTTAATTTGGATAAATATTCCAAAATAATTAATTAAATCCAAGAAAGATATTATTAATTCCAATAATTTGAAGGGGCCGAAAATTCTAAATAAAAAGGCTAGAACAAAATTCATGATCTCATTTAATTAATTTCCCATGTTGGAAAATATAGTACCTCATTCCACATAACTCACAACAATTAAAACTCGCATCGCTAACTCAAACACATAGAAATTAAATTCCAAGAAAGATATTCCAAATTCAACAACCACATTAAAGAGAACAAAAGTTGCAAAATTTTCGGGGTGCTACATCCTTCCCCTCGTAATAGAAATTTCGTCCCGAAATTTGATCGTCTTACATAAACAACTCGGGGTATTTCTCTTTCATTCTATCTTCCAACTCTCACGCCTCGGGACCATGGTGTTTCCACAACACTTTCACGGATGCTATTGACTTGTTTCGCAACTCTTGCACCTTTCGATCTAAGATTGCTTCGGGTCTCTCCTCGTAGCTCGTGTCCGGGGTCAAGACAACCTCTTCTTGATGAATCACATGCTTGGGATCAAACACGTACTTGCGCAACTACGACACATGGAACACATTGTGCACATTCCCAAACTAGGAGGTAACACCAAGCGGTACGCTACAGGACCCACTTCATCAATAATCTCGTACGGCCCTACAAAATGCGGTTTCAATTTGCCCTTCACTACAAACCTTACAACTCCTCTCGTCGGGGATACCTTCAAGAACACTTTGTCACCAACGTTGAATTTGATCTCCATTCGGCCCACGTCGGCATATGACTTCTGCCTATCTTGAGCTTCTTTGATCCTCGCACGGATTTGATGCACGATTTCGGTCATCTCCTTGATAGCATCGGGTCCTAACATCTTTCTTTCACCAACGACATCCCAGTAGAGTGGAGATCGACACTTCCTGCCATACAAGGCTTCATACGGCGCCATATCGATCGTCGCTTGGTAGTTATTGTTGTAGGCGAATTCAACCATGGGTAGAACAATTTCCCAACTTTCTCCGCGGTCTAGGACAACGGCTCGCAGCATATCTTCAAGTGTTTGGATCGTTCTCTCCGACTGCCCGTCCGATTGCGGGTGGTAAGCAGTGCTAAAGTTCAATTTCGTGCCTAGCTCCCGTTGCAAACTCATCCAAAACTTCCACGTGAACTTCGTATCGCGATCGGATACAATGATCTTTGGCACTCCATGCAAACGTACAATCTCACTCACGTAGAGCTTGGCTAACTTGTCCGATCCGTAGGTAATCCTTATCGGTAAGAAGTGCGCGCATTTAGTGAGTCGATCGATGATCACCCAAATTGCCGTATTCCACCTTTGTGACTTTGGTAAGCCCGCCACGAAGTCTGTGGCTATATGCTCCCTCTTCCATTCAGGAATTTCGAGCGGTTGCAATTTCCCATATGGCCGTTGGTGTAAGGCCTTCACTTGCTGACACGCTAGACATCGCTCCACAAATGATGCAACGTCTCCTTTCATTCCATTCCACAAAAAACGTTGCTTCAAATCTCGATACATCTTAGTGCTTCCAGGGTGAGCAGTGTAAGGTGTGTCGTGTGCTTCACTCAAAATCTTATCTTTCAGCGCCTCCTCGTTCGGCACACACAATCGTCCATCAAACATCAAGGCATTGTCCGCCTCCTCACGAAAGTGGTCAGGTTTCTCGGTCCTCACCTTCGCACGTGTCTCTTCCAACTTCTCATCACGACGCTGTGCTGCTATGATCTTGGTTCTTAAGTCTGGCTCAATTACTAGAGTCGCTATTCTTCCTCCTACTGTCTCGGGTGCTTTCACTATCTACAATTGCCTTCTATCGAATTCACGGATCAACGTTTTCTCTTGAGTTAGGAAAGAAGCCAGTTGAGGTTGGTTCTTCCTACTCAAAGCATCGGCCACTACGTTCGCCTTGCCCGGATGATAGTGAATACCACAATCATAATCCTTCACGATCTCAAGCCAACGTCGTTGTCGCATGTTCAACTCCTTGTGCTCGAAGAAGTACTTGAGACTCTTGTGATCCGTAAAAATCTCGCATCTCACTCCATAGAGATGGTGTCTCCAAATCTTTAGCACGTGTACTAATGCTGCTAGCTCCAAGTCATGAGTCGGAAAGTTAAGCTCGTTCGGTCTCAATTGCCGGGAAGCATACACTATCACTTTCCCATCTTGCATCAACACGCATCCAAGTCCTACTTTCGACGCGTCAGTATAGACGGCGAAGTCCTTGTCGGGTTCTGGTACCGCTAGGACAGGTGCTGTAGTCAATTTCTCCTTCAACAGTTGAAAACTCGCCTCGCATTCCGGCGTCCAAACCACCTTGATTCCTTTCTTCAACAGTTGCATCATCGGTCTCGTGATCTTAGAGAATCCTTCGATGAAACGTCGGTAGTATCCTGCTAATCCCTAGAAACAGCGGATTTCACTCGGCATTTTCGGCGACTTCCAATTATGCACAACCTCAACTTTTGCTGGGTCCACTTGAATTCCATTAGCCGTCACGATATGACCAAGAAAGTTCACTCTATTCAACCAGAACTCGCACTTACTAAACTTGGTATATAACTTTTCCTTCCGGAACGTTTCCAACACCGTTCGCAAGTGCCATCCATGCTCCTCCTTGTTCTTCGAGTATACCAACACGTCATCGATGAAGACTAGCACGAACTTGTCGAGATACTCGTGAAAAACTCGGTTCATCAAATCCATGAAAACTGCCGGGGCGTTAGTCTGTCCAAATGGCATAACGAAAAATTCATAGTGGCCATAACGAGTGAGAAAAGCAGTCTTAGGCACATCCTCTTGTCGGACCTTTAGTTGATGGTATTTAGACCTCAAGTCCATCTTTGAAAATACGCCAGCTCCTCGAAGTTGATCAAATAAGTCATCGATTCTTGGCAGTGGGTACTTATT
This sequence comes from Salvia splendens, assembly GCF_004379255.2. Lineage (NCBI taxonomy): Eukaryota > Viridiplantae > Streptophyta > Magnoliopsida > Lamiales > Lamiaceae > Salvia > Salvia splendens. Next base: position 16,931,343 of record NC_056049.1, on the reverse strand, counting down.
CTTCAAGGTCAACTTGTTGAGCTCACGGTAGTCGATGCACATCCTCATCGTTCCATCCTTCTTCTTCACGAATAAGACAGGCGCTCCCCACGATGACACACTAGGTCGAATGAATCCCAAATCGAGTAGTTCTTGTAACTAAATCTTCAATTCAGCCAACTCCTTAGGGGCCATTCGGTAAGGTGCTTTCGATACTGGCTCAGATCCAGGCTCTAAATCAATGGTAAACTCCACTTGCCTGTCAGGCGGCGGTCCAGGCAAAGTTTCAAGAAACACGTCGGGAAATCTCGTACTACTGCCACGTCTTCCACCTTCAAGTCCTTCTTCTCCTCACCATTCAAGTACACAAGATATGCCGCAGGCCCTTTTCTGATCATCGTGGTCGCTTGCAAGGCAGAGATTATGGAGGTTCCTTGGTTCATGGAAAATCCATACAAGATAGTCGGCTCTTTGACAGGGGCTCGAAAAGAAGTTTGTCTCTCCTTGCAGTGGATCATCGCATAGCTCTCGGCAAACCAATCCAATCCCAAACATTATGTCGACAAAAGAAACTTATTCCTTATGAGTATCCGAACAGCTCAACTTCATCCTTTCACTAAAGTCTAGTACCAAGAACTCAAAAATTGATCAAACAGTCTTACTTGGATATGAACTGATTTCAAAATTGTAACAACACTGCTGAAAGTGTCTTAATCAGAAAGGCTGCAAATTAAAGAAGCGAAAACAAGAACAATACTTCTAGCTCGACTCTTTTAGATCTCATCACCAACTTGCAAAAATTGGTTTGAAGAAAAAAAAATAAAGTAGGGTCTAAGTTCCATCGAACTTATCATGTTCATTCTGGGAATTAAGGTTTCAGATAAACTCATAAAGCTTGAGATTTTACTTTTGATGCGAGCTCGAAAGAATATGAGATAGGTCTTGAAAATATGATGAAACTGAATTAAGTCTCGAATTCCATAGTATGCTGTCAAATACGATATTTAAATTGTCAAATCAAATTTGCAAAATTTTTGCATCAGTGAATGATGGTTCAAACATGTCATGACATGAGGTGGTCAATCGTGGGAGGATTTAGAAGTATAGACAAATGTCATAAAGTAGCACTGATCATGGTTCGCCGACATCATGTTATTGAATAATGAAATCACATTAATGGATTCACATGTTTGCAACCAACGTGAAGTGAACTTTTTAGGAAAATCGGCTAGATCAAACACGTTAAGGAAAAAGAGAACATGATAGCCTTAACTGGGTGTTGTAGAAAGAAAAATTATTGAGCATGAAACAATATATGTAGTGAAACTGGGCTAAAAAGAATTTCACTTCTGCAAGAAAGAACTTGCCGCATGCATAGTTACGAAATAAAAAGGTGTACAAAGTTCCAAGAAGAAAATTCCATCCTTTGAAGAAACAGGTATGGGAGATTTGATCATACTGAAGGTCATAACTGCAAACAACTTTACGAATGAAGTTCAATGACGGAAGCTCACAAGGTCAAAATATTGTCATTATGAAAGATGAATCAAAGAAGACGACTAATCAAGATGTCCAAGGTTAGGAAGGCAAGCACAAATTTTCAAGAACTGAAAGTGAGTCATGACTCGATATAGGAAAAAATAAAATAAAAAAATAACGGGCATTACTTGCAAAGCATGAGTCAATCAAGGTGTTTAAATAGATAAGGGCTCACGGTTATTTGAAAGGTTCCGGAAAAGAACGGCTTAGAATCCAAGTAAGTACTGTTGATTAAAACAAAATCGTTCATTCTAGCTATTAAGGTCACACTCCCTCGTTCATCTTTCGCGAGCTGAAACATGGTATCGTTCTTCATGTCGTTACAGCTAATAGTAAAAATCCATGTCCATATCTGAAAGAAGACTCTCGGACCAGAGTGAAAGAACGAAGCTCCGATACCACTTTATCACGACCGCCCTTACTAAGGATAGTAAAGACGGGGAAAACGTGACGAGGGGAGGGACTAAGGAGCGGGGAAGAAAAAAAGGGAGACGCAATGAAAGACAACAATAACGGACGACATTTAATATGAAAAACCCAATTAACTTCAAAAAGAAATATTTTAGTTTATTGAAAAGTTAAGCAACAGATTTAGTCTCAAGATACTTAATGTCATAAAACAGTATTAAAATAGTGCGGAAGACTTCTAGAAATTAATTTCAAACACAGCAGCGAAATAACAAGTATCAAAGAGAGTCATGGGATGGTGCCCATGTATGAAGACACGACGCATCTGGGAATTCCTAAAGTTCACTCAACATCTGCTGCAACATCCCGCTCAACCTGCACATAGGAAAACATATGCAGGGTTGAGTACTTGTTGTACTCAATGGGCTCATGCCAAAAACATTTTATAACAGTTATGTCATCCATACCAGTGAACTCGAGTTTTACATGTAGTTAAGAAATATCATCGAGAACACAAAAATATTTCATAGCCTGGTCAGGCAAACAATCTCCTCACTTTCTCAACTATCCAACAATCACATCATCTTTCCACAGTGCGACAAAAGTGTGGCCACACTATTCGCCAACGAGACCGGCCGACTAGCAGGGACGGCTCTCGATCCCACCAGTGTACACAGCCTGATAGGGTTTGCGGCCCTACTCAGACCCGAATTCGTTTCACACACAGCCATATAGCCTAACGGAGCAAGCTCAGACGAACTAGGCATCAGGCAACAATCTCAATATCAAAAACAGGTATGGCATGACATAACACTTTAAACCACCCTTATAGCTCCAACATCATAATTTGAAACGTAAAATGAGTTTAGTAAAAGAAAGCCTATCTCGCTTGCTTATACCACACAAATCACAACTTTAACTCAACCCTTTGCTCTTGGTACCCACGTACGTACAACCACCCTTGCCAAAATCACCACACAATCAGGTTCTTCCATCATTACAATTATCATGCATGTCATATCGTTCCTTTCATCGCTTTCTTAGATTGCCCATCCCAAATGTTCATCAACAAAACGGAACGAACACTCAAGCATACATCAACGTGTAACACATAGCCACATCATAGGATACGTTTCTTATTCACACATGTATCATGTATTCACTCAAAACTTGACAACCAAGATTATTTCAACAAGATAGAAATCTGGCAGAACAGCGCAGTCGTTTTGCAAAAATCATTAAAAATCCATACGATATCATTTGAAGATGAAATTTGGTAACCACATAGTAGACACATCAAGGTTCATCCAGTTAAACTTTCATACCAAAATCACATCTTTAGGTTGGTCAAATAAAAAATGAAACTCACTGGACGAGAATACAGATTCTGGCAGAACTGCGCAGTTCAATTGGAAAATTCGTTAAAAATTCATCTTTCTTCATAAGAGGCTGAAATTTTGACACAACACAGAAGACACTTAAAATTACACTCAGTTAAAATTTAGTGCCAAAATAAGATCGTTTGGTCGGTAAAACATGCGTCGGAACCTACTGTAACGCCCCACTTTTTGAACCCTACTTTTCGAACTCTAAAATTTTTGCATTAAATGTTTTAATGCCGTGAATTATGTTGATTAATTGACGAGTGAATTAATTGCTTGATTTCTATGTGACCTAATTTTGCTTTGGAGTTGAGTTTTGGTTTGAATAGTCAACATTGTTGGAGAAATGACGTGGCCGTTGAATGGTCAATATCGTTGAAGACGTGACGAGAATGTGGAATAGTCAATCTTGTTGAATTATGACGTGACTGTTTGATTATTTGATGCGGGGTGAGATATATTGCGGTGAATTATTTTTCTAAGGGTGAGTGAGATTAAATAGGATCATCAATAATTACATTGCCCTTTTTATTTGAAAATTCGACCCCTACCTTATTCCTAGGGAGATTTCAAAAATTCCCTTATTTAAGGGAAGAAGGAATTGTTTATTATATATTTTGATCCATTATTTATTCCCTTCCATGAATAAATATAAAAATTCTAGCAAATTTTATTAGGATTTAAATTTAATTCCTTGTGGGAGAAGGAATTAAAAATAATCGCCTACTCCATATATTATTGGGAGGATTATTATTTTTATTCTGCTCCGTATTATTTCATTCTACTCCGTAAAATACCAAATTAAATCATAGGCTAATTAAATAGCCTAGATTTCGAATTCCACCTTATTCCTCTCCAAAAATCACGCCAACTACACTCTACCGTATCTTTCAATCTTTAATTTATTTAATTAAAGATATTATGTTTTGCAGTCTACAAATACATGAGAAACCCTAAACCTAGGAATAAAAAAAACGCCTCCCTCCCTTCCCTCTCTCTCCCACACGATTATTCTCCTCCCTCTCTCCTTCTCCACCAATTCTTCAACAATCCCTTGATCTTGCATCATTTTGGAGTTGGAGATTCCAGATTTATTGAAGAATCGAGCCACTTTTCGCTTCTACCGATTGTTTTCGCAAGGGAAAGGTATACCTGAATCATCTTTCTCACCCTTACCTTTGAATTCATGTTTCTTGATTCCCTCATGCATATAATGAGTGTAGGAATCGTAGGTCTAAGAATTTAATCGGGTGGGAAGAATGATTTCATGAGAAAAGTGTGGATATGCGTTTAGGTATGTGTATGTGTAAGATGGTGGATGACTTGTTGGTGAATGATATGTGAATGTATGAGAACATGGTTGTGAGATCCTTTTGAAGCATGAATATATGTGTTTGGGTGAATGATAGATAAACCCTAATTAGAAATTGTGAAGCATGAAAGCTGTGGCTTTTGGACAGTAGATTCCGATATGTGTTTGACCGATCAAACGATCTTATTTTGGCACGACTTTTTAACTGAATAAAATTTGAGATGTCCTCTGTGCCGTGTATAAATTTCAGCCTCTTTTGACAAAAGATGAATTTTTAATGCAATTTTGAAGTCAACTGCGCAGTTCTATCAAAATTTGTATTCTCAACCAGTGAGTTTCGTTTTTTATTTGACCAACCTAAACATGTGATTTTGATGTGAACTTTTGACAGGATTACCTTTGATGTGTATGCTGGGTTGTGGTAAAATTTCAGCCCCAACGGGGTATGGCACCGTATGAAGCCCAGTATGGCAGGACGTGTCGATCCCTACTCTACTGGGATGAGGTTGGTGAAAGAAGGATGTTAGGACCCGACGCTATCAAGGAGATGACTGAAATTGTGCATCAAAGAAGTCGTATGCCGACGTGCACCGAACGAAAATCAAATTCGGTGTTGGTGACAAAGTCTTCTTGAAAGTATCCCCGACGAGAGGAGTTGTGAGGTTTGGAGTGAAGGGCAAATTGAAACCGCGTTTTGTAGGACTGTACGAGATCGTTGATAAAGTAGGTCCTGTAGCGTACCGCTTGGCGTTACCTCCTAGTTTTGGGAATGTGCAAAACGTGTTCATCAAGTACCTGTTTGATCTCAAGCCTGTGATTCATCAAGAAGACGTGGTCCTGACCCCCGACATGAGCTACGAGGGGAGACCCGAAGCGAACCTAGATCGAAAGGTGCAACAGTTGTGAAACAAGTCAATAGCATCCGTGAAAGTGTTGTGGAAACACCATGGTCCCGAGGAAGCGACGTGAGACTTAGAAGATAGGATGAAAGAGAAGTACCCCTAATTGTTTATGTGAGACGACCAAATTTCGGGATGAAATTTCTGTTAAGAAGGGAAGGATGTAGCACCCCGAAAAATTGCGACTTTTGTTTTCTTTAATGTGGTTGTCGATTTGGAATTTCATTCATGGAATTTAATTTATATGTGTTTGAGTTAACGATGTGAGTTTTAATTGTTGTCAGTTATGTGGAATAATGTACTATATTTTCCAATGTGGGAAATTAATTAAATGGGATCATGCATTTTTTTCTAGCCATTTTATTTGGAATTTTCAGCCCCTTCAAATTATTGGAATTAATATTTTCTTTTTTTGGATTTAATTAATTGTTTTGGGATATTTATCCAAATTAAATCCAAACCAAATTATCCCTAATTTATTCTACATGATTTTCGACCTTTAGCCTATTCCATGGAGATTTTCGAAAATCCCCTATTAATTAGGAGAATGAATTATTTTCGTAGATTTAATTAGTACCTTGTTTAATTTCCTTCTTGAATTTAAAATCCAATTAAATCTAACCATATTTTGTCAAATCCCTTCATATCCTATTTTAATTAAGATTTGACTCTTTCCTTCATTAAGACCTATAATTTTTGCCACATATACCTATAATATTCCTTGGGGAATTAATTTATTTGTTACCTATTTAGTGGGAGTCTTTTTCTACAAAAAATTACCAAATTTAAATCCTATTCCTATTTTATTCGAGGATTTAAATAATTTCCTTGCTACTCCCTAAAGTACACGCCCCCTTTTCTACACGCCTATTTTCTTTTAAATTGTGGGATTTATTCATTGACCTCTATTTTATTCCTCCACAATTATAATTATTTTATTTAAGTGTGGTATTAATCCTAGAATATAAAAAGGGAGGAACCCTAACCCTAGCCCCCATTCACACGTTTTTCCTCCCTCTCCCTCTCCCTCTCTCCCACACGCCTCCCTCCCTCTCTTCACCCTCTCCACAAATCCTTCACCAATTCCTTGTTCTTGCATCATTTTGGAGTTGGAAACTCAAGATTCATCGAAGAATCGCATCATTCGTCATTCCTACCGATTGTTTTTGCAAGAGAAACGTATGCTTGAATCATCTTTCTCATTCTTACAATTGAATCCATGTGTCTTGATCCCCTCATGCATATAGTAAGTGTAGAAATCGTAGACCTAAAAATTAATCGGTTGGGAAGGATGTTTGCTTGAGAAAGTATGTGTATGTGCGTGTATGTATGTGTGTGTGTGATTTTATGGATGATTCATTGGCGAATGCTATGTGTAAATATGAGGTCATGGTTGTGAGGTCATTTTTGAAGAATGATTGGCTTTATCAACCCTCTCTACCCGGTTGATCCACTGACATTCAGATGGCGACTTTATCAGATAGAGATGCTCTTGAGGGAAAGCGTCAGAGATGGCTTCCCCGTCATCTTCTTGCAAAATTTGGCTCAAATTTGTCAGCCACTCTGTTCTCACATCCCTTTTTATCCACTGTTTCCCAGTCGAATTCTTGCAAGAGGAGGACCCATCTAATCAGTCGCGGCTTCGACCCTTATTTGCTAGTAGGTATTTAATGGCCGCATTGTCAGTATACACTACCACCGATAGCATCTCCTTCTCAGTCGTGTCGTAATTCTTCTGAGCTTGATTTAGAGTTTTGGAAGCATAGAAGATTACGTAACTCTTTCCTTCGATTTTCTAACCTAATACTGCCCCCACAGCATGGTCGCTAGCATCGCACATCACCTCAAAGGGGTGAGTCCAGTTGGGGGCACGTATAATTGGAGAGCTTATCAGCCTGTCCTTCAGCAGTTGGAACACGACCTTGCAATCATCGGAGAATTCAAACTCCACCTCATTTTTTAGTAGCCTCGTCAGGGGTTGGGCTATCTTTGCGAAATCCTTGATAAATCTTCTATAAAACCCAGTGTATCCTAAAAAGTCTCTGATCTCCTTCTGGTTGGTGGGATGCGGGAGTTTGGCAATAACCGCTACCTTTGCCTTGTCGACTTCTATTCCCTTGCTCGACACCACATGCCCTAGGATGATTCCTTCAGTAACCATAAAATGACATTTCTCAAAATTCAAAACCAAGTCCTTTTGGCGGCATCTTTCTAGCATTCTGTTCAGGCTGTGCAGCCCTTGATCGAATGTATCTGCGTAGACAGTAAAATCGTCCATAAAGATCTCAATGCAGTCTTCTAATAAATTAGAGAAAATGCTCATCATGCATCTCTGGAAAGTGCCTAGGGCGTTACAGAGGCCAAATGGCATCCTCCTGTAAGCGTATGTGCCGAAAGGACATGTGAACGTCGTCTTTTATTGATCATCCGGATTCACTGCTATCTGGAAGTAACCACTATAACCATCCAGAAAGCTGAAGTACTGCTTCCCTGCCAACTTCTCCAGCATCTGATCAATAAAGGGCAGAGGGAAGTGATTCTTCTTCGTGGCTGCGTTCAGCTTCCTATAGTCAATGCACATTCTCCACCCAGTAACTGGCCTTGTCGGAATCAATTTGTTTTACTCATTCTTTACTACTTGGATTCCCCTTTTCTTCGGCACCATGTGCACTGGGCTGACCCAGTTACTGTTTGAAATGGAGTAGATAATTCCTATCGAGACCAACTTGACAATTTCCTTCAGCACCTCTTCCCTCATGTTGGGGTTGAGTTTCCGTTGTTGGTCGCGGTGTGGTTTGGCTCCCTCCTCCAATCGGATATGATGCATACACAAGTCTGGGCTGATGCCCACCAGGTCTGTCAGTTTCCAGCCGATAGCCTTCTGATTCTTTCTTAATACCTCCAGCAATCTATCTTCATGCCCCTGGGTCAACTGACTGTTGATTATTACAGGCTTCGTTTCTTCCTCTCCCAGGTAGGCGTACTTAAGATGTGCTGGAAGTGCCTTCAATTCCTTCGCGGGCTTTGGCTCTTCAGTAGGCCGAGGGTTTTCCGCCGCTTCTTTCTCCAGTAGCTTTCCTTGATCAAGCCGCTTCTCTAGGCTAGACACTTGAGCCTTCCCACTTGACCCAGCTGGTCGTGGGCGCTCACAAAAATTCATCATCGCCTTCGCGATGGCTTGGTCGTCCATTTCTCCGACATTCATGGTCTCATACCACTCTGAAACCTCTCTCTCGATTTCTTCATTAACAGCAGAATAAGTGAACTGTCTCTTCAAGAACTCTTCCTCCAAGTACTCCTGTACTAAGGGTTCAGTCATATCTGTCGTGTACACGTTCTCGCTGTCGGCTGGCCTCTTCATGGCTTCATCGATATTGAATGTGAATTGCTCTCCATTGAAGTCCAAGCTGATCGTCCCATTACGGACGTCTATTATGGTGCTGGCCATAGACAAGAATGGACTTCCCAGTAGGACTCGACTCGATTCCCTTGCTGCTGGCTCCGTCATTTTGATTACGAAAAAATCAGCTGGGTACAGAAAGTTATTCACCTTCACAATCACGTCTTCCAGAATTCCCTCCGGGTGAATACACGATCTGTCGGCCAATTGGATCATGATGTCAGTGTTGACGAGCTTGGCCGCTCCCAGCTTCCTATAGATAGAGTATGGTAAAACGTTGGTAGACGCCCCCAAATCGCACATCGCGTGCTTCACTTGAATTTCCCCAATTGAAATTGGGAGCGTGAACATTCCCAGATCAATCTTCTTGGAGGGGAGGTCTCTTCTCTGGATCACGGCAGAGACGTTCTCCTCTGTAATAAGTCTCCCTTCTTCGTTGATTTTTCCCGCCAGGTAGTCCTTGACGAATTTACTGATCGGGGGCATCTTTAAGGCCGTTAAGAGTGGCACCTTCACTTCCACTTCGTTGAACATATTAGCCACGTCAATCGTGGCGTCTCTTTTCCTTGTCACCATTCCTCGGTACGGATATGGCTTTACTTTCTCTGTTTCTTCTCCCTGACTTCCTTCTGAGGATTCACCTCCCACCTTTGTTTCGCCTTTGTCTGTCCCCTTTGCTTGATTCACCCCACTGGATTCTTCTTCCTCTTCACGGCTTAGTCCAGACATTGGTGCTGGAGACATCACAGGTGGGCAAGGGCTTTGGTAGATTTTTCCTGATCTTAGGGACACTTCGCTGATGTTTTCACGACCAAGTAGCTGCACAGTAGCAGGGATTTTTCCCTCATTGCCCCTTAGCTCTCCCAGCGACATCGCAACTTGAGAAAGTTACTTTGTAAGCACATCCAAGGTCTCCCTTTGCTCTTTCTGAGCCTCTTGAATTTCCCGCATCGCATCATTTGGCTGGTGGGGGACCATCATATCTCCTGGTCCGTCGTTGAGGTACCGATCATAACGTTGATTCGGCGGCCCCCTGCGTGGTTGGGTTGTGAGTAGTCAGACTGTCCGTACTGGTCTTGCTGGTATTGCGGCTGGATGTGTTGTTGGTTGCCTCTCTAGTGTGGCGGGACATAACTCACCATCTGGTTGCCCGATTGCCTTCCCTGATTGCTTGACTGGGGACCCTGTTGTCTGTACCCCAGTTTCCTTCATTCTGTCGGCTTGACCAGTTTGGCTGTCCTCTACTGGACCAGTTCCCTTGAGGTCCACTTGACCAATTGCCTTGACCTCCCTGCATTTTGTTTCCTCCGTTGCTGGATCTTTCTGGGTTCCGAGCGGGCCAGTTTGGTTGTCCTTCAGAGTGTTGTATCTGCTGTGTCGATGGTTGAGGTGGATGGCTTTGATTCTGATCAGTCCACCTAAAAGTTGGGGTGGTCTCTCCACGGGGCGTCTCTTTGCTTTCCCTGGATCCAGTTGCCATTTGCATTCCAGTGACCGACGACATTCACTTGGGGTTGTGGCTCCGCCCTAGGGGGAAACTCGCAATAGTAATAGTGATGCTCTTCTGGCGGCGGTGGTGACGGCGCATACTGCTTTTTCTTCAGTGCGGGTGTCTGAGGCGCTCTAGACTTCTCGACTGCCTCCAGCAGCTTCTTCTCCATTTGCTCGAAACGAGCCTCCAACTTCTCATCGCTGCGCGCTTCTGCTCCGTGCACTGCACCTCTCCTGTACTAGCCACGGGATGTCTCGTACGACCGCTTGGCTACGATCAACCTCTCCAGGTTGTTTTTGGCTTGGCTGAATAGGGTCTTTGAGAAATCTCCCTGAGCTGCTAGGTTAAGATCGTTCTTGCTGTCAAACTATGAGTTCGCCGTAGAAGGTTGAGTAGATCTCCCTTTCTCCCATTTTGTGGTTGGGGCATGCTTGAAGCAGCCCTTGGAATCTATCCCAGTATTGGCCGAGGGGCTCGTCATACTCCTGTCTGGCCTCGGCAATCATCTGGAACTCAGCCCAGGTTCTGATGGATCCTTCTAGCAACCTTGACAGCCAAACTCCCGCATCGCCCTTCAAGACGAAGGGGATAGCCTTTAGCCTATAATCTTCAGAGTTTGATCCACCCGGCACAGGTTGGATATCACAATATCTGCAGAATTCCTCCAGGAAGTGATGGTTTGCATCCCAGGAGTGATGGCGATGGCATGGGTGGGCTCCTTTTCATCATGAGCGTGCAGAGAACCAATTCCTGAGTCGTTATCGACGAGGGCCATATCAGCTTTTGCTTGTTCAAGTGGTGGTGGTTGGGCTGGTGCGTTCTGTTCTCCTTCTTCTTCGCTGGTCAGTTGATCAGCGGCCGCTGCTGCTGCTAATGCGGCTCTGTATCGCGTGGTAACAACACCGGCTTCCTGGACTCTCCAATGAGCGTTAGTATCTCTGTATACGAAAGGATGATTCCAGTGTCCACCGCGTTGGTACCTTCTCATGAACAGAAAGAAAAGCAAATGAGAAAATAAAGAAAACAAAACTATTTACACCTATGCGCTACACACAAACATAAAATAACACCATGCTTCCCCGGCAACGGCGCCATTTTGGTGGGATGGCTTTGTCGTTCTCGCGTGAGTGGATCAAGCTATATGGAAGATAACTGAACCGGATGGATCAGTTAGCAAATGTCATTGCCACTTGATCAAGGCGATCTCACTCTCGCCAGCCAACCAATGTAATTTATATAACTCCCGATTTGCACTACTTTAACAGTAAAGCGGCAAGTTCGGGGTGGATCCCACAGAGAAGCGAGTTTATCGAGTGTCTGCGTAGTGAATAAGGTTCGACTGCCGCCACGCTTTAATTTTGGGAGTTTTAACTACTAAGTTTACACTAGGTACAAAATAAATTATCTACTGGAACAAGTCATTGATTACTACTGGATCAAGTAAACGTCAGGCTGAAAATAAGAAATCAACTTAACTAAGCATGCTACGGAAAACATGAAACACCTTGCCACTCAACATGATTAAACACTTGGTCAAAGATTAAAAAGCTGAACTGAACTTGAAAACAATAAACACGAGAACGAAAACAAAACAACTCGATTTTATACTAAAAACTCAGAACAGTACAGGGAACATGCAGAATGTAAAAAGATCGAAACTTTAGCTACAATGCGAGATTTAAACTAAGCTAACTCTTCGGAGAATAAAGCAAGTAAACCGAGAGGTCCTAAGTGGGAAACTCGAGATAACACCGACAGATATCGAGAATTCGGTAGCGCTTCCTTCGGTCGCCCTTTCTAACTAAACATTTCTCTATCTAAATTATCTCTCGAACTGGGAAACTTAACTAAAATGTAAACTAAACTAAAGCGTCAACTAAAACGTAAAGGTGGGATTTTTTTTATTATGGTGGCACATCCTCTATTTATAAACACTTCGCACAATCTCCGGCTGGATAACGATCTTGGCAGAGGATATTCGCTCACGCTGTAAGCGAGCGACTCATTGATTGCTACGTGCCTTCCTTCTAGAATGACGTCGCTTTTCAATAACAGATTCATGACTCGGCTCCGTCCTTGCATCTCATGTATCAGCACGTGTCCTCTTCTAGAACGTCGTCCTTGGTAACAGAATGATGCGCACCATCCAGCTCATTAGCCTCACGTGTCCTTCTTCTGGAAGCCAGTGGTCCCCTCCTTAACTGCTTGATTACTCCCCTTGATCAACTCCCCGATTTTTGGCCTTTTTTTCGCCTGTTGTACTTGCTTGATCATTTTGGACTTGTTGTCTTGGTCAAGCGGCATTCCTGCACAATTAACACTTGCTTTTGCGCGATAAACCGATCAAGTAGCGTACTTTTTGCCCCTAAACTGATACATGAAATAGGCTTTATCACCGACCTATACAGCTACAGCACCGGCGGAAGGTCCTCAGGTATGGTAAGGGAATTAGATTTATATTTCGATTCACTCTTTTCTTTTGGTGATGAAGGTCCTACTCCACCCGCCCAAATCAAAGTCCTCGATTGGTGGGGAACCCACGAGAAAGATTTTCCCATACTTGCGTCAATGACCAAGGAGATTTTTTCTGTTCCGGTTTCCACTGTCGCCGTCGAGTCCGCATTTAATGTTGGCTCGCGTGTGTTGGATGAATCAAGAAGTAAGCTCTCCGCGAAAAATATGAAAGCCGTGGTGTTACTTGATGATTGGGCCAAAGCTGACGTTAGAGAATAAGAAACTGATTGGGATGATCGTCAGGAGGGATCACAAGATGAATTCATCGGGGATGAATCGTAGGCCAACCGTCAACCGCCGCCGGCCAAGCCAAATAGGTAAGTAAGGTAAGAGAACTACGTGGGCTTTGATTCCCTAATGTAAATGAGTATTGGGGATACGTTGGCACCTCAACTTAAATTTTAAATTTAAGTTGAGGTCAAGTCCTTTTTCCTTTATTTCTTTTTTTTTCCATTGGTTCCTACTTTTGACAATGAAGTAGATTTCTCTGTAAGGCTAAATCCGGGAAACTTTTGACAATTCTACTATAATTGTTGATTATTAGACTAAACACAACATTTAAAGTTAAATTGCTAAAGGTGTCCTCAATTTAGTTATGTAGAAAGATCTCCTTCGCCGATTAAGAGTATATATACTTATAAGTTTTTTTTATAAGAACTTCTAAGTCTTTTTGGAATTTGTAATTAGCTTCATTGTTGACTAGTAGTCTCATTTGTATTTAAATTTTTGTTTAAGACTTCAAGACCTCAAGATTTTTATGATTTGTAATTGTTGTAAGGTGTAATCTCAATAAAATTGCAACTTTCATCGTGATTTTTTTTAATTTTATTTGCGCACATTTCATACATAAACAATAAAAAAATGCAAAAATAAAAATTGGAAACCGGAACCGGAACCAGCGGTTCAGGCCGAAAACCGGCGGTTTTGAACCTCCTAGTAAACCGGCTATTTTTTGAAGCGGAACCGGAACCGTCGGGACCCTTGGCGGGCCGGTTCCGGTTCATGGGAAACGTGAACTGTGAACCACCGGTTAATGAACTGGAACCGGCGGTTCCTGAACCGTGTGCAAGCCTATCCCTAAGGTTCGGATGTCCCGGCGGACATCCCAAAAACACTTCCTGCCACGTCATAAGGACTTCCCACTGCACTGCCACGTCATAAGGACTTCCTACTGCACAGTGGCGGACTTCCGCTTCCATACTTCTTCAATTATATCGTTCTGGAGTCGAATATGGGCTTATTTTTGGTGCATGTCGGCAAATGCACGGACTCGCTCGACCTCGTCATGGGGTATCCCCATACGTACATTGTCCGTGGACCTTCCTCTTCGACAATCATGTTATGCATGATAATACATGCGTACATCATATCGGCGATGCTTTCAGCATACCACAGCCGTGATGGACCCTTCACTGTCGCCCATCGAGCCTAGAGCACATCAAATGCCCGCTCCACATCCTTGCGCGCTGCCTCCTGACGACCCGCAAAATATATACCTACTTTTCTTCTGTTGGGCATCTGGTCGTCTTCACAAAGACGGGCTACATAGGGTATATCCCAATCAGCCAAATAATAGCCCATGTTGTGCTGGTTGTCGTTGGCGACGAAATTGACGGTTGGACCGACGCCCATGCACTGGTCTTTGAAAAGGGACAACGACTAGATGACGTTGATGTCGTTGTTCGACCCTGCTACTCCAAAATAGGCATGCCAAATCCACAGTCGGTAGTCAGCTACCACTTCAAGGATCATCGTGGGATTCTTTCCCTTGAAACCCGTAGTGTACGCCCCTTTCCAGGCAGCGGGGCAGTTCTTCCACTCCCAGTGCATACAATCTATGCTACCTAGCATCCCCGAAAACCCCTGCCGAGTCCCGTGCAAATCCAGCAGAGCCTGACAATCTTCGGGGGTAGGCTTCCGAAGATACCTATCCCCGAATATCTCTCTAACGCCCTGACAAAAAATACTTTAGGCAATCGCAGACAGTCGTCTCGCCGATGTAGAGGTACTCATCGAACATGTCAGCCGCGCCTCCGTATGCCAGCTGCCTGATTGCAGTAGTGCACTTCTGAATCGGAGTGTGGCCGGGTTTACCAGCCGCATCCTCCCGCACCCTGAAATACCCGTATCGATGCTCTAAAGTGCCCACGATACGCAGAAAGAGCGGATGATGCATCCTAAAATGTCACCGGAACATGTTCCCCCAAATCATGGCTCCGAAGTGAAGTAATCCTCGTACAACTGACGGTGTGCAGCGAGGTGGTCCCAGGGTACTATAGATCGACGATGGATGGGTCGAGGTAATGTCGGCGCCAAGGCCGCCTGTATCTCCCTCTTCGCTGCCTCCCGCACACGTGCATGAATTCGCCTCATTATGTCATCATACCGCACCACTACCGCCCGCGCCCAGGCCACCACTACCACCCGCACCGCTACCGCTCGCACCAAAGCCACTATCACTACCACTATCAGCCATTCTGGATATATGAAAGAAATGTAGAGAGAGAGATACTCGTTAATACAAGTGGTGCGAATGAAATGAAGTTCAACGAGCCGTATTTATAGAATTTTTGAAAAAAAAATATAAAATAATCGGGACATTCGCGCGGACGTCCCGGGAATGCCGCGGAACTCCAGTGTCATGAGCGGACGTCCGTATCCGCATCACCGCTGCACAATGGCGGACATCCCGCGCGGAACTTCGGCACGCCGGCCGGTCGTCCGCCGAGACGGGCGCCATTGTGGATGCTCTAACAAAAGTGAGGAGGACCACGAGACATTGTTGTTAGTGGTTTGATAAAGAAGAAAGCTTAGCAATTTAAGTGTCCATAATTTGTTTGTACAAAGATTAGTGAAGTGTTCCAGATTCTTCCTAGTTTTGCTATAAGTGTGGAATGTATGTATGACAATTCTCAATCAATCAAATAGTGAAATCACATTCTGCACAATTTGTTCATTTTACTGTTTAAGCTTTCTTCTATGGATTACTTCATTTGTTTTCATGGTATCATAGTAGGAGAATCTTAGTGACCTACCCCTTGTTTTTATTTGCATCTTTCCCAAAATGGCAGAATCAAACAATTCCAATGTCACTTCTATTCCTTTAGCTGCTTTACCTCTTTTCTCTCAGCTACCACCTATCTCAGTTACCTCTTTTCTCTCAGCTACCACCTATCTCAGTTAACTAACTGTGGAAACTTGATGTAGCAACAACAAGAGGATGTTTGGATGTTGCAGTGTGTGGTTATGGGGTGGAGTCATTTCTCAATGGTGAAGCAAGCCCGCCACCTCAAATGTTGGCAAATCTAGTGGTAGGATCCTTGGTGATAAATCCAGCCTTTGTGGCATGGCAGAGACAAGATAGAAGGGTAGCTGGATGGTTGCTCTCATCATTGTCAGAGGGAGCTTTTTCTCTTATTGTTGGACTCAGGTCAGCATATTTGGGGAGCGCTTGAGACCAATTTTTCCAGAGTTATACAGTATAGGCAACAAATGCAAAGCCTCTAAAAGGAGGAACTCACAGTGAGTGAGTACATTGGTAAAATGAGAACCCATTTGATCTTCTTAGCTCAGTTGGATGCAGGGTTTCTGATGGAGAACAGATCCTGCACATCCTTGGAGGTTTAGGTCAAGAATATGATCCAACAGTGTGATTACATCTAAATCAGAACCTTGTTCGATTGGAGATGTCAGGTCCTTTCTTCTTAGCTTTGAGTCAAGAATGGAGACTACTTGGGCTAACTCCTCCAGCATTGATGCAACAGTAGTCTGGAATCAAGAAGTCAGTCCTACAACAACAAATTTGATTTGGGTGGAGGTAGAGGTGGATCCAGAAATCAAAGAGGAAGAAGATGAGGCAGAGGTTTTGGAAGATGAGGCAATAAAATTATTTGTCAGCTTTGTGAAAAGCCAGGGCACTCAGCAGCTAAGTGTTGGCATAGATTTGAACAAAACTACACTCCTCCTCAAGTCCAGTTCAAAACTATTTCAATCCATTTGCCCATTTGGTAAGTCAGTGTCTAGGACTCCTATAGCCAATTTCTCTGTTGGGAATCAATCTAAGTTTGCTTATGATTCATCTGCATCAACCAGGTGGTATCTAGATTCTAGAGCAACCCGTCATGTCTCAAATGCTCTAAGCATCCTCAACATAAGCTCAGAATACACAACAGGAGGTAAATCTTTGGTTCATGGAAATGGAGAATATGTTGCTATAGCTAATGTTGGAATCTGTTCTAAATTATCATTCCTCCAATTTTTCTAGAAAGCATCATCTTAAGAATCTCCAACATGTTCCCAATATTACCAAGAACATCCTTAGTGTCTCACAGTTTGCCAAAGATAACTCAGTTTTCTTTGAATTTCATCCATCTTTTTCTCTTGTTAAAGACCTGTGCTCCAAGGAATCATGCTCAAGGGAACACTTGAGAAGGACTCTATCATTTCCTAGTTGATCATTCTCCAATCTAGAGAAGCAATAGTTCCTGATTTAGCTCTTTTTCTGGTCTAGATATAGCCTTGTGGCATAATAGACTAGGACATCCTACTCTAGATGTTGTTAAAAATGCTTTGAATAGTTGTAATATCATTTTTGTTTCAATGAATGATCAATCATTTTGTCATCCATGTTCTATCTCCAAAGCACATAGAATGTCTTACTCTCTTTCTACCTCATTTTCTACTTTTCCTCTTTAAATAATTCATAGTGATTTATGGGGACCATCACCTATTGTTTCCAAAAATGTATTCTCCCACTATGTGTCCTTCATTAATATGTTTTCAAGGTTTAGTTGGATATATCTTCTGAAACACAAGAGTAGTGGTTATGATGTCTTTAAAAGTTTAAGACCATGAGTGAAAACCTCTTTAATTCAAAAATTAAAAACTTTCAATCTGATTGAGGAGGTGAATTTCAAGGCTTAACTACTTTTGTAAAAGATTGTGGGATTTCACATAGAATTTCATGCCCCTACACACCACAACAAATTGGCTTAACTGAGAGAACACATAGACATATTATAGAAACTGATCTAGCTCTTTTGGCTCAAACTTCACTCCCTCAACACTCCTGGGATGACGCTTTTCTTATTGTTGTACATTTGATAAATCGCATGCCCTCAAAGATCATAAAAAATATGTCTCCTTTTGAAAAGTTGCACTCACATAAGCCTGATTATTCCGCCCTAAGAGTGTTTGGCTGCTTATATTATCCTTTCACTAGACCATATAATAAGCATAAGCTTGATTACAGATCAGTGAGAGCGACTTTTTTGGGGTATAGTTCTTCTCACAAAGGATTCAAGGCTTTGCTTCCTGATGGAAAAGTGATTGTCACAAGAGATATAATCTTTGATGAATCTACTTGTCCATTTCAGTTTCAATCTTTTGTTTCTAACCAACAATCATCTGTTCAGTCAGCTTCCCCTTCAAGATCAGCATCTCTCAGATCACTCTCCACCACCACCATCTCCATCTCCCTCTCCTGCCTTTGATGCTTAGAACAATTCTGAGAATACTCATTCCAGCATTCCTTCTGATTCTTCTCAAATTCCATCTTCTTCAGATACTTCTCATACTACTCTTCTACTCAAAATCAGCCCACTCACCACATGACTTCCGGATCAAAAGCTGTCATTTTCTCTGTAGTTATCTATCCCTCTATGATTTCTAGATCTTCCTTAGAAGCTCTTCTCATTCCCATTTGGAAGGTTGTTTTGCTAACACAGTTTCTAGCTCTCCTTAAGAACAAAACATGAATTTTAACCACTCATCCTCCGGGCACAAATCTGATTAGTTGTAATTGGGTTTCAAACTCAAATTTCATCTTTCTGGTGCCATTTCTAGGCACAAGGCATGGTTGGTTGCTCAAGGGTTTTCTCAACAACCTAGCTTTGACTTCAATGAAACTTTCGGCCTAGATTGATGTGAATAATATCTTCATGAATGGTGATCTTGAAGAGGATATTTGTATGAAGCAGCCTATTGGGTTTGAGCAAGGTGGACCTCACCTAGTTTTATACAATATATGGCCTCAAACAAGCATCAAGGGCCTGGTTTTATACAATTCACTCTTTTCTACTATCTCTTGGTTTTACTCAATCTAAGGCCGATGCTTCTATGTTTTTCAGACATAGAGGGGATGAAGTGCTTTATCTATTGACTTATGTTGATGATACGCTAATTAAAGGGAACTCCACTTCTTCTATACAGAAAATCATCCCTCAATTAAACTCCCACTTTTCTTTAGAAGATCTTGGGAAGATGAGCTTTTTTCTTGGAGTCGAAGTGATAAGGACTGTCAGGGTGGACTGCATCTATGTCAGTCGAATTACATCAAAGATCCATAAGTGGATTCTGTACATATTTTGGCAGAAATTTGATCTCTTGGTATGGGAAAAGCAAGGTGTTGTTGCAAGATCCAACACGGAAGCTGAATATAGAAATTTGGCTATGGCAGCTTCTAAGGTTGCTTGGCTTGGCACATTGCTTGGTGAGTTAAAGGTCAAGTGAAGTTCAAGTCCAGTGATCTGGGGGGATAATTTGAGTGCCATTGCTTTAGCATCAAATCCAGTAATGCATGCTAGAACTAAACATATAGAGTTGGATATTCACTTTATGAGGGACAAATTGTAGGGAAAGGAGATCTAATTAAGGCATGACCCCACTGTAGATCAAAATGCAGATATCTTTACAAAGCCTCTGAGCAGGAAATCCTTTGTGAAGCATAGGGAAAGACTCGAAGTAGTATCCTCAGCCTCACTCGGATTGAGGGGATATGTTAGAGGACCTTGAAAAGATCAAGTTGAAGATGGAAGCAAGATTGTGTGCAATACAGAAGTGAATGAAATGAATGGAGTTGTTGATCACGTGAGAGTGCAAGGAGCACGTAACATGGTCAAGTGATGCACTTTTTATTAGCACTAAATAAACCTGCAAGTGTATAGAGTAGATCTAGTATAGCTAAATGTCAGTACCAGATATAGAATACAGGGAAAACTATCTACTAAGCGTCTTCTACTATTTGGCAAAACAAAAGGTTTTGGATTTTTGGAAAATAAAAGTTGTAAAAACAAGAGCAAATAACAATTGCAGAATAAAACACAAAGATTAATCAGATGAGAAAGGGAATTACAGGGATGTGCTTTCACAGTTATGGTTATACTAATTCCAACTAAAACACCCTAGCACAGTTCATACATCACTAGAACGAGTCACAAAGGTATTGCCCATGCGGCACAAAGTTGATCACAGACACTAGAGGCGTTATTTCCTAGATTTGTAACTTCTAAAAGCTCTTAAGACTCCTAATGTTCTTGCTCGCAATTAACAGTGTCGTTTTAAGGGAAACTAATTGTAACGTCAACTAAGCTCTTCTAACTCACAAACATCCTCTCACGATTATGTTGCAAGCCAATAGATCATCACAGAATGTGTCACTCAAACGTGAAACATTTATCCAAATTTTAGAATAGAAGCGAAGTAATGAACAAAACAGATATTAAATAAAAAGAAATTGTATAACCAAAGTCCTTACTAACACATCCCTAGAATTCTATGAATTTAGTTACACATGATAGAATAATCTAAAAACATAGTTTGTAGGGAAAATAAAGAAAACATAAGAATTGTAATGATAGAACTCAAAGGTTAAATCTTGTAGCCTTGATCTTCTCTTGAATCCTTCTTCAAACACTTTCAATGTTGATGAATAATGGAAGAACTCTCAAATAGGATCTCTGGAAAATTATGTAGCAAAAAAGGGTTTCTTTGATGAAGCTTTTGGGGGTATTTATAGCCTTCAATTTCATGCCCCTAAATATTGCAAATATTCAGCACAATATGGTAAATTTTGGAGAGAAAGTAGGTCAATTTTGTGCGTCGCGTTTTCCCAACAGTCGTTGTAGATTGTTTTCGTAGCTTCTGTCTCTTGATTAGCGGTCGTTACACTTATTTCAGAGGTCGCTGATAATCATCCTGTAGCGGTAGCTACTGGATCTCTGGGAGCGGTCGCGAGACGTCATAATTGCCGAAAAGTATGGAAGAAATGAATTAAGCATGAATTAACGCAATCAAATCAAACAAGGCTTATTAGTGCACTTTCATTACTAACTCGTAGATCACCTTAAATTCATGCACTCACAAGTGGCAAACTTCCAAATATGGGAAGTGTATTTATTTCTCACTCTCAAAGTGTATATGGTATACACATGCATCATGCAAAGTTTACCATATGCTTGCTCAAAATCTAATTCTTCATCTACTAGATGTCATTAAGCATCAAAAGTCCGAAAGGTCTTTATTTTTTGTTGTAATGTAGGCTCTTTGGTAAATGGGGAATATTTGGATAAAAAGTGACTAAAAATAAAAATTCCAAAGTAGAGTAAAATAAACTCCACTTTTCTTTCAACCCAAGACACTTTTGACATTTATTCTAACTTCAACTCACTTTCCCAAACCTTTGATTTTCTTTCTTTACACAACCTTCTTTCTTTTCTTTTTCTCTTTCTGTTTTATTTATATATACTAAATGCATCTTTTCTAGATCAAGCACACTTTGAATTTTTATTTTTCACAACTTGCACTTTTTCTATATTTAAGCACAATACTTTTCTACTATTTAGTTTTCCTCTTATCTCTCCGATTCTTTTACAAAAGATAATAAATATAACTATACTAACCCAAGGAATTGTCCCCATTGATTTGGTTTCCAAAAAATAGGCTTAAAGGCTAAAAATTGGCTCCAAAGGGTAAAAGAGATTTTTGAAAAGGATAAAAAAAATTGGATATAAAAGTAGCTATGAAAAAATGGTCTAACATCTTCCCTTATCAACTTAAAGCCTATGTAAACTTAGACAGGAGCAAGTTCTACAAACATATACAAGTATGCAGATAAACCACACAAGAAAGAATTAAGGCTCAAAACTCACAAAGTAAAAGCATGATTCAAGGCGAACCATCAAATCAAAACGTCAAGCCAAGCTTAATCACAAATGAAAAAAACTTAATATCATAGGCAATTCTTTCTAATGTGTACATATACATGTGTGTTTCTAAATTCTTCATGATATGTTTATTACATATTCACCTTCAGGTTCTTTTAAAAACTAAAACCAAAACAAACCTAAACTCACGGTCCACCACGTCATCTCCCCAAACTTATTCACAACAAAGTGTAGAATAAGTTTATAGTAGTCGGTTGGGACGTGAGTAATCTATAAAAGCAGTAAAGATACCTTGAAATTTCACACTGAGGCTGGACGGGGCAAATATTCCAAAAATTCAAAAAATTGCGGTTGGAGTGCGGTGAAAGATCCAGCGGTTGCTTGGAGTGTTCCAGTGGTCGCTGGTGAAGAAACTGAACCGTTCTAGTAGGTTGCTGGGCTAAGTCCAGTAGCTGTGAAATTTCAATAACACAAAAACAAAGATTAAACTTCAAAAGCAAACTGAAAGAAAAATAAAAGAAGTGTAAACTGTTGGGTTGCCTCCCAACAAGCACTTGCTTTTCGTCTTTAGCTTGACGTTCTTTGGAGCTCATGAGTTATCCCCATCTTGGGAATTCCTTTATGTAACACCCTTAACTGATGTCACATTTTGGTACTTTTTTTTTGTGCAACATCGATCAGAAAAACTATTATATACTAACTTGTATAAATAACCATAAACTTGCCCAAAAACTATATACATACATATGCACAAATTTGAACAGTTCTTCACAAAAACACACATACTTAGAAAAGGTTTAGAAAGAAAATAAAACATCCCAGATTACATTGTACTCCTATACATGCCACGGCTAATATATCTAAGAGAGTACCCACACACAAAAGTTCGCTAGTGACCCGACTCGAGCAGTTGTACACAAAAGAGTTAGTTTGATCGCCTAGTATGTATAGAAAAAAAAATTAAAGAATGAGCTCCAACTAAATCAACAGTAACTCACTGTTAACGCATAATTTGGAGTTAAATGAAAATCGTACAACTTATACAGTTAATATTATTAACCATAAGTCCTTTTCTCCATAACTGACATCTTCATAACTATGCACATATGCCTACTTTTGAAGATAAAACAATAATACATATCTTACATTCGTGTCAGTATCCTTTAAGTTCCTAATACTGAAATAAGTAAATAAATAGAGGTTTGAATTTATGTGAACAAATGAATTGCAGAAATATGGTTCATTACTTTACTTTAGTCCCTCTGCCCCATAATAAGAGTTGTATTTTACCCTTTCGGTCCGTCCTATTATAAGAGTCACATTTCACCTTTACCTTAAATGGTAAGTAAATCTCACATTTCACTAAATCACTTTACTCACACTCTATTATAAAATCAATATAAAAAAAGTAGACCTCATATTTCACTAACTTTTCCAACTCACTATACTTTACATTTATTAAAACTCGTGCTCACGCCAAATGTGACTCCTATTATGGGACGGAGGGAGTATAAAATAACAATCAAGACATCCAATTTGTTTCAACATGAATACTAGGGTGAATAACATAATTAAAAACATGCAACTCCAAACAGTCCATAAGACCCTTAAAAAGTTTTCACTATTTAGCTTACCCTTTTGGATATTTTCTTGATTCTCCCATATACCATTATATCATGATTTCATTGTTTGTCAAGCAATTAGAATCATTATTACACATAATTAAAGAAAAAATTAAGCCTTTGACTATCACAACTTAAATTTATATAAACATAAGAGTTACTTTCAGTCCCTGGAATTCATTCAGATTAGGTAATAGAGTTGTCGCCCGGCCCAACTCGGCCCATGCCCGGTATGGGCCGGCCCAAGCCCATCCCATCAGTTAAACGAAGCGGGCCTAGGCTGAGCTCATTAGTTGAGATGGGCTCCAATTGGGCCAATTTGTAAACCCAGACCCCAGCCCTTGCCCAGGACCATCTGAAGCCCAACCCATGTCCCGGCCCATCAAAGGCCCAACTTCTATAATTAGTTTTTTAATGTAATTAGGTGATTAATCGCTAAAAATATTCCCTCTGTCCCATAAAAATATGTGCACTTTCCTTTTTCGTCCGTCCCATTAAAATATGCGTATTCCATTTTTGAAAAGTTATATCAATTTAATAATGTAGGTCTCACTATCCACTAGCAGCACTTCAACTATCATTCTCCTCTTCTCTTACTTTACCAATTTTATCTTAATTCTCATGCCATACCCATTGCCCATATTTTTATAGGACGGAATGAGTAGTGTATATCTCTATATATGCATGTCATCTTGTGCACAAGACATGTTATTTTTTTCTATATCATTCAAATTTTTTGGATATCTCCGAATAGACTTAAACAGTAATAGTTTAATATCGACATAAGTTTCTAACTAAACCATGAATGCAACATTCAATCTTGACTACATCTAATTTTTTCTTATATTTTTTTATCGAAAATGTAAAAAAAGATGGTTATGAAGTTTAACTTTAAGAATACTACGTATTCAAACCTTAGTATTTGATGAATAATTATAGAATTCTTTAAATTTGTTAGTTAGTTCATATACTTGTAGTTTTAAAAATACAACATCAACCCATATATCATCATCTACTAACAATATTGGTTATTCCTTTAGTTATACAATTACTTTTAAATAGAATAAAAAACATGAAAAATATTATTAATACAAAGTCAATAAATGAATTTCAACTCATTATTTAGATTTAGTTAACGAGATATAAATACAAATTATATATTTTATTTTTCCATATAATACATTTAGGATATCTCTAAAATACATAAACAAAAAATTTAAATAAAGCCCGGCCTAGCCCGGCCCACATGGCAAGTGGGCCTGGGCCGGGCCAGGCTTAGCAAAATTAGAAAAAGCCTAGCCCAGCCCGTCTCACACATGGCCTGGGCCTCAATATGGGCGGGCTAGACTGGGCTGGACCAGCCCGACTCACTTGACAATTCTATTCAAGACATCCAATTTGTGACAACATCGGATACTAGGGTGAATAACATATTTAAAAATATGCAACTACAAACAGTTCATAAGACTCTTAAAAAGTTTTCGCTCTTTAGTTTACCCTTTTGGATATTTTCTTGATTCTCCCACATACCATTATATCATGTTTTCATTGTTTGTCAAGCAATTAGAAGCATTATTACACATAATTAAAGAAAAAATTAAGCCTTTGACTATCACAACTTAAATTTGTATAAACATAAAGGGTTACTTTCAGTCCCTAGAATTCATAGGGATTAGGTAACCATAGAAAAAATTAAACAAATCATAATTAAATGACTAGACCTGAAATAGCGATTAGATGAAACTCGAAAATCGATCTTAAAGCTTTTCGTCTTCGGTTGCCTTCATCAAGGGATGATGATGATGGATAAAGGAAGATGAAATATGAATTTGAATGTGTAAAACTAGATATTGAAATATAGGGTACTGATAAAATGCAAACTCTATATACTGTACAAATTCTAAAATTTTCAACACAATACAGTGTAAAATTTTAAGATTTTGATGTCAACAAAATATCAATACAATGTCAACACATTATCAACACGGTGTCAACCACCGTTTTGATATTTTTGATTGATGTATTTTATCATCTGTTGACATTTTCTAACGATCCATGTCATAATTTAAAATTTGAATTTGAATTTGAATTTGATTACATCTCTATCACATTTACAAATTACAATAGTCATTGACTATACAACATAGGCTCCAATCTATCCAAGGTTGTCCTTGTTAATGCAATTCATCTAACAC
This sequence comes from Salvia splendens, assembly GCF_004379255.2. Lineage (NCBI taxonomy): Eukaryota > Viridiplantae > Streptophyta > Magnoliopsida > Lamiales > Lamiaceae > Salvia > Salvia splendens. The sequence continues at coordinate 16,905,659 of NC_056049.1, read as the reverse complement.
ATCTGAATGAACTAAAGAGTACACTATTTAATCAAAGGCAAGATGCGAGACAGAAGCACGTCGATTTGTTGTACTCTGATCACATTGGGAAATTAAAAATGGTTTGTCATATGTATATGTATGATCATTTTTTTTCAATTTTAATTATATGAGTTTTGATAATTTAATTATGTAATCTTTTATTTTAAATATTAATTTGAGACAACACTGCAAATCCTAACCGCCTCTCTCTTTTCTGAATATCTCATCACGCAGAGACACACACACAGGCTGAAACCGGATATTCGCAGTGGATAATTAGGATCGGCGCTGTGTGGTGGTACGTTTATGCGCTTTGTGAATGCGACGGCGCTGCTGCTGTCGATAGCGTTGAAGAAGGGCGGGATGTTAGGATCGGAGATAGAGTTCGGCAATGTGTGGTGGTACGTTTACGCAGGCATATCCTGCTTCCTGGTGATCTTCGCTGGGGTAATGTCGGGCCTCACGCTCGGCCTCATGTCGTTAGGCCTCGTCGAGCTCGAGATCCTCCAGCGAAGCGGCACCCCCGCAGAGAAGAAACAGTCTGGTCGGTCATTAACACTATCCTTTTCTTTTCTCCGATTTTTTGTTCATCACCTGTTTTTAATATTTGTTGATTGATTGTGATGATTGATCCCTGCGATTTCAATTTTAGGATTCGATTTTTTTATTTTGGTTGTTTTTGATGTTTTGTTTTCTCATGGTGATTGGGGTTATTGGCTAAGGATTTATTTTAGTTACAAAGAATTGGGAATTGGAGACATGGATCTCAGTTTCATATATTGTCGCTTTGATATTGTTATTGTTGAAAGTTTTATGATGATTCTGATATGGATTACTAGGAATGGAAAGGATGGTGATTGGATCCAAGTGATTGCTGATTTCTAGGCCTATTGCATTACCTTTTAATTTGTTTTAAATTAAGTAAGTTAGGATTTCATGGGATTTGAATAAATTAGGGATTGATTGAATAATTGAATTCATTAGAGCAAATTTGATGGGATTATTGTCTACTACACTCCAATATATTCCATAGGGGAGTTTGAAGAATGTATCAAGAGAGATCAAAGTTATTAGGCGGTGAAAACAGAGGCCTCGGTGAGAGGATTATTATCAATTTTATTTCCATGTTCTGTTGGTTCTTGTTTACAAAAGCTTGGGAGTTATTTTCTATTCTTTATCTTCGAGTTGTTTATCCTCTGGTTCTTAACTGCCTTATCACCCCATATCAGATTCACCGTTGTTACTTAGCTGTTGAAAAGTTATGATGAATATGATAGAGATTGAGTTTATAACAACGAGCGAATACTAGAATCTTGATTTTCTTAACTTATGCTTAGCCGAAGCTGATAGTGTAACGAGTATAGTATATAGAAAATACCTTAGCAAAGTACTACCATTGAAGGAGCTCTCTCTTTCTCATGCTTTTCTCCCTTGAATCTTCAGCTACGATATTCCCGGTGGTTAAGAAGCAGCATCAGCTTCTTGTGACATTGCTTTTATGTAATGCCGCTGCAATGGAGGTACAGATCACCCTGTTACCATTTGTTCTAGATATGCGTTTCTCAGTCAAGCCAAAAGCAGCAAATTTGTATATTTCTTGTACTAGTTATGGCATATATGCTCACTTTCATTTTCTTTCCAACTTGCAGGCCCTTCCTCTATACCTAGATAAGATCTTCAATCAATATGTTGCCATTATACTATCAGTTACTTTTGTCTTGTTTTTTGGGGAGGTATTGGTTCTACATGTTCAATCTCATGTTCAATATGTTGACCCTCACTTTTCGGTGTTCATTCTCCTATGAGTTTTTTTTAAATTATCTTGTCAGGTCATCCCTCAAGCAATATGCACTAGATATGGGCTCGCCGTAGGTGCTAATTGTGTCTGGCTTGTTCGTTTTCTGATGATTGTTTGCTACCCGATTGCGTACCCAATCGGCAAGGTAATTATTGACATTGACTGCAATGTGTTTTACTAGCCTACTTTTCGGTCAAAGTGATTGTAAACTTATATTAACACACTTACGCTTTTATATTTGTCCTACCTTTAACATGATGAATCTTAAATAAATTGAAACTTTGAATCTCGTGATTTAGTCGTTCAATGAATTTAGGTTCTGGATTGGGTTCTGGGGCATAATGATGCGCTGTTTAGACGAGCTCAGCTGAAAGCTCTCGTTTCTATCCACAGCCAGGAGGTAAAGCACTTGCAAGTTGGTGGAGTCTTTGGTTCTTTACCAAATTAAGCTGCCCTCTTTGGTTTTCAGGCTGGAAAAGGTGGTGAACTTACACATGATGAGACAACAATTATTAGTGGAGCACTAGATTTGACAGAGAAGGTATGACATAGCAGCTTGTGCTCCTTATTTTGCTAAGGAACGGCATTCTACTTTTCCTTTTAACATGCACCACCTTCTTTCATGTGGGAACTGGGACGCTTGGGATTGTTCCTTCTTCCTGTCATAGCTTCCTTTTTCCTATTGCCTTTGATCTATATGACCACTGCAGGTTGTAGATCATAGTAATCTCAGTTATGCTATGTTATGAAAGCATCTTCATCTACTTTTACTTTTTTTCAACCAGACTGCTGAGGAGGCCATGACGCCAATCGAGTCAACATTTTCGCTGGATGTTAACTCTAAGCTTGACTGGTTAGATTTGCTTGCCTGATAGAAACAGTTTCTTTACATTTCATCAGATAAGAATAACAATTTCTAGGTTCAGTTGTTAAGCTGGATGCATTATTTTCATTCTACACAAGTGAGTTTATTGATTTAAGCCAAACATCATATAAAATGATTTGCATTGTCTCAGGGAAGCAATTGGTAAGGTTCTGGCTCGTGGTCATAGCCGCGTTCCAGTCTACTCTGGGAATTCAAGGAATGTCATTGGGCTTTTACTGGTAAGATTATGGAAATAGAACCATCACCAATTCCTTATCCTCGACACACGACGCTTACACACACGACTCGATAATTAGGTAAAAAGCCTTCTCACTGTAAGAGCAGAGACGGAAACCCCTGTCAGTGCTGTTTCCATTCGGAGAATCCCTCGGTATGGTGTTGAACTATTGCCATTCTCATTGTATATACGAATTTAATTTTGATTCATCTATTCTGTTGGTTTTCTAGTGTTCCTGCGGATATGCCCCTCTACGACATACTCAATGAGTTTCAAAAGGGTAGTAGCCATATGGCCGCTGTTGTGAAGGCCAAAGGCCAAAGCAAAAGGCCTCCATCAATTTTGGAGAAGTCTGAGGGGAACGAACCCACAAACGGGGATTCGGATATAACCACCCCATTGCTAAAAAAGAAAGAAGATAAGCCCGATACTATTGTTGTCGACATTGAGAAGGTTTCAAAGCCGCCATCCAAAGCTAACCTTGCGTATAATGAAGCAGTTCTTAATGGGCTGGTTGCTCCAGATGAGTCAGAAGATGGTGAAGTCATTGGCATCATCACTTTAGAAGATGTTTTCGAAGAACTTCTACAGGTAGAGATTCTTCGAAAATTGAATCGTTTGCCTCGTTATCTTTAGTTTTATGGATATCTCTTTTATGACTCAGGAGGAAATTGTTGATGAGACAGATGAGTATGTTGATGTCCATAAGAGGTACTTGAGAATCATATTTTCTGCGGCGATTATTGATGTGATATACATTTGCAGTCATGTATTTATGTATGTTTGAATTCTACTTTTGACATTCTTCTGTAGGATACGCGTGGCAGCAGCTGCAGCTGCTTCGTCTGTAGCACGAACCCCTTCAATCCGGAGGTTAACTGCCCAGAAAGGAGCTGTAAGTAAAATCTTGAGCATTAACGCACTTCTACTTTGTTATTATGCATATAAAACTCGTTTTGACATTAACGCACTTCTATTTATGTATGTGCAAATATCTTTTTCTTGATGAGCAACATCTTATATGATTTTTGGTGATGTTAATACTCCCAACCCTATAACAAGACAAGAACCCATGATTGCAATGTATCTATAAGTTCCTTTGCTTCTGCTTATAAGCCTCTCTCTCGATTTATGCACAGGGGTCAAAGCAAGGGCCGGCTCTGAAAAAAGTGGGGGAGGAGGACACCACTTCGGCGAAGCTTCTGAGTAGCCTTGGTGAGGCGAAGTGATAATAAGACGCCATAAATTTCACGCGTTGGATAAGTCATAACCAATCTTGTGCAATAGTGTTAATTCTTTATACGTTAGACCCCAAATTCTGTAATGTGCAATTTAGAGTTAATGCTTGTACATTTCTAACTCAAGACAAGAATATGATATGCTTTGTTTTGTTTATTTAGTAGAAAAGTTACATCCTTATTTTGTGTATATCTCAATAATCTTTTACCATTTAGAGACTGGAGAGAGAGAGAGAGAGTTATGCAAGAAAACAGAAGACTTGTCATCTTCATACATATATTTTCAGACAGATACTTTGCCGGAAACTCTCAACCATGGCCTTCAAATTTCCATCTGACAAGAATCACAGAGCACCTCCAAGCGATGTAGAGACGCGCGTGTTGCTCTTGAACATAACGCGCGCACTTCTGCCATGGCCTCACCGCCCTCTGCATCTGAGTCGACTCCATGATCATCGAGGTTTCGTGGTCTTTATCTGCTAGATTGATCGATGAGCTGCTTCCCACTTTTTTATCTGCTAGTTTGTATATAAATACACACACATAGAGATGTATGTGGTTTTTTGCTTGTGATACCAAGTTGAGAAGGGACCCATTGTTTGGGAAAGGATGAATAAGCAGAGTCATCAGTTTGTCTCCCTGCCAAACTCCATTGGAAAGGACTGCCCCTCTCATTTATATAATCAAACTTTTTTTTAAAAACTTCTGTCTCAGTTTGTAGCTGTAATATGGGATTTAAATAGAAGCTGATTTTCAGCATCAAACTGGAAGTTTGTGTATGTGTTTTTATCTTGTACTCCAACTTAATTTGTGCATGATAGATATTTTGAGTTATATAGTGTGTGCTGTGATGCACTAAACATTAATATTAATTAAATTGTGTTTCACCTTTACTCCAACTCATAAGCATAACTTTGTCTTTCGCAGGTTTGTTAATTTTCAACATAACACGAAAAATTGACAAGAATGTGCACATAATTAATGAGTTGTTTAAACACATATATGATTGAATGTATTAAAATGAAGCAAGAATAAAACTTTTTGTATGATTTATGTATATGAAACAAATGTGAAACATTTTGTATAAGTTATATATTTATCGCAACATAAACACTAAAATATCAAGACTAAAAAGGACAAAAAAGCGCAAAAAGGTCCGAAAATAATGCAAAAATGCATTAAATATAATTAAGTCTTTGTCCATAAATCTATGGTTAGGGATGTCAATTGGGCTAACCCGCTCGGGTTTGGGCCAATCCACTCGGGTTGTCGGGCTATTAGGGTGTGGGTTATTCGTGTTGTGTATTTTTCGGGCTATAAATTTTCTGTCCTAACCCTAAATCTTCGGGTTTCGAGCTAACCCACGGGCTATTCTGGTCAAAAAGCTGTAACACCCCGAGTTTTTCATGCACGGATTTCGGAGTATAAATAAATTTAGGATGAAGAGACGGTTGGAAATTAAGGTGCGAGGAAATTTAAGTTTTGAATTAAAAATTGTTGGAAAAATTGAAATACAAGAATAGTGGATACATGCAAGTTGTTACATCATGATACTAAAACCAGGAATACTACACGTTTACTTTACGAGCTCCAATACCTAGTATTACATGGAAATGGGAGTACAGCTTTCATCTATCCCTATCTTAGGATGAGGATTAGTCAAAAGAGGAAAATGAGACAAAATAGTGATGTAAGTAAATCTTCTCTCTTCTCCTCCATCCTTCTCGATCTCACAGCCGCCAAGCTCCAAATGTGACGGCCTACCCCTGCAAGTCAAACACCAAAAGGGGTTAGAGATTTTCTCAACCAAAAAGGTGAAGTCTTGGATTTTCATCAATCTAGTAAGAATGCCAAATATGCCATGTCCCCATCAAACAACTCCTGCCAAAGTTCAAAATGGGGATAAGAATCAAGATCCTCCAAATTTTCCATTATGAGAAAAGAGGCAATAGAAACCTCAAGATGAGATCACCACCTAAGCTCAAAAGGAGCAAGGCAAATCCCCACAAATCAATGTTGTAAGATCAGCCAACCTATCTCCTCCACAAACTTGAACCATAATAGAGATAGATACAAATAGTACAAGGTGACGTGAGTTCATTTCATTAGGAGTTTCGTGAATTTATTTCACTAGGAGTTTCGTGAATTTATTTCACTAGGATTGAATTTATTTCACCAGGAGTTTCGTGAATTTATTTCACCAGGAGTTTTGTGAATTTATTTCACTAGGAGTTTCGTGAATTTATTTCACTAGGAGTTTCATGAATTTATTTCACCAGGAGTTTCGTGAATTCGTTTCACTAGGAGTTTTGTGAATTCATTTCACCAGGAGTTAGTCAGATACGACATATGTTCTAGGAAAATAGATCGACAGATCGCTTTTGAAAAAGGAAAAAAAGGAAAATGTTTTAGTGTTCTCGGACCCTTTTCCTAAAACCTCGAGTTCACTCAGGAGTAATTTGACAAAACTAGTTTTTCAGTAAAATATATTTCGGCACGTGTCCACTGAGTACACCAAGTACTCAGCCCTGCATATGTTTTAAAAATGTGCAGGTTGATCAGTGATGACGGCGGGCGGTTTTGAGCATAGACGATGAAGATCCTTCGATAGAATAGTACTCGAATGCGACGTGTCTCCATACACGACGTTATCTGCTCTTGACTCTTCCGCTGCAATGTAAAAGTCGAGTTTGCTCTCTTTGTATTGTGCACTCTGATATATTATTTGAGTTATTTCGGTAAAAGTTTCAGTTGTGCCGCAGTTTTCCCCTTTCTTCCCCGCTTCTTTCATCCTCCCCTAGTCGCGATCAATCGGGCTTTCTATCCTTAGAAAGTGCGGTCGTGACAGAGTAGTATCAGAGCAATTTTCTTTCTGCTCTGGACCCAAGGGTCTTCTTTCATTCTTAGTCTGGAATCATACCTCTAGACTAACAGGTTAAACGTCGAAGGCTCAACAACCCGACTCGTCACGCTCAACTAGGAAAGGAGGTTACTTTTTATTTTCAAAAAAAGAGGGGATATCGGAAAAGTTTTATGTAGTAGAGAAAGTATATTTCCTTTGTGGGACAGTTTTCAGTTTTAAAGGAAGGTGTTAAGTTTTTCCTTTAAGGAACAGTTTCAGTTTAAAAGAAAATAGTTTGAAGTGAGAAAATAGTTTTGTTTTTCAAAACTATTTTACAAAAAGTGAATTTTGAAGTGAGAAAATAGTTTTGTTTTTCAAAGTGAAAGTCAAAAAGTCTTTCCACAGTGATGTTTACTGTCAGTCAGAAAATTTTTTGAAAGAGAACATGATATCTTTTATGAGTTGAGTTTTCAAACAGCGAGACCTGTAGAGTAGGGAACTTAGACGCTTCTCTCAGAACATATTGTGCTTTAGGATGCATGCCTTCTACAACAAGGTTTGACCTCGAACTTAATGGAATAATTTCCAAGATCACTATTGCTTTCCCGAGCGATAAAAAGAATGAGAATATCAGAAGGAGTAGAATATGAGAAAGAACTCAAAAGGAAGGGATAAGAAAACCAGATTGGAGCTATGAAGAGAGGCCTGAATTGATTTTAGCCGAGGTGCTCAATAGTTGATGAATTGGTAGATTCCTCCAGTTAAAATGTGTTAAGAAAACACCACGATTAAGAAAAGGAAACATGAGAATTGGAATAAGATGAAGGAGAAAATAGAGAACAGTGTAAAGGACTTAACCAAATTTCGGGACGAAATTTTTTGTTAAGGTGGGTAGAATGTAACACCCCGAGTTTTTCGTGCATGGATTTCGGAGTATAAAAAAATTTAGGATGAAGAGACAGTTGGAAATTAAGGTGCAAGGAAATTTAAGTTTTGAATTACAAATTGTTGGAAAAATTGAAATACAAGAATAGTGGATACATGCAAGTTGTTACATCATGATACTAAAACCAGGAATAATAAACTTTTACTTTACGAGCTCCAATACCTAGTATTACATGGAAATGGGAGTACAACTTTCATCTATCATGTTAGGGTTTGTATACTAGAAATCACCTTTCGAGTGATTGAATACTGTAAAACTCTAATTATTATTTTCCAATGAATGCAACAGATTATTTTTGTCATAATGTTGTTATGTTTTACATTTAATGGATGTTTATTGCATATTTAAATGTATAAGCGAACATAACAAAATCTAAGTCTTTGTTATAGTAGACCGGTTGTGGGCTGCGCTAAATTTAAGGTACGCGGTCAGTCCTGAACAAAGAAAAATATGAATTTCACAACCTAGATAGGCCTAGACTACCTATCGTGAAAGGTTGCAATGTCAGTCCGATTATTTCTAAACCTTATTGAAATAAGATGACGTTGGTGTGGTATAGCACTGAATAGATCTAACAGCAAGACGAGTCTTTATGCTATTTACTGAAAGACGAGGTCTTGATAATTAATTTCTTAATCAATGTACGTTAGCATTGAACATACGATATTGAGTATCTACCACTTTGACTTATCAAGGATGCGGATATTTCGTCACCCAACGATCCAGGTATATTGGGTAGTGGTTATCATTATCTGGCGGTGCTAGGATTGCTATTATGTTGAATCGTGCGCGAGGAGAGTCTCGTTTGATAACATCCACAAGGGGAGCTCGAAACAAGGTTTTATTATTCGGAACCTAGCTAGTTGGAGTTTGATTACTCTATGAATAATAAATAAGAGTTTCTTGCTAAGTCCACTCTTGGAAATTAAAATATGTTGATTAATTAAGTCCATAGCAGACATTGATTAATTAATGGTTGTTTTTCTCTTAAGCGTGAGAAATGAATTAAACAAATAAAAGGAAACCCGGAATACTTGTAATTTCGGATTTGGAAAGGCAGTTCAATATTACTTCTGTAGTGGCTGCTTGTAATATTCCAATATAAGCTTATATTAAATTGTGGTTCAATTTAATTAGTAAAAAGCTAATTGGGTGAGACCATGTCCAAATTCTTCCTTAGATCCCTGACTGAGCCCAATATGTGACTTAATATAAATAGGAGAATAAAGGAGACAGAAAACACAACTTTTCCACATCATAATTTTCGTCCCCCTCTGTTTAGAGAGAGAATTGAAAATTGCTCTCCTTCCGTGAGCAGATTTCTGTGTTCGTTATTTAAGTCCTAGTACACTGGTGAGATTTGCCCACACAAATATCAGTCTAAATTCCGGGACACCAGTCAGAAGATCCGAGGTCGAGTTCTCAAGATCTTCACGTGGAGAAGAAGCAAGCCATCTTCGATTCGTAAGTGAATCAACAAGTTAAAATTGGCTAACTCCGTAGTAAGCATGTTTTAGGGATTATTTATGCTAAAGCATGTTTAAAATTCAAGTTATGAGCATGATACATGTGATAATTACGCGAATAGAATTTGTCTAAATAATTTGCTAAATAGATCAGTTTTATGTGATCCATTAGAACGCACGCTTCCGCTACCAACACCTTCAATTGGTATCAGAGCCAGTCTTTGGCTCTGATTATTTGGATTTAAATTTCGCGAAATTTATGTATGCATGTGTTATTTGATTACGAAGCATGTTCTTATTAGTTTTTGTTTAATTTTATGCATGTTGAACTCAAGAACAATCGAATCAAAGTACTTGAATTTATCAATCGTACGAGACGTGTGATCCGTCGGTGCTCGCGCCGAGACGGATCGCACCACTCGCGCCGAGAGCAGAGCCACCGTCGTGCACGCTGTTGGCCGAGAATCGCGGCACCCGACGTGCCAGGACACCGAGACGGAATAAGTGGCTGGCCGAGAGTTGAGGCGCCTATGCGTGTCTCGCTGGCCGAGAGCTGCCGAGACACCGACGAGCCGGTGATCAAGCCAGGCGGCCGAGAGCATGCGCGCACACATGCGCTGCTGGCCGAGACGCAATCTGCGTCGTGATTCGACGACGAACTCGTCGGATTTTCGTCGTTCATCGTTCGTGCAAACCTCGTGCGATGAGATAACGATAAAAGATTATTTTAATGATTATTTAATTTTTTAATTAAAAGATATCATTAAAATATTATTATTTAATGGAAATAGAATCTTTTTGGAAGATTTACCTAGATTTTAGGAATATTTTTATTATCATCTATATCTATGGTAACAAATAATAATATATTATTCCTAGATGATATTGATGAGGATAATTTAATAGTTTCCTAATATTTATATATTTAGAATCCTAATAAGGATATATATGTATGAACACATTAAATAATAAATCTTCTCTTCCTAATCTTGAACATGGAAATAATTTGAATTTAATTTTTCATGTCTTATTAAGAATTAAATAACTTAATTATTTTAGATATATCTTATAGTAGACATGAATAAGAATTAAATTCTAGAACATTACTTTCCTGAAGGAAGATAGCAATAATGAATAAAAGATTTAATTATCCAGCATATTAAATACCAACAGAATTTAATTAAGCCTTTATCTGCCTCAAGGCTAAGAATAATTAAAGAAAAACCATAACCAAAATATCTAAGCTGTAATTACGAACTCAACGTTTGTATATGGTCTCCATCAAATTGTCTGCAGTTTATGAAGCTTTTTTCTAATATTATCGTCACCTACTCTGTGGGGACAATAATCCTAAGAAATAGCGAGTTCATGAGGGCGGACTTCTCAAATATAAACAGTATGAACTAGAATGTGGTTTCCAATATTATCGCCACCTGCTCTGTGGGGACAATAATCCTAAGAAACTGCGAGATTCAGAAGTTCACACAGGATTTATGGGATAGCTTAATCTTGTTAGCAGCACATGAGCATTGTTATGGGAGTGTGTTGTAGGAATGAGACTCTGTAATGCTAAATTTGATGGTCTTGCTTAGGCAACATTAGGCGGCCATACCACTCTGTGGTCTCTGGACTATTCGTCGATGATTGTGACCAGTAAAATTGTAAGATTTTAATGCGTATTGACTTCCTCTGGAGGGTACAAAATTTTAATTTTACAGTTGTATGATTTTGAAAAGTTTTATGGTTAATCTGATCAAACATCTTACATAAGTTTATGACAAATAGTAAATACTCTGTTTTGTAGTGCAAAATCAAATCGTCAAGATGTCGTTCAATCCTCTTTTTGCAATTCTTAAAGAAAACAATCTCGAGGGCCAAAATTACATAGAATGGAAACAAAACTTGGACATCGTTCTTACATTAGATGAGAACATCTTTGTACTCACAACCCCGCGACCTCCAGTGCCGGCGGCTAATGCTGCGGCAGGAGTCAGAGATGCACACAAAGGGTGGCATAAGGCGAATGAGATGGCTAAGTGCTACATGTTGACTTTTATGTCTTCAGTACTCAAGCATTAGCATTCTGCCATGGAAACAGCCGCCGAGATCATGCAGAATCTCAAGAATCTTTTTGGTACTCAGAATCGAACGGCTAAGTCTCAAGCCTTTCGGAGTATCATGTCGAAGACAATGTAGGAAGGCACGTCAGTGAGGGACCATGTCCTCGAGATGATGAGCCACCTCAACCAAATTGAGGTCTTGGGAGGGACGATCGATCCCGAGTCCCAGGTGACTATTATCCTTCAAATTCTTCCCCCTAGCTTCCAACAGTTCAAACTCAATTTTGAGATAAACAAAAGGAACTACACCTTGGCAGAACTGTTGACTAAACTTCAGTCGGCACAAGACCTTATGGTCTAGGCTAAGGCGGCCATGATGACTTCAGCGCCTCGTTCCTCTGGCTTTATGCCCAGCAAAGGAAAAAGGCAGGCACCGAACTTAGAAGCGACCAAGATGGCTAATGGAAAAAAAGAAGAGGGCTAACAAGAAGCTCACGGGAAAGTGTTTCAAGTGTGGGGAAAAGGGGAATTAGAAGCCAGACTGTCCCAAAAAGGGCAAGGCTACAGGTATGCACCAAGCTTTAGTAGTAGAGTCATGTTTGGCATCGACGTCTACTTACACTTGGGTTATTGACACAGGAGCCACTGATCATATTTGTTTTGATCCTGACTTAATGCAGGTGACAAGACGACTACATGATCGTGAGATCGAAGTCCAGCAGGGCGACGCTACAAAAGTGGCGGCCGTTGCAGTGGGAGACATTTATTTGCGTTTTAGTAGTGATAGATTTTTAATTTTGAAGAATATTTTGTTGATACCTTCTTTTAGAAGAAATTTAATTTCAGTTTCTAAATTAGTTTTTTATGTTTGTTCGATTTCTTTTAATGACAACTGCGTTATTAAGAAAGATGATTCTTATATCTGTCGTGGTATCATGGAAAATGATCTGTACACAATCACATCTACACAGTTTAATAATCGCAAATCAGAACTCAATAAAAACATTGAAAATTTCAAAGAAACGAAAGGAATCTTCAAGTTCAATGAATGAAACGTACTTATGACACCTTAGACTTGGTCATGCCAATGAAAGGAGGATCCATTCTCTTGTTCAACAAGATCTTATTAAAGGTCTAGAGGAGGAACTTTTCATAAGTGTGAGTCATGCTTAGAAGGCAAGATGACCAAGATGCCTTTTCAGGCTATGGGAAATAGGGCCAAGGAAGTACTTGAGCTCGTTCATTCCGATGTATGTGGACCAATGTCTACTGAAGCAAGAGGTGGTTTTCGGTACTTCATCACATTCATTGATGACTTCTCGAAAATTGGATACGTCTATTTGATGACCCACAAGTCAGAGTCTTTCGACATGTTCAAGGACTTTAAGGCTCAAGTGGAGAAGTATCATGGTAAGAGTATCAAGTGCATGAGATCTGATCGTGGTGGCGAATACCTCAGTGCTGAGTTTTTGGATTACTTATCGAAGTCGAGAATCCAATCCCAATTGACTGCGCCGGGCACGCCCCAATAGAACGGCGTGGCTGAAAGAAGGAACAAGACCTTGTTAAATATGGTCCGATCGATGATGAGTTATGCACGACTACCTACTTTGTTTTGGGGACATGTCTTGCTTTCTGCAAGCCATATTTTAGACAATTTACCGTAAAAATCCGTACCTACTACTCCTTATGAGTTGTGGCTGGGCGCAAGACCAATCTAGCACATCTCAAGATTTGGGGTTGCCCGGCTCATGTATTGGAAAAGGATCCAACTAAGCTAGGATCAAGGACGGAGGTATGTTTGTTTATAGGGTACCCTAGAGGGACAAAAGCTTATGAATTCTTTAGTCTTCGAGATTAGAAAGTTATTGTGAGCACTCACGCCACATTCTTAGAGGAAAACTATGTAATAAATTATAAACCCAACAGTGAAGTGGCTCTTGAAGAGCTAACTTCTGTCACAAGTTCCATTAACCAAGAACAAGTACCAAGTGTACAAACAATTCCCGAAACTTCAACTTCTACTCCAGGCATTGTAGTGCCGCGCCGTAGTGGGAGGGTCTCGCATGAGCCCGAAAGATACATTGGTTTGTGGGAATCCATGGATCACTCCTCGGACAGCAATGTATTAGATCCCTGGAACATTGCGGAGGCGCTGGCAGATGTCGATCATTGCGAATGGGTGAAAGCAATGGATTTGGAACTACAATCTATGATAAACAAATACGTCTACGATTTGTCCGTCCTACCCGAGGGCTGTACTGCCATTGGGAGTAAGTGGATATATAAACGTAAACGTGGACCCGATGGACGAGTTAAAGTCTTTAAGGCAAGACTAGTGGCTAAGGAGTATACCCAAAAGGAAGGTGTCGATTACGATGAGACTTTCTCCCCAGTGGCCATGCTCAAATCGATCCGGATACTATTGTCTATAGCAGCTTATATGGATTGGGATGTATGGCAAATGGACGTTAAGACTGCGTTTCTAAACGGCGGTCTTGAGGAGACTATCTACATGGAACAACCCGAAGGATATGACATAAAGGGCAAAGAACACATGGTTTGGAAGCTAAAGAAGGCTATTTATGGCCTTAAGCAAGCATCTAGATCATGGAACCAGTGTTTCGATCAAACTGTTCGCAAGTTTGGATTCGAAAAGTACCCAAGTGAAAGCTGCGTGTATAAGAAGGTTGAAAGGGGGAATGTAGTGTTCTTAGTTTTATATGTAGATGACATTCTTCTAATTGAAAACAATAAAAAGATGTTGTCATCGGTACGAACTTGGTTGTCAAACTAGTTCGAGATGAAGGATATGGGAGACGCTGGACACATCCTTGGGATCAAGGTTCTTCGGAATCGAGAAAAGAAGATGTTGTGCTTATCTCAAGAACCTTACATCAATACAGTACTTAGTCGTTTTAGCATGCAGGACGCCAAGAAAGGTTTCTTACCTTTTAGACATGGAATCCATCTATCTCAAGAGATGTGCCCGAAAACGCTGTCTGAGATACAAGTAATGAGAAGGATTCCATATGCTTCGGCAGATGGAAGTCTCATGTATGCTATGCTTTGTATGAGACCTGATATTTGCTTTGCTGTTGGCATGGTGGCAAGATATCAGTTAAATCCGGGCCAATGACATTGGACTGTCGTAAAGAACATACTCAAGTACCTTAAACGGACTAAGGACTATACTCTAGTTTACAATGCAGTCGAGCTCTGTCCTTTGGGATATACTGACTCAGATTTTCAAGCTGACCAGGACTCGAGAAAATCTACTTCAGGATATGTGTTCACCTTAGGAGGTGGAGCCGTAATTTGGAAGAGTGTGAAACAGAAATGCATCGCGGACTCAACCATGGAAGCCGAGTATGTGGCCGTTTCAGAGGCTGCAAAAGAGGTAGTATGGTTCAAGAACTTCCTTATAGATTTAGGTGTGGTTACGAATCTTCCTAAGAGCATCACCGTTTATTGTAACAATTCTGGTGCTGTGGCAAATTCGAAAGAACCAAGAGCTCACAAAGCGAGCAAAAACATAGAGCGAAAGAATCATATCATCAGGGATATAGTGCAGAGAGGAGACATACAAGTGCTCAAGATTGCGTCAGAGAACAACCTGGCAGATCCCTTTACAAAGGCATTGGCGGTGAAACCGTTCGAGGGCCACGTAGAAGGGATGGGAGTTCGACTCGTTCAAGACCTCAACTCGCTTTCAGTATAAGTGGGAGAAATTTAGACGTGTGCACTACTGTTTTGTATACTCGAAAGCTGTTTTGAGTATAAGTGGGAGATTGTTAGGGTTTGTATACTAGAAATCACCTTTTGAGTGATTGAATACTGTAAAACTCTTATTTTATTTTCCAATGAATGCAACAGATTATTTTTGTCATAATGTTGTTACGTTTACATTTAATGGATGTTTATTGCATATTTAAATATATAAGCGAACATAACAAAAGCGAACATAACAAGTCTAAGTCTTTGTTTTAGTAGACCGGTTGTGGGCTGCGCTCAATTTAAGGTACACGGTCAGTCCTGAACAAAGAAAAATATGAATTTCACAACCTAGATAGGCCTAGACTACGTATCGTGAAAGGTTGCAATGTCAGTCCGATTATTTCTAAGCCTTATTGAAATAAGATGACGTTGGTATGGTATAACACTGAATGGATCTAACAGCAAGACGAGTCTTTATGCTATCTACTGAAAGACGAGGTCTTGATAATTAATTTCTTAATCAATTTACATTAACATTGAGCATACGATATTGAGTATATACTACTTTGACTTACCAAAGGTGCGGGTTTTTCGTCACCCAACGATCCAGGTATATTGGGTAGTGGTGATCATTATCTGGCGGTGCTAGGATTGCTATTATGTTGAATCGTGCGTGAGGAGAGCCTCGTTTGATAACATCCACAAGTGGAGCTCGAAACAAGGTTTTATTATTCGGAACCTAGCTAGTTGGAGTTTGATTACTCTATGAATAATACATAAGAGTTTCTTGCTAAGTCCACTCTTGGAAATTAAATATGTTGATTAATTAGGTCCATAGCAGACATTGATTAATTAATGGATGTTTCTATTTTAAGAGCGAGAAATGAATTAAACAAATAAAAGGAAACCCGGAATACTTGTAATTTCGGATTTGGAAAGGCAGTTCAATATTACTTCTGTAGTGGCTGCTTGTAATATTCCAATATAAGCTTATATTAAATTGTGGTTCAATTTAATTAGTAAAAAGCTAATTGGGTGAGACCATGTCCAAATTCTTCCTCAGATCCCTGACTGAGCCCAATATGTGACTTAATATAAATAGGAGAATAAAGGTGACAGAAAACACAACTTTTCCACATCATAATTTTCATCCCCCTCTGTTTAGAGAGAGAATCAAAAATTGCTCTCCTTCCGTGAGCAGATTTCTGTCTTCGTTATTTAAGTCCTAGTACACTGGTGAGATTTACCCACACAAATATAAGTCTACAGTCCGGGACACCAGTCAGAAGATCCGAGGTCGAGTTCTCAAGATCTTCACGTGGAGAAGAAGCAAGCTATCTTGGATTCGTAAGTGAATCAACAAGGTAAATTGGATAACTCCGTAGTATGCATGTTTTAGGGATTATTTATGTTAAAGCATGTTTAAAATTCAAGTTATGAGCATGATACATGTGATAGTTATGCGAATAGAATTTGTCTAAATAATCTGCTAAATAGATCAGTTTTATGTGATCCGTTAGAACGCACGCTTCCGCTACCAACCCCTTCATATCCCTATCTTAGGATGAGGATTAGTCACAAGAGGAAAATGAGACAAAATAGTGATGTAAGGAAATCTTCTCTCTTCTCATCCATCCTTCCCGATCTCACAACCGCCAAGCTCCAAATGTGACGGCCTATCCCTTCAAGTCAAACACCAAAAGGGGTTAGATATTTTCTCAACCAAAAAGGTGAAGTCTTGGATTTTCATCAATATAGTAAGAATGCCAAATATGCCATGTCCCCATCAAACAACTCATGCCAAAGTTCAAAGTGGGGTAAGAATCAAGATCCTCCAAATCTTCCATTATGAGAAAAGAGGAAGTAGAAACCTCAAGAAGAGATCACCACCTAAGCTTAAAAGGGGCAAGGCAAATCCCCACAAATCAATGTTGTAAGATCAGCCAACCTATCTCCTCCCCAAACTTTCACCATAATAGAGATAGATACAAATAGTACAAGGTGATGTGAGCTCATCTTTTAAGCTTAAAATAGAAGTGAATCATATTTTCTTCCACAAGACCCAAGGCTGGAATCATCTTATACAAAATAGGCAAGAAAGTTTCATAGCCAAATTCAAAAGGGGAAGGGGACAATAGCTCAAAGTAGAAGTAGAAGCTCCTAATGTCTGCCACAAAAGTCCAGGAATTTTGCTATATAAACAGCCCCTTCCCCACTTCCTTCCACACACCATCTCAATCCCAAACTTCACTACAAAGTATGAGGAGCCTAGCATGAGGAGCAAGGAGTAACAACAAGGTTTAGGATCTGCCACAATCATCAAGGATTCACCCAAGTCAAGGCTATCTCCGCGAGTTAAGGGTAGAGTCAGGAAAATTCAAGTTAAGGAGTTTTAAGCGAACGAGGTGGGCTTTATGTTAAGATATGATTGTGGACTTTCGAACTAAGATATTTTTAAGGTTTTCTGTTTAAAGTATGTTTACAGTTTTTATGAAAAGTATTTTCGTGTGCTCCTATTTAAGATGTGATGTTAAGTGCGAGCTTCCTATTTAATGTGAAGTTTTATGAAAAATGCTATTTGTTTGGTGTTATTATATGATGTTATGTGTTGCTTTACGAGTGCTTATAAGTGTAGCTTTTGTTGAAGTTTTGAGTTCGGCTTTGACCGATGAAAATGAGTTTGTTCCAAATATGTTTATGAGGAAAATAAAGTTGCGAAAGTTATGTCAAGCCATGTTTTGTTTTGAACTTTGCCTATCTGATTGACTAGAAAGGCGATGTCCCTACTAGACCAGGAGTTTCGTGAATTTATTTCACCAGGAGTTTTGTGAATTTATTTCACTAGGAGTTTCGTGAATTCATTTCACTAAGAGTTTCGTGAATTTATTTCACCAGGAGTTTCGTGAATTTATTTCACTAGTAGTTTCGTGAATTTATTTCACCAGGAGTTTTGTGAATTTATTTCACTAAGAGTTTCGTGAACTCATTTCACCAGGAGTTTCGTGAACTCATTTCACAAGGAGTTTTGTAAATTCATTTCACTAGGAGTTTCGTGAATTCATTTCTCTAGGAGTTTCGTGAATTCATTTCACTAGGAGTTTTGTGAATTTATTTCACTAGGAGTTTCGTGAATTCATTTCACTAGGAATTTCGTTAATTTATTTCACCAGGAGTTTCGTGAATTTATTTCACTAGGAGTTTCGTGAATTTATTTCACCAGGAGTTTCGTGAATTCATTTCACCAGGAGTTAGTCAGATACGACATATGTTCTAGGAAAATAGATCGACAGATCGCTTTTGAAAAAGGAAAAAAAAGGGAAAATGTTTTAGTGTTCTCGGACCCTTTTCCTAAAACCCTGAGTTCACTCAGGAGTAATTTGACTAAACTAGTTTTTCAGTAAAATATATTTTGGCACGTGTCCACTGAGTACACCAAGTACTCAGCCCTCCATATGTTTTAAAAATGTGCAGGTTGATCAGTGATGACGGCGGGCGGTTTTGAGCATAGACGATGAAGATCCTTCGATAGAATAGTACTCGAATGCGACGTGTCTCCATACACGACGTTATCTACTCTTGACTCTTCCGCTGCAATGTAAAAGTCGAGTTTGCTCTCTTTGTATTGTGCACTCTGATATATATTATTTTAGTTATTTCGGTAAAAGTTTCAGTTGTGGCGCAGTTTTCCCCTTTCTTCCCCGCTTCTTTCATCCTCCCCTGGTCGCGATCAACCTGGCTTTCTATCCTTAGAAAGTGCGGTCGTGACAAAAGCGATCTTATGTGTTACTTTCTGTCCAATCCAATATTCTAACTTATAAAATATAGATTGTCGCAAATAGTAAAGTATTATCAAAGTGATCAATAGAAAGAAAATAATAGCGATTGAAAATTTAAACAAAATACATAAACATATTTGTATCGGGCACCCGATCATAAGTATTAAAAAAGATAGTATAGATAGAGAGTAGTATGTCAAAAAAAATAAACTTTATGGAGTTGAATGATATTCTTCTACATCAATATATATATATATATATATATATATATATATATATATATATATATATTCCATATAACCCTAACTTTCAATTTGAGAGAGAATACATAATTACCATATATACTTCATATCAATGTTGGGTTTAATATTGTAATTACCATATATGCTTCATATAAGTATATTACATAAAATTTTAGTTAAATTTTTATTTTAAATGCTCAACCATGGGCTAACCCGTAACCCACCCGGGCCAGCCCGCATAACCCACCCACCCGAACGGTCAGCCCGTGTAGCTCTACTCTAGGCCAGCCCGCATAACCCACCAGCCCTAACCTTATGATTTTACCGGATAATTCAGACCGACTCGCGAGTTTCGGGCTAAATTGACATTCCTATCTATGGTGATATATCCTTCTACCATATACTAAAAATATGCAAACCACATAATTCACTTTTTTTATAATTCGAATAAATTTTTTATTGTTCCCACTATCAATATTATATTCAAAATTATGTTAATGAACATATTTCAGTCTAGAAATGTTACGCCCGCCCTTTCTAAGGATAGAAAGAACGGTTTATCGCGACTGGGGAGAGAGATAAGAAGCGGGGAAGAAAGGAGAATTGAAGCAATATCACACTTTGATAGAAATAGACCGAATAACAATTTATTTAATCATCCAAAAGATGTATCAGAGTAATCGAGTTTGAAGTATCTCGGTGCAAAACGCATTATTCAAAAGATAAATAGTCTCAGCGGAAGCAATCAAGAGTAAAAGAATGACGTGCTGTATGTAGACACGACTAATTCTGTACAGATAACAAGTAGACTTCAGAGGCTCCACACAACACCCACCACGACTCGTCATAGCTCAACCTGCACATAGAGAAAATATATGCAGGGCCGAGTACTTCAAAAGATACTCAGTGGACAATTTCCGAAAATATTTTGCATAAAAATAATTGTCAAGCCAATTTGAGTGATCTTGGGGTTTAGCTTTCAAAAAGACCCAAGTACACAAAATATTTCCATTTTCATCAAAGTCGTCTGATCAGACATTTTCCGTTGTCCATACACTATTTGAAAGTATCCTCGTGAACTGGGAATGTGGCTACATTCCAAGACGGTCACTGGACCTGCCAAATGCGCGACAAATGACACACGGTCCCCACATGGTGTACACTAATCTAAGCGGGATTTGCGGCCCACACTTAACCTGAATTCGATTAAACATCTGGCAGAGCCAGGCAACCAGCAAAAAGCCAGGACAGATAGGTATTCCACAAAATCCAAAACACGGCATGACTATCATTCATTTCACGTCAAAGAATTTATCATCATGGGGATCAAAGCCCAAAATATTTCATGAACGGTACTTAAAAGAAAGCTCACCTCGTTTTCTTACGAGATCTCGCAACTTGAATATTCCTCATTCCGAACTTAGACTCTCACGGAACATTTTCCTTTAAAGAAAATCAAAGTGATAACACAATAATTAGCACAAGAAAACTACTAATTAGAATGCATGCACCCTAATTAAAGTCTTTTATCTCATTTCTCGTTTTTTGCGTATTTTCGATTATTCGGCACCCAAGGCGTCGCGGGCGATGCCGGTCGGCCGCTTATGCCCAAAATTTCTTCGTTGGCTTCTCGTATTTTCCACCATGATGTCGAATTAAATTCCCAAAATTATATAAGTGCATAATTAAATTATCGCAACCATTTCCCTTCGAAAATATATTTATTTCAAACTTGGGATAAATTATTCATCCTTCGCATTATTCGTAAATTAATTAAATAATTTCTCACGATTAAATTATTCATCGGACCAACGATTATTTAATTTAAAACAACCCAAGTTATTTAATTTCGAGCCCAAAGTAATTTATAAACCCAACCCACCTTATTCCTCCATTTATAAAAAAAGTGAGCCCAACAACAAAATAAAAAGGAGGCCCCAAAAAAAATAAACTCCCTTTCACCATCGGCCGTCGACTACACGCCGTCACCGCTTCACCAATCGCCGCCGCTGCGCCGAAAACACCGCTGTAGCGAGAGGCAAGGGCGGTAGCCGTCCCACCGTTGCTGCCACTGTTCAGACAAGTCAGCCTTCGCCAGTCACCGCCGCTGCTGTCTCCTCGACGGAATCGCCGCTGCAGCTCGAGAGGGGGTGGTCACCGGCCCGCTGTTGCTGCTGTCCGATTCGTGGAGCAGCCCCCGTCCTCGTATCCTCTCAATTTCCGTCGACGAAACCAACACGAACAGCCCCGTTTACAAACTTATGTTCTTTTCCGCATTTTTGATTAATTACCGAGGGGTGTTCAGTTGTGGTGTTCGATTGAGTTGGTTGTTGATTTAAGGATGTTTTGAGTTTTGAGTAAAAACTTTTACTCTAAAGTTGAAAGTGAGATGTGAAAGTTTGAGGAAAGTGTGAGAGTTTGAAGATGTTAATGTAAAGTGTGAAAGTGTTTTGCTTTGAGATGTGAAAATGTTGTGTGTTATAATACTTATTTATCTGGAGTATGCATGACTTTTAATGTGATAGTTTTTATTTACGAAATGATGAAATGTGTTGTGAACTTAAAGTGCCTAAGATGTAGGCCTAATTAACTGTGCGAACTATAGTTCTAAGTTAAAAACTTACCTATTGCTTTTATGAGCAATGAAAAGGAACGAGAATCTGAAAGTTGGGGCGTTAAAGAAACTCCCTATGAGAATGAGAGTGTTTATCCAATTGCTGCATTTAATTCCTATCATCTTGACAAACGGACCGCTTAGTTGCGAGGAAAGGGGATAAACATTCTATCCAATCAACAACTTGGGCAATCTGGGAGGCAAGTGGTTAGCTCGGCCATGTTCATTAATTGTCTGTTTTTGTCTGTCTGGGGACAAGTATGATCCAAGTGTGAGGAGATTTAATGGGATGAATTGTGTCACGAACCCTAGTTCACTTTTGCGCTATAAGATGTTATTTGCATGTTCAGATGCAAGGTTTTGGAGCGAAAAGGAAAGGATACGTGAAAGCACCGAGTAGAGAGAACGAGTAAGAGTAGAGAAGAAGATAGAAGGACTTTGCACGTTGATGAAGGATGATCATGTGGTTCCAGGTGCTCAAGCCAAGAAAGTTGGCCAACCTATGACATGAACTCAATCTAGCAAACGGTTCCAGCTGCAAACTAAAAGGGTGGACTTCTCGAAGACTGTGCTCTCTATGGCATGTGCGACACATGTGAGCTGGGTTCCTTACCTCTTGGCTGAAAACTATATAGGAGCGACTAGTGGTCTTAGAAGAAGACTTTTATCGTTTTCTTTAGTAAAATTTAGTTAGCTTAGTTTACATACTTTGAACTTTTCAATGTGCTTTCTTAGTTAAATTTAGAAGCTTTCGTTACTTACTTTCTTAGTTTAATGTACAAGCTTTCCCTACATTTTCAAGCTCGTTCTCCAGATTTCAAGTTTACAAGTTTTTGTCAACTTATGCAATTTCTGCTCAAGATACGCGTTTTTGCTATGTTATGTGCTACGTGATTTATGATGTTTTCTAGTTAGAAATGTTAAATGCTTTCGTGTGATGACCGATTTTTAGTTTTAAATGCTCAAAAGTTTCTGTTCAACATTTACTTCAAGTTTCTCGCAATGCATGGCTAATTAGTTTATGTTTTTCATGTTCTAGATAGACTAGGTTAGCGTAAACCGCATCTGTTTAGTCGAGTTGGTCAACATGTGGTGCCTATGTAACACCCCGAGTTTTTGTGCACGGATTTTGGGAGTATAAAAAAATTTGGACGAAGAAACACTTGAAACTAAAGTGCAAGGAATTTAAAATTTTTATGAACTACAATTGTTGGAATGTAAGTAGTGAAATAGAGTGCTACACATGTACTACACGCCTATACATATAAACTTGCGACATCTTTTCACACAAACAAATAGTTACAGTCACTCCTCTATGAAATACAAGGATTTGGACTTGACATTTAGCTACTTCGGGAAGTAGATATGAAAGATGACTTGAGCAAAGATTTTATTCTTCTTCTACTCCTTTTTTTTTCTCGATTTGAACACCCACAAAGCTCCAAGGAGAGGGCCAGCTGTACCTGCAAGATTAATCACATAAATGAGGTGAGAACAAAGTCCAATGAAGTCATAAGAGTAGAAGCATTATTCAAATAAGTAAGATGATGGCTGGATCGGATATCTTCAAATCTTCCAATTAAAGAAGATAGACAAATAAGATGAAGAATGTGAGCTCATTTAGGAACCCATCCATAAGAGGAAAATGACAGTAGACAAGAATGCCAAGATTAAACAAAAAGTGGACTTCCAAGGTTTTCACTAATAAGGCATGGGAAGCCTCCTTGTCAAGCTCAAAAGTGAGGAAACCATTTAGCCCAAAATAGGAAGCACCGTATACAAGGAGTAGGTCCCCAAGGATTTCACGATCACCTTTTTCATCAAACACAAAAGAGGGGATAACCTTTAGCTCAAAATAGAGCTCCAATGTCTGCCAAGAAATGCCACAAGGAGCCAAGGGCTCGGCTATAAATACCAGCCCACCGCCACCTCCTTCCTCACACCTCTCTATATTCACAAGACATAAGAAGTGCAGCTAGAGAGGAAGGAATGGCGGCGAGTTTAAGGGCGCGTTCGAAGGAGTCATCGAGAAAGAGGTAATTCCCACAACACCACCCTTTTGCATCACGTTAGCAAACACATGATTAGCCCAAGAACTTAGATACATGACTGTAACAGTAGAGGTCATGGAGTTATCATGTTGAACCTCAAGAAATTAGAGCTTTAGAAATCTTAAATAAGAGACAGATCGATCATGAGCTAATATCAAGAGATGCACAAAAGTTTCACCACAACAACCAAACTCAAGAGACTTTTTAGCTCACAAAGCCACTGCCCAAAGAGGAACTGAACATAAAGAACTAGATAATGGGAGTTGGAGGGCTTAGCTTAGTGCGATCGAATGACGACGGAGCTCCGGAGAGCTGCGAGAGGCGGCGGCGCTGCTGGAGCAGCAGCCCGAGGCAGTGCCGGCTAGTGCCGGCGCTGCCGAGTGAAGATAGAGAGAGGGGCGATGGTGTCGCTGAGCTCGACGGAGATCGCGAGCACAGAGTCGACGGGCTGCCGCTGGCGAATTCAGCCGAGAGAAAGATGGAGAGAGCTGGACGGAGACGGAGTGCGCTGGTGGAGTGCCGGCTGAAGAGATGAAGGTACTGGTATAGATGACCGGTGGAGATGGGCGGTTGACGGCGATTTCGCCGAGGAGGAGAAACGCCGCCGGAGTAGGCGGCGGAGGACGGCGACCGCTGTGCCGGTGGCGTCGATTTGGAGTAGGATTTGCAGAGCTAGGGCAAGAGAAATTTGGGAGAGAAGATGAGACTCGATTTGAGGGCGAAATAGAAAAGAGAGCCGAGAGGCGGCTGGCGCTGGTGGATCTCCGGCGAATCTGGCCGGCGACGGAGAAAGTGAGAAAGGATGGTGGCGCCGCTGCTTCTTCTGCCAATCTGGGGCTCCCAATTTTGGAAAATGGAAGTGTGAAATAGGGAGAAGTCACGATCACGATGGAGAAGGGAGTATAAATGGTTCATTCCATTTTTTTTGGGCCACTAAAATAATTAAATGAATTGGGCCCAGAAAAATGAAATAAGACAAAATACGACAAAAAGGAGAATGGGCTGATTTTTATTTTGTGGGGCCAATAATTTAATTAGAGAGTTGGGCCAATTTCTGATTTGGTGTAAGAAAGTGGGCTAGTTCCGGGGAAGTTACAGTTAGGCTGGAATAATTGATCCGTGGGTCGAAATAAATTAAAGAGGGAGAAGAGCAGTCGGGCCGGATGGAATTATTTTACGAGGGAGCTTGGGCTGAAACTAATTTGGTTTTGAGCCAGAATTCTAATTAAGTTCTTGGGCGATGATTAATTAGAGCATGCATTCTAATTAAAAGTTTAAGAATTTTCTTAAGTCTTGTTAGTAAGTTGTGTTGTTTTCAAAAAGGTTATCTCCGCGAGCTAAGGTCGGAGTCAGGAAAAATCAAGTTATGAAGTTTTAAGCGAACGAGGTGGGCTTTCTTTTAATATCCAGCACTATAGTGTGGATATAAAGCAAATGTTTTGAAGTTATGAAATACATTTTTCTCAAAAATGAATATGTATTCATTCCTTTTAAAGTTGTTGTCATGCCATAAAGTGTTTGTTTTCGAGACCTGCCTGTTGGAGATATTTGTCTGTTGGAGATATTTGTTTGTTGGGGATATTCGTTTGTTGGTTTTGGCTACGCCAAAACGCTTCAATTCGGATCGTGGTGCACAAGAGTCGTGAGCCATCTAGAGGTTGGCCGGGGAGGGTACTATAGAAGGTGGCCACCTTCACGGTACACTAGATTATCAGACATGGCAGGATACACCAAGAACTTAGACTGTAGTCGGACTTTTAAGATCACAAAAGAATTTAGTATGCTCGGGCCTTTTTAAGAAAAACCTCCGTGTGATACTGTTGATGGATGACAACTTATATATGTATGTTTTGTTTTCGGCACGTGTCCACTGAGTACTCCTGTACTCAGCCCTGCATGTATTTATAAATGTGCAAGTTGAACGTCAAGAGGAAGGAATATTGATCGGAGTCGATGCTATTAAATAATCAAGTGGATTTCTCTACGATTCGTGTCTTCATACACGAAGTCGTTTAGTAAGGACCTATTCCGTTGTACTTTTGTCAAGTGAGAATTTCATAGTCTCACCTTCGAACTCTGATTTAGTTGATATGATGAATTATTCTATTTTGAGATCTTGTAATCAAATACTTGACTTCTAATTTGTGGTATCAATTGATTGGCCTTTCGGCATGTCCCTTGAGTTCTTTCCTCGTTTCGTTAATTCCGCTTATTAGTCACGGATTTCCCGCTTTTGCTACCATTAGCAAAGTGCGGTCGTGACAGCCTAACTTTGTGATTGGGTCTTCGTTTCTTCATGCTTCATTGCTTAAGTGACGAAGATATCTTTTGATTGTTCTTCGTTTTTAGTTAATTTTGGAGTTTAGATTCTTTCTAAGTATGGTTTTCTGTTTTCCTAGGTGTTAATTAGGGTTTCCTCAATTTTTGCATGAAGGATAGCACAATCTGCTGCTCCCTTTATTTTCGGACGTGATCCTTGCGCGCCCGCTCACTGTATCGTAGTACTCTTTCTTTTCTATATTTTACTCCTTTCGTACCCCAAGGTACATTGCAACCCTTTCATCGTGATGTGACTACATGTCTGCAGCTACATGTGGTGTGACTACATGTCTACTCTATACCATCACCACACAATGTTTAGCATTGCCCAACTTTTACTTGCTTTTCTAGATTACTTTATTACTTTCCTTAAATGCTCAAGTGTTACTCCCCCGTCCATGAAATAATGTCCTATTTTCCTATTTTTGGATGTCGGTGATTTAAAGTCTCGTTTGCTTGTCTATTTTAGATAAGGGGACCCACCATTCACCTAACTCATTACAGTCACATTCTATTATAAAATGAATATATAAAATGGGGGTTCAATTTCCACTAACTCATTTTCCCATTTTTCTTTACAAAGTCAAACAATTTCTTAAAACTCATGCCGAGTTAGAATGAGACTATAAATGAAAAACGGATGCAGTACTGTTTTCTGACATGTTCTTGTTTACATACATAATTAATTTACTTGCCCATGTTCTTTACCTTTTCCTTAAGTTCCTGCCTAGATTAGTTAATCAGAAACCAAACCCAAAATATAAAGCGTGACTGCACAACAACCACCTCCCTTGATCAATCATCTTATGCTAGAGTTACCGTTCTCTGTAGCTTCGACATCCCGGCTTGCCTTATTCTAACCAATAGTATGTAAGATGGTTTTTCAAAATGGAACTTATATATTTCTTGATCGGATACATTCTATCAAATTAGGACACTATCAAATTAGGACACCCCAATCAAGCGGAATCACATCCAACTAACGACTCATGTGGTTATTTTGATTATTCCGTGCTTTTATATTTAATTGATGGACCATTTATTGAATAAATCTTAACTATGCTATAACAATAAAAGAAATGAGTAACTTAGCTTGAATAAGGCCTAATCAACACCTTAACAAATAATAGTTGAGAAATTTTAAGTTTTTGTATGAAGAACTGAATTATAAAAGCTATTAAGAGTTGTATGCTTATTTAATTGTAACAAATGCAAAAAAGATGAACAATAACTTGACAGGCTAACTTATTCTACCAAGTAACATGCTCCATTCGAGTCGATTTAGATTAATTGTAACAATCATGAATCAACTTCTTCGCTACCAACACATTCAATGAACTCATACAAAATGCATGGAGAAATTAGTACTGCTTAATGAACCCAAACCTTACTAAATAATATCGACTACGCTGGCGACTATGAACAAAGATTCAACTACTTGAGTTGCGAGAATATCAAGTTAACATCTAATCTTCCGTCTAACATGCAGATCTGAACATAGGCAAGTAACAATTAAACTTAATTGTAAATATCACAACATGGAAGTTAATTATACTCGATAGAAATCCATGGATTCCATCATAAAACCAACTGGTGATAAGAGGAGTGGCCCATGAGATTTATATATTAATTTCAGGTTTTTCTTGACACCGATGTGAGATAGTTGGAAGTTACTCCTTTTAGTTTCAATCGTCAACACTCTCCCCCAAACTCTTCAAGGTGTACATTGGAGGGGTCGGACTTTTTTCTGATCGTTTGGACGATTGACCCATATTTTTTTCGATCGGTTGGACCAATGGCCCAAATTTTAACCCAGATATACTGTCGGGTCAGTCATTTTATTTTTTTGGTTTTCCCAGATATACTACGTAGGCCATATAAATTTAGTCCACAGTCGGCGTCTCGCTCTGATACCATGACAGAAATCCATGAGTTTCATCCTAAAATCAATTGGTGATAGGAGGAGTGGCCCTTGGGATTTATATATTAGTTTCAAGTTTCTCTTGACACCGATGTGTGATAGTAGTAAGTTATGTTTTAGTTTCAATTGCCCACAGTTGAAGCACGTACGAAATTTACGAAATGCGTAGTAAAGTAGAAAATCAAGATATTATCAGCGTCAGGTGTTGAGGTGCAGTGATTTTCTAAGAATGGAGAAATTGTCGCGATATTGGAAATAACTTATGCGAGGATGCAGAGGTTTTGGGAGAGAGGAAAGGACGAAGGTGGTGTTGCAGCTGCCGGTCACGGCGGTGGCGGCCATCTCTCTAGGCTTTTTAATTTGGTTTTTTAAATAATAATTTTATTTTTCTAATAAAATAAAAAATTCTAATCTAAATCCCTAGTCTATGCCTAATTTTTAATTGTGGTGGACGAAATAATTCAAAAGATAATGTTTTGGTGTATTTTTTATTTTAATTTTTTACTTTTAAAATATTGAAAGAGAGAGATAGAAGATATGGCATAAGGTGATTGAAAAAGTGAAGTGAATAATATCATTTTAGGTACTCAAACTATAAGAAAATATTATATTTAGTATTAGAGAGAAAGATAAATATAAAGAAAATATCAAATCTAGTACCTAGATATGAAAGGGCATTTTTGGTGCAAAATTATGATGAATAGTGAAAAAAGTATCAAAAATGTGATTATACATTAATTTAGGGACTACGCACAATATTTTTAAAGTTTAGGTATCATTTGCGTGCAAAATGCATAGTTCATGGACCATTTACGTAGTTCACTCTAGTTTATAATAGAATGTGAGTTTAATGTGATGGTGGGTCTCTAGCACAAAATGGAGAAAAGCAAATGGGACTTTAAATAGCAGAGGGAGTAGTAGCATATTCAAATAATAAGCATAACAAATCAATTATACTTACAGAAATAATTGCTGCAGAAACCATTTTCAATTCAGATTGCAGAAATAAAAATTTCCAGACATTTCTCTATAAATACTGTGTTTAGTAGCATAATACCAACATGACTAATTTGCTACACAAGTCTTACTGTTAGGGAAAATCTGATCAAATTTCTCGATCTTCACCTCTTACACCTTGAATTTTTACTAATGTCAGATACATATAAGTGTATGCATTCCTTCAACGGTTTCTGGTGTTTGTTAATTGCATACAAAGTCACATTCAACCTCTTTCATAAAACGAGCGCAATCTAGAGCAGGTAGATGTCGAAAGGACCTTCGAATGGGAAGTCCCTTTCGTTATGAGTCAAACAACGAATCCAAAAGGTTGGCAGGATTTTCGTTGTTCCCACTTTCAGAAAAGAAGCCATTTCCAGCGCTTTCCTTCTTCAGTTTCCGTTCCTCTGCTATGGATTCTGCTGTTTCTGCACAGAATTTCCTTCCCGTCAAAGCAGGTTTATCGGCCACAATAAACTTGTTCCCTTCACGAGTTCTTTCAGAGAATCCTGCCCAAACTGGAAAAAAATTTCTTGAAAGTACATGTAAGTTGTAGGACAATCAACTAACTTAAAAAAATACTCCCTCAGTCCCATAGAAATAAGTCAAATTTCATTTTTCGTTCGTCCCATATAAAAAGTCCATATCCATTTATAGAAACCTTTTTCTCCTTTTATACTTTATCATTTATGGGCTCCACCATCTACTACATTATTTCAACCACATTTTCTCGTTATCTCTTACTTTAACAATTACGCATTAAAATCCATGCCATCTCCAAATAGCTTAATTCTATAGGACGGAGGGAGTACCAAAACCAACGTCTAGATAAACTTTTTTTACAGGGAAGTAAGTTTGAACTCATTATAATTTGAGGAGGCCAACACATAGTATATATGTTTTCCAATGAGATAAACAATTTTACCCAACATATATAATGATCCATAGATATGTATTCAACTGCAAGTGTTTATCATTGTCTAAAAACAGACAAAAAGTTAAATGTGAAAGCATAAAACATCGACTCAGATAAAATCGACGGGGAATAATAAGTATACCTGCAAAATGTTGTAGGACAATGGACGCAGCTACAGTTACATTTAAAGAAGCAGTGCCACCGCCATATTGTGGAATGTAAACGAAGAAGTCGCACATCTCACACTCCTTTGGAGAAAGCCCTGTTCCCTACAGAATACCCACAATTAGCATCGTGTTATATAATTCAACCTCAAAATAAAGAAAAAACTCAATAAAAGGAAGGGCAATTTCTTATGAGCAAAATCTGAAATGAGAAGGTTGTGTGTACTAAACATACTACAACTAGTTTAAACTAAGCTCTACGCACGGTTAGGCACTGATTTTAGGGTTAAGAGTTGCGATTTCTAGTAAGAAGTGGAATACATTCAACCTCGTTGCCCACGAGAAAAGCAGTGCTCTTCCTGAAAGGATGGGTGTTAACTGGCACGGCGTTATCTGTGATCTCCACTCCACATATGTCACAGTCCTTCTCCTGATCAAATCACAACAAATCCATATCAGAAGCAGAAATTGAATTTCTGATTGCAGATTTCACTAAAGAAAGATCAAAATATGAAGATTGCATCATATCAACGAAGATCAATGGTTTGTAACTGAGATCAACTTGTTTACTCTCAATGAAGTGTAGATCACATCAAATGCAGATCTTCATCACACATACACAGAGTCACAGACAGAATTTCTATATGTGAATCAGAATCTAATCAAAATTGTGAAATCTTAGCTTAGTTTGAACTATTCAGAAGCGAATTAAACTGAAATCGCAGTGAGCATATCAATTTACATATACAATTGAATCAAATACGTGAAGATGATTGGAACATAATAAATTGAACATATAGAGATGCGACCTTGAGATAGTTGCGGGCAAGAGAGAGTGTGTGAAAATGACGGAAACGCATGTGCGAGGTGGAGCCGTGGCTGCCGAAGGCGTTGAAGTCGCGGCGGCCGACTAAAATCAGCTCCGACACCCCGAAAGCGGTAGCGCTGCGGGCGAGCGTCCCGACGTTGTGCCGCTTCGCTATATTGTGAACAACCACGTAGCTCTCGTATACCTCAGTCTTCTTCTCATCCTCCTTCTCCATGTGGATTCGTACCACCGGCGACTTGGCCGTGGCGGTGGGGGCGGCGGCGGCGCGGTGGATGTTAAGGGTTTTAGGGGAGTGACTCGGCTCACCACATGCGACGTCGTTTGCAAGTTTCAATTATAAATACCAAATGATCGAAAAATAAAGATTGCGCTAGTCTATTTTTATTTATTGATGGAACGACAATAGATTTTTCCGCATTTGTTGTGGAAGTACTGTGTTTCAATTTTTTTAATAATAGTACTTTATTATAAAGGAAACTACAAAAAAGTTATTTGGAAAATATAGGATGGATATCTGAGGTATTTTGTGCAAATAAAGTACATTCGAGGTACTTGAATAAAATTTTAATTCATTTGAAGTATTTTTTATTTTTGGATATTTTTATCATTTCTTTACTTTTTTTGCATTGAGGGGTATTTTAGTACACCTACAAAAATTGTTTCTCTCTTTCTAATTAATTTATAATTTATATCTCTCATTTCTTCACACTCTTCCAATTTATTTATGATTTCTATCTTTTTCTTTATCTTTTCACTATTTCCTTTCCTTCTTATTTATATCTCTTAAAATTATTAGTTATACTTCACAAATAATTTATATTTTAATATGAATTCAAATAATATACAACAAAAAACTAATTTAAATTTACACTAGTTCAATTAAAAATAATAATTTGAATAAATAATAATATTATATAATTATCATTTATGAGTAAAAGCAAATGAAAAATAAAAATAAAAATATAAGTCTTTTAAATATAATAATATCTAATTGATAATAATATATTAACCATAACAATCTTGAATTTTGATAGAAAACATATACAAATAATTGAATGTATATATTATCAATAATATAAAATATATGTGACGTATAGCTAATAATATTAAGGGAGATAATTAGTTAAATAAGAAAAAAAGGAAGATAGACATGATAATTGAAATCATAAAGAGTTAGGATAGAAAAAATAAAGATATAAATCATAAATAAATAAATAAGAAAGCGAGAATATGATATAAAGGAAATGTCAGTTGTCCTTGAGGCTGCAAAGAGCAAAATTTGAAAACTACTTAAAATGAATTTAAATTTTGTTCAAGAACCTTAGATGCAATTTATTTTCATGGAGTACCTTAAATATGCATCTATAGAGTACTATATTTGTAGTTCGCTCTTTATTATAAAATTAATATAATAAAATAGGATTCACATATCACTAACTTTTTCAACTTAATTTTCTTGATATGTGTCTCACTTTAACTGGGTCTCCTCCATTCAAATTGGCGGGTTGTTCAGGCTGGCCCAGTTGGATTGCGGGTTAGTCCATTAGATTGGACTTTTACATTAAAAAATAAATAAAATCTATGATTTGCAATTATACATAGCAAAAACCTTTATACGCGTGGATCTTCCTTGACTCTAGCGGGTTAACAACAACATCAATAATTTGTTGGTCATGTTTGGTTGACGGGAAGTAAAGTTGACAAAAAAAAGTGATTTCTAGGAAAATAAATCACGGAATATGATTTCTAACAATTTTACTTTCCTGTGCTATATCAAGATTTTATTTTATTTAAACACTACACTAAGCCATAATACCTAATATTTTTATTAGTAAACTAAAAATAATATTAAAACATTATTATAATAATTATATTAATATTATGATGGATAATTTAATGATTGGATTAATATTTTCTTAATTTATTAGTTCATAACACTATAATCATAAATGGTAAAATAATAAATATAATTATTATTATAATTAAATTATAATTATAGTCATTTACTAATATTATAATTGAATAAAATTTATAACTTAAAATTTCATTAACACTTTTTTATTAATTATTATTTACATAATAATTATTGATATTATTATATGAATCTTAATATAAACAATTAATTATTATTACATTAATAATTGTAGTGGTAATAAGTATAAATAATATAATAATACTAGGATTGTGATTATAATTATTTATTATATTGAAACTAAGAGTATGATTTATAATTTAAAAATTAATTAATAAAAATAATACAATAATAATAATAATAGTTGTATAAAATTATATATCCCACTCCATTAAATACCTAAATATGTAAGAACCCTAAAACTTGTAAACATAATACCTAAGAAAAGCTAGGATTCAGAGTCCTGAAAAGTTGTACTATTTTCCTTGTTTTGAGAATTTTGATTACTTTTCCACTTTAATTAAAAATCAAAACAAACACAGAATTTTAAAAATTACGCAGACAGAATCTTAGCAATCAAACATGGCCGTTGTAAATACACAAAAACTACAAATGGTACATAGACCCCACATTTTATTAACTCATTTCACTCACATTTTATTATAAAACTAATATACAAAGGTGGGACCCATACTCCACTTGCTCCTTTGAAGTTATTTCTTGTAGAGGCTACATCTTAATCGCATTTCACACATTTCACACACTACACACTACACATGTTTCACACACTACATGCATTTCACACACTACGCACTACACACTACACAAATTTCACATACTACACGCATTTCACACACTACACAAATTTCATATACTACATGCACTTCACACACTACACACACTTCACACATACTACACACATTTTACACACACTTCACACACTACACACATTTCAAGCATCCGATTTCTGGATTTCTTTTTTCAGTTTTTAGATTTTTTCGATCTGAACCGCATCGAAAAATTTAAATTTTCAAAAAGTTTAAACTGAACCAAACTGAAAAACAGAACCAAATTTGAAATTTCAGTTTGTGAATAGGGTGTGTGTATTTTGTGTGTAGTGTGCGTAGTGTGTGTATTTTGTGTAAAATTTGTATAGTGTGCATAATTTATGTGTAATGTGTGTATTTTGTGTACAGTATATGTAGTGTTTATTTTGTGTATATCATGTGTAGTGTGTGCAATGTGGGGAGTGTATTTTTTCATAGTGTGTGCAATGTGTGGAGTGTATTTTTTTCATAGTTTGTGCACAATGTGTATTTTGTGTATAGTATGTGTCTATTGTGTGAAGTGTCTATAATTTGTGTATAATGTGTGTAGTGTTTGTATTTTGTGTTGGTGTGTGTATTGTGTGTATACTGTATTTGTTATGCATGTAGTGTATGTAGTTTGTGTATAGCTTGTGTAGAGAGTGAAGTGAGTATTTTGTGTCTGTGTGTGTTTGATGAGGCTCGTTTCATGCATGTGTTCCTTGATAAAATGCACCGTATTCTGTGATACTAACGTGCAAATGTGAGCCAGGTGTGTGTGAAAGTCCTCCTTAATCGAAGGATGAACTGATCAATTGGGCAGACGAG
The DNA here is from genome assembly GCF_004379255.2 of Salvia splendens. Taxonomy (NCBI): domain Eukaryota; kingdom Viridiplantae; phylum Streptophyta; class Magnoliopsida; order Lamiales; family Lamiaceae; genus Salvia; species Salvia splendens. The sequence continues at coordinate 16,871,094 of NC_056049.1, read as the reverse complement.
CGGATCAAAGAAAAGGAGGTGTTTTGCTACGTGATCAAGTCAGCGATCGAATGGAGCTAGCCAGTCCTGTTAGGGTTAGTATACTAAAAGGCATGTTTCGAGCAACTTCGCACGAATAGAATCTTGCTTGTGTACGGAAAAACTCTACAATCCATTTTTGACCCGATTCAGTATCATTCGAGCAGTTTGCACGAATAGAATCAATATATTATTACATTGTGTTTGCTTGTGCGTTTATAAGATGTTTTATAAACATTTAAATGCATAAGAAGTAAACAAAGCCTAAGTCTTTTGCTTAGTAGACTGGTTGTGGGCGTCGTCCACTTTAAGGTAACTACAGTCGGTTCTATGCAATGCTTTGCAAAAGAAAAAGAAGAATTTCACAACCTAGATAGGCTTTGGCTACCTATCGTGAAAGGTTGCAATGTCAGTCCGATTATTTCTAAGCCTTATTGAAATAAGATGACGTTGGTGTGGTATAGCACTGAATGGATCTAACAGCAAGACGAGTCTTTATGCTATCTACTGAAAGACGAGGTCTTGATAAATATCTATTTCTTAATCAATGTACGTTAGCATTGAGCATACGGTATTGAGTATCTACTACTTTGACTTACCAAAGGTGCGGGTTTTTCGTCACCCAACGATCCAGGTATATTGGGTAGTGGCGATCATTATCTAGCGGTGCTAGGATTGCTATTATATTGAATCGTGCACGAGGTGAGTCTCGTTTGATAATGTCCTCAAGAGGAGCTTGGACAAGGTTTTATTAATCGGAAACTGGCCAGTTGGAGTTTTATTACTCTATGAATAATAAATAAGTGTTTCTTGCTAAGTCTACTCTTGGAATTAATAAGATGTTAATTAATTAAGTCCATAGCAGACTTTAATTAATCAATGGGCATTTATATCTTAAGCGCAGGAAATAAATAATAAACAAAATGGAAACCCGGATTACTTGTAATTTCGGATTTAGATGGGGAGTTCAATATTACGTCTGTAGTGGATGCTCGTAATATTCCAATATAAGCTTGTATTAAATTGTGGGTTCAATTTAATTATTAAAAAGCTAATTGGGGGAGCTCATATCCAAAACCTTCTATAGATCCATGATTGGGCCCAATATGAACTTAATATAAATAGGAGAATAAAAGAGACAGAAAACACACAATTAATGGACATGAAAATTTCGTCCATTCCATAATAATGAAAGGGACAATTTTTTCAAATTGAATTCTCCTCCGTGAGATATTCAGCTCTTCCGTGAGAAAGTTATGTCTTCTTTATTCGAGTCCTAGTGTTTCGATAAGATCAGCCCACCCTGATGTCGGAATACAGTTCGGGACCCAGTCAGAAGATCCGTGGTCTAGTATTGAAGATCATCGTGGAGAAGGCGCAAGCAATCGACGATTCTTTGGAGAATCAAATCGGTAAATTGACTAACTCCGTAGCAAGCATGTTTTAGGGATTGTTTGTGCTAAAGCATGTTTGAAATTCAAGTTATGAGCATGATACATGTGATAATTACGCGAATAGATTTTGTCTGAATAATCTGCTAAATAGATCCGTATTATGTGATCCGTTAGAACGCACGCTTCCGCTACCAACCCTTTCAAGTCCCGCATGGAAGATAAGGCTAAAGATCCCACCACAAGAGTGAAGCGCAGGAATGACATTTCGGAGAGGATGGTACCCTAAGGATCAGAGCCCTACGCCTTTTTATATAAAGGAAGTCCACCACAAGAACAAGGGGAGGTCTGGTCCTGGTGGGATCTCACAAGCGTTCTTAGAATATCTTTAAGAATTCAGCTCTCTTTTAGGGCTGAAATCGGAGCTCTTTACTACATCTTCCTGATTTCCGTTGCACACACACTTGGTCATGTTTAGTTTAGTCGTGGTTTGGTGATAGTTTTCTGCACTTTTAGTTTTCGGTTATGTGATTCCGCTACGAGAAGGAGCGATGAAACAATTTCCTGCTTTTGTTTGTTATTTCCAGTTTACTTATGATGTTGTCGACTCTTTGATGTTTTTGATTCAGTAAATTTAGTGTTTGATTTTGAGTCTTTGTTGAAATGTCTGCTTACCATGCATGATATTCATGTTCTTCCTTTGTTTTCAGTCCTATGGTTCATATCTAGTAGCGAAATGTTTCAATTCTGCATGATAATGGTTTAGTTTCTAGTTTACGTAGTCGTAGTTTAGTTCTTTAGAATAGATCTAGGTTTTACAAGGTGTTCTGATGAGTTTGTTATTATAAATGTTCAGATTTGATTATGCTCTGTATTTTATGCTGATTCTGTGAAGAAGATGAAGTTGTTGGAAAAGTTTTACTTCACAGTGCTTTTTGCAGGAGACTGACAGTCCCATTTATTCTGTTTGTCCATTTATGCAAAGTTTAGTTAAGTTGATCAAGTAGACTAGTCGAACTTTCATGAGTTGATCAGTTTAGTAGTTTTGATTCCTCAAGTCCAGTAGTTAACTTAACCCACCGTAGTAAAGCGTGGCAGCAGCCAGCCCCAACATGTCTGTAAAGAATGTTAAACACATCTTCTCTGTGGGATCGATCCTTACTTTCCTATACTAGTTAATAGTATTGTGGGTTAAGGTTTTGAAAGCGTCTCGAACTCTCACTCAAGTTGAACTTGAATCAAGCTGATCAGTCTGAATTTCTAATGGATCCACTCACTCGCATTTTGCAGGAGAAAGCGTACATATGACCAGGTGAATCAGTTTGACCATTTGACTTGAGCAACTCAAGAACGACAAGACTACAAAAAAAGAACGAGAACGAGACAAGACCAGACACAGTCCTTTCAGTGTGTATATTGTATAGTATGTGTATTCTGTGTAAAATGTGTGCGAGTGTTTATTTTGTATATAGTGTGTGTATAGTGTGTGTTAGTGGCGTATCCATGATTTCTAATTCGGGGGTACGACATTTATTTTGATTTATAGCTATAAAATTCGATCAATCATTTTTCAGTCATTTTCTTAGTTATAAATATTTCATACGTATATATTTGAATATAATAATTAAATAATAAATAAAATACTTTAAAAGTAAATATTTTTAATATAAATTACTGAAAAATGATTTAATTGTTTTAAAAATTACTAATAACTAAACAATTGATAGAATATATGGAAATCTTATACACAGAAATATAACAATTAATACTATAAATTATTCAAGAATATTTCAGTTATGCTTAAAATAGAAATGAAAACAATACTACTACTGTAAATAAAATACTTAATATTTTCATATACATACAAATTATATACACGAGTACAAAATAAATTGAAATATAATAACTATAGGATAAAAATAATAAAATTAAATGCAGCTGCATAGATACTTGGGAGTCATGTAAAATATAACTAAAAAAAGAATTGAAAAAAGTTATATAATACAAAATAGAATTGAGACAAAGCAAAATACATCTAACTTAAAAATTAAAAATGCTTTGCGTAGAATTCGAGCTTGGGTGTCTAAACACAATAAGAGGAACTCTATAGCTAGACCAGTTTAACATTCTTAAGTAATTCACGACAATATATAACAAAGAATAAAATGTTTGGGGTACCCTCTTGTTTTACACTGGAAACTCCAGTAGTATGTGTGCAAATTCTTCATATTCAATTCCATATCAATTACTTCATTTTACCAAACATAGGATTTGGAATTGAATTAAAATTTAATTCCTTCCAATTCAATTCCATAAAATTCCTATTCCAATTCCGTGTACCAAACGGAGCCTAAGGAGCTTCTTGGTATAATGGAATGGAATGAGGAGGGGAGGGAATAGAATGGAGATGGAAATGAAATAGAGGTGGGAATGGAATGACAATTCCATTCCATTCTTGTGCTTGGTAAGCACAAGGAATACACAAAGAATGAAATTGTTATTCCTTGATTGATTCATTTTATCATTTCTATGTTTGGTAACTACAAATAATTTAGGAATGGAATGAAATGAAATATTTTTGCCATAAAAAAATATTTATTCAAAAATATTTTTGCCTAATATTTTTCTTGTGTATGTGCGTATATGTGGTGTTGTATGTGTGCATGTGCGTGTGTGGTGTGTGCGCGCGCATATGTGGTGGTGGTGGTGGTGTTGTGTGTCTGTGTGGTGGTGGTGGTGGTGGTGGTTTAGTGTGTATAGTGTGCATAGTATATGTAATGTGTATAGTGTATGTATAGTGTACATAGTGTGCGAAATATGTGTGCACAATGTGTTAATTTTTTTGTAATAATTAAAAATTCTAAAATTTTAATTTATTATAAAATTATAAAAATTATAAAATTAAGTGGTATTGAATTTAAATATAAAATAATATATTTATAATTTTGTTAAAATTTAAAATAAAGAGAAAAGAGAATGAAATGGAATGGAATGGTCATTTCTTAGCAAAATGGAAGGAACGACTATTTCCATGTGGAATGGAATGGTGATTCCAAAGGGAATGGTCATCCTAATGAAAAAAGATACCAAGCAAGTAATAGAATGGATGTAGGAATGCCATTTCATTCCATCATACCAAGTATCTTTAAGGGAATTGAAAAGATTTTAGAAAAATAAAAATGAATGATAAATGCAATACTAATTTCATAGTGTACTATATATTTATTGAGAAAATTGGAATGTTTTTGCTGTAAGAGGAGAAGTGAATTGAGTGTTTGCTTAACGGGACAATCGAGATCATTTGTCCATTTTTTTATGCAATGTGGTCTACATTCTACAAGCACAAGGAAAAGACAAGAGAAGTTTCATGAAGATGAAAAGCACTGCAACGGCAGCTATGTAATTTTAGGTTTATGGTGTCTGTTAAGATGTTTAATGCACAATCGGTAAGTATGAGTGAAGTAGAAAGAAAAAATAACTAAAATATATGAAAAAATAATTGGGGATCGAAAAATGGTGTAATTTTATTCTTAATGAATATGTGCAGAGATTACATCTTTATAGGTAAGATACAATTTACATATGGAAAATACAATCTCCTAATTTTGGTATATGGTCAATTAGAGATCAATTAGGAATCAATCACATTAATTCCTTGATTTATTTCCAACACTCCCCCTCAAGTTAAGCAACGAGATTCCCGATACTTAACTTGCTTAGTACTTCTCTGAATGACTTCGCGTTCACAGCCTTGGTTAGAATATCTGCCAGTTGATCTTCTGATTTTACATATGGGAATTCAACAATCTTGGCTTCAAGCTTTTCTTTGATGAAATGTCTGTCGACCTCCACATGTTTAGTTCTATCGTGCTGAACTGGATTTTCGAAAATGCTAATTGTAGCCTTGTTATCACATAACAGTCTGCACGGTTTTGACACGTGAAGGTCAAGTTCTGTCATGAGTCTTTTCAGCCACAACATCTCAGTGAGACCACTCTTGATCCCACGGAACTCTGCTTCAGCACTAGATAGTGATATCACCTTCTGCTTCTTGCTCCTCCAAGTAACAAGGTTTCCTCCTATCAATGTGAAGTATCCTGCCATGGACTTTCGGTCATTTGGGTTCCCTGCCCAGTCTGCATCAGTAAAGCCATTGATCTCCAAGTGCCCATGTTTCTCGAATAATACCCCATACTCCGCAGTACCTTTCAAGTACCGAACGATGCGCAAAACTGCTTCCCAATGATCCTCTTGTGGCGAGTGCATAAACTGACTTACAATTCCCACGGCATATGCGATGTCAGGTCTAGTATGAGAAAGATAGATGAGCTTGTCCACTAGTCTCTGGTATCTTCCTATGTCTGTGAGTTTCGCTCCTTCTACCATCTGCAATCCATAATTCTGTATCATTGGGGTATCTGCCGGCTTGCAGTCTACCATGCCCACTTCTGCTAGGAGATCAAGTACATATTTTCTTTGATTGATGAATATCCCTTTCTCTGATCTCAAAACCTCAATTCCTAAGAAGTATTTGAGTAGGCCAAGGTCTTTCATTTCAAACTCTTTGAACAAGTTTTTCTCGCCAATTTCTGTTTCGTCGTCCCCTGTGATGATCATGTCGTCTACATAGACAATAAGACATGTGATTTTTCCATTCTTCTTCTCGAGGAATAATGTGTGATCTGAGTTGCTCTGCACATAGTCGTATTTCTTCATCACTTCAGTTAGACATGCACAAACCGAACCGGCCCGGCGGTTAACCGCCGGTTCGGGCCCGCCGGTTCCTGAACCGGAACCGTCCGGAGGGTTGCCGGTTAACAAAGGCCGGTTCAGGGTCCGCAAATTGTGAACCGTGAACCGGCGGTTCGGCGGTTTGAACCGCCGGTTCAACTGAATTTTTTTTTTTAAAAATATTTATAAAAATTGATTTTTATATTTAAAATCAATTTTTACAAACAAATGAATACAAGAAATTCGTAATAGCCCATATATATTTGATGGGCTTGCGAATTTATAAAACCATTCTTGGTTGTTTCTCTTTTATAGAGACATTCTTGAATGTTTTATGTTCCACTTTCGATGTGGGACAAACTTATTCTTGGTTGTTTCTCTGTTATAGAGACATCCTTGAATGTTTTATGTTCCACTTTCGATGTGGGACAAAATCATTCTTGATTGTTTCTCTTTTGTAGAGACATCCTTGAATGTTTTATGTTCCACTTTCGATGTGGGACAAACTCATTCTTGGTTGTTTCTATTTTATAGAGACATCCTTGAATGTTTTATGTTCCACTTTCGATGTGGGACAAAATATGTTGAAGTACTTTCTTTTATAACCACATGTTTAGAGCATTCATTCATCTTTTTCTAATGTGGGATACAAAACTTTCTTTTGTCTTCTACTTTTCTTCATGTTTTGTATGATATATAAAAACAAAATTATTATTCAAATATATTCTTGATTGATAAAAATATAGAATTATTGAGAAATATGATTTGTATATAGAAAATATTTATTTGTATAATAATTATTGTTAGGTTTATACAATTTGTATAAGAATTATTCTGTCAATGTGTATTATATTATTTATTAGTTAACATATACATAAATTTATAAACATAAGCAAATCATTAATGATAAATAACTAATGAATAATAGTTTATGTAATAATATTTGTTATTATTACATAAACTATTATGCCCTATTAAGTATTGATATTTTATCTTCCAATCAAGGGCCAACCGATTCCTATGAATAGAATAATTTGTTTTGATCATCAACCATTTGGATTTTTGTGATCACTGTAGTGGAAATCACTATATATATTTTTTCTTTGTATATATGCGGTATGTCCAATATTATTTATGTATTTATAAACTATTATGTCCAATGTTATTCTATAATAAATTTATGTATTTATGGTCAAAGCAAATTATTCTATTTCATTAGTTATTTATGTATATGTTTATAAAATATCAATACTTAATATTGGACATAATAGTTTATGTAATAATAACAAATATTATTACATAAATTATTATTCATTAGTTATTTATCATTAATGATTTGCTTATGTTTATAAATTTATGTATATGTTAACTAATAAATAATATTATACACATTAAAAGAATAATTCTTATACAAATTGTATAAACCTAACCAATAATATTATACAAATAAATATTTTCTATATACAAATCATATTTCTCAATAATTCATTATTTTTATCAATCAAGAATATATTTGAATAATAATTTTGTTTATATATATTATACAAAACATGAAAAAAAATAGAAGACAAAAGAGAGTTTTGTATCCCACATTGGAAAAAGATGAATGAATGCTCTAAACACTTAGTTATAAAAGAAAATACTTCAATATATTTTGTCCCACATCGAAAGTGAAACATAAAACATTCAAGGATGTCTCTATAAAAGAGAAACAACCAAGAATGATTTTGTCCCACATCGAAAGTGGAACATAAAACATTCAAGGATGTCTCTATAAAAGAGAAACAACCAAGAATGATTTTGTCCCACATCGAAAGTGGAACATAAAACATACAAGGATGTCTCTATAAAATAGAAACAACCAAGAAAGATTTTGTCCCACATCGAAAGTGGAACATAAAACATTCAAGAATGTCTCTATAAAAGAGAAACAACCAAGAATGATTTTGTCCCACATCGAAAGTGGAACATAAAACATATAAGGATGTCTCTATAAAAGAGAAACAACCAAGAATGATTTTGTTCCACATCGAAAGTGGAACATAAAACATTCAAGGATGTCTCTATAAAAGAGAAACAACCAAGAATGACTTTGTCCCACATCGAAAGTGGAACATAAAACATTCAAGAATGTCTCTATAAAAGAGAAACAACCAAGAATGATTTTGTCCCACATCGAAAGTGGAACATAAAACATTCAAGGATGTCTCTATAAAAGAGATACAACCAAGAATTAATTTGTCCCACATCGAAAGTGGAACATAAAACATTCAAGGATGTCTCTATAAAAGAGAAACAACCAAGAATGGTTTCTTAAATTCGCAATCCCATCAAATATATATAGGCTATTACGAATTTCTTGTATTCATTTGTTTGTATAAATTGATTTTAAATATAAAAATCAATTTTTATAAATAATTTTTTTTTTAATTTCGGTTGAACCGCCGGTGTTCATGAACCAGCGGTTCAGGCCAAAAACTGGCGGTTTTGAACCGCCTGGTGAACCGGCGGTTTTTGAACCGGAACCGGAACCGCCGGGACCGTTGGCGGGCCGGTTCCGGTTCATGCGTATGATGAACCGTGAACCGTCGGTTCATGAACCGGAACCGGCGGTTCGGAACCGTTGTGCATGCCTAACTTCAGTGAACCGGCTGAACCAAGCTCTGGGAGACTGTTTTAGTCCATACAACGTCTTCTGGAGCTTGCACACTTCTCCGGGCTGAAACACATCTAAAAAACCCGCCGGAGGATCCATGTATACAGGCTTAGGTAGCTCTCCATGTAGGAAGGCATTGGTCACATCGAACTGATAGAGTGGCCAATCCTTGTTCGCAGCGACCGAGAACAAAACTCTAACCGTGTTGATCTTAGCTACCGGTGAGAAAGTCTCAGCATAGTCGACCCCGTATGTCTGAGTGTACCCCTTTGCTACGAGTCTTGCCTTATATCTCTCAATTGATCCATCTGGTCTCCGTTTGATGGTGAACACCCACCTACATCCCACGGCTTTGACTCCTTCTGGCAGCTTTCCTTTCACCCAGGTATTATTCTTCATCAATGCCTTCATCTCTGTAAGCATAGCCTCTTTCCAGTGTTTGTGCTTCATTGCTTCCTCGGCAGTTTGTGGGATCTCTTCTTCGTCATAGAGTGCTGCTTGGAACGCACGTGCCATCTTACTCAGATTTCCTTGCACAAAGTTTGCAACTCCATATCTGCTCTTAGCACCAATCCTCTCGGGAGGAATGCCTCGAGTACTCCGAGGTGGAAGAACATACTTCCCAGTGTCTCCATCAACGGTGTTGTTTTCTTCTTCTGCAGTGTTAGTATCAACTACAGAGTTTTCCTCAGAAATAGGTACGGGACATACCTGGGATATTGGTTGAGGTTGATCGAGAGGTGGTTGAGTAGACTCTGGTGGGGAGGCGTGCTCTACGGCAGTGACCTCAATAGGCTCTGTTGGTTCCTCAATTGAAGGACTTGGAGGTGACACAAACCAACTTAGACAGTCCCTATGAGTAGTTTCAGGATTTTGCTCCCCCTGACTGCTAAGGTGGTGTGGGTAGAAGAACTCGGTTTCCAAGAAGTTGCAGTTTATAGTGGTAATGATTTTCTTAGTATTCGGGTCAAAGCATCGATAACCCTTCTGGTATACCCCGTATCCCACAAAGACACATTTGGAAGCACAAGGTGAGAATTTGGTTCTTTCATGTTTGGGTGTATGGACGTAGACGGTGCAACCAAAGACTTTAGGAGGCATACTAAGGGTTTCGGGTATTTTGGCTTGTTGGGAGAGGATATCAAGAGGGGTTTTTTTGTTGAGGATTTTTGTGTGTAGTCGGTTTATGAGATAAATCGAGGTTGCCACGGCTTCGGGCCAAAGGAAAGTGGGTACTTTGGATTCGATCATGAGAGCACGGGTGACTTCTAGAATTGTCCTATTTTTCCTTTCTGCAACCCCATTTTGTTCGGGCGTATAGGCACAGGTGGTTTGGTGAACAAGGCCTCGTTTTTTAAAGAACTCAGACATGTCATTGTTGACAAATTCTCTCCCATTATCGGATCGAAGGATTTTTATGGTGGTTTGAAACTGGGTTTGGATCATATGAAAAAACATGCTAAATTTTTCAATTACTTCAGATTTGTGTTTCAAGAAATAAATCCAAGTCATCCTAGTGCAATCATCAATAAAGGTAACAAAATATCTAAAACCATTTCCCCCAGTAACAGGTGCATGGCCCCAAACATCAGCATGAACAAGTTCAAACATAAATTTCATACGAGTATTTGAAGGTTTGAAAGATTGTCTGTGGCTCTTGGCCAAAACACATGTCTCACAGGAAAAATCTCTAGGAATTTTAAAGTTTGGAAATAAAAGCTGAAAATAACCATGGGAAGGATGTCCTAGTCTTCTGTGCCACAACCAAGCCTCCTCTCTCGTGGATCCTTGAGCTAGCATTGCACTGCCATGTTGAGCTACCCCATCTATGTAGTAGAGTCCCTGGTTCTCAGTGCCACGCCCAACGATCTTCCTCGTCCGAATATCCTGTAAAATGCAACAATTTGGGTGCATTAGAAGTGTACAATTCAGCTCTCTTGTGACATGGCTCACTGACATTAATCTTTGAGATAAGCTTGGCACAAACAGGCAATTTGACAAACGAAGATTTGGAGAAATTTCTATGGTTCCGGCCCCTGCCACTTTAATTAATTCCCCATTTGCAGTTCTAATATAAGTCTTAGTGACCTCACTAACATCAATAAAATCCGTTTTCTCCGGAGTCATAGTATCTGTGGCTCCACAATCAAAAATCCATCCCCGTGTATCCCTATTTTGCACGTTAAATGCAGCGAAATTTTTTATCAGAGGTGCAAAATGATTTCGGGTTTCAATTTGGTTTATTTCAGATTTTAGGATAGTTATGGGTGACTTATCATAATATAAAGAGTTCAGGGGTCTGTTTGAGACAGTGGGGTTGTTTAGGTGGTTTTCACAAATATGGGGGGCTTAATTGCAATAAGACAGAATTGTTAGGGTTTGGTCTATGACCAAACCCGTTACCTCCATCCATCGCGCCACTGCCGCTGTTGCTGCCACCATTGATTTCTGGGCGAGTGGGATTCGCCTGATTTTCCCCTCCATTCGCTTAGCCCCTGTTCTGATTTTGGGAAATCTGTCCATGCTCCGTTTCAGCGATTCCCACGGCGACGAATCTCGCCTGAGTTCGTGCCTTTTGCTTCTCATCCCACCATTCCGGATATCCTACATGGAGGAAGCAAGTTTCCCTCGTGTGTTTGTTCTTCCCACAGTGGGAACACCATAGCTTGCTTTTGTCCGGCTTTCCTCCAAAATGGTGCGCGGCTGCGGCAGGTGGCGGCGCTCCTCGGTTGTTCGGTCCTCCTCGGTTCGGTCGATCCCTCTGAGCCCCGAACCCATAGCCTATTTCCCCCGATGATGCATCGGCGCTCCCTACGCCAGTGGAGTCTCTGGTGGGTGGAGAGGATGCCGGTGGCATGATTCTATGTCGAGCCGCCTCATTCTTCACCCATCCGTAGGCTTCTTCGACTGAGGGGTAAGACTGCTCCTTCAGAATCTCCCGACGGATGTGATCATATTCTGGGTTCAATCCAGTGAAGAATTTGATGAGCCGTTTCTCACTCGTGTGTTGTCGGAACTCCCCGATCCCCTTGTCGCAACACGTTATGGGTGGTTTCTGACTTCGATCAATTGTCACTCACAATCCGTGGATTCGACGGTAATACGTCTCAAGATCAAGATTTCCTTGTCTCATATATATTATCTTGTCTTCCAGGTCGTAAATTTGATAAGGATCCGTCTTGCTCTCGAAGGTGATTGCGAGATTGTCCCACAAGGCTTTGGATGTTTGATGGTGGGCGAAATTGGCGATAATATCATTTTCGATATTATTGACGATCCAGGAGAAAAGAATCAAATCAGTTTCCTCCCATTCCCGGTATCCCTTGCTGTTTGGCTCCGGTGGTTTGTCGTAGATGTGGGAGTATCCCCCCTGCTTCCAATCTCGACTTTCATTAGCCGAGCCCACAACGGGTAATTTTTCCCGTTCAATTTGAACGCCACGGTAACGCTCTTGTTTGTCCTCAACTTTGAGGATTCTCCTGTTGGCTTGTCGTTGTCTGTGTCTGACATTATTTGGATTGGTTTTTGATTGGATTGATATCTGGCTTGGTTTTGGTATAAGGGCCGAGAGTTTAGGTATCACTCGGCTATGATGAGAATTCTCTGAGCCAGAATTCTTCATGCTCTGATACCATGAAGAAATAATTGGGGATCAAAAAATGGTGTAATTTTATTCTTAATGAATATGTGCAGAGATTACATCTTTATAGGTAAGATACAATCTACATATGGAAAATACAATCTCCTAATTTTGGTATATGATCAATTAGAGATCAATTAGGAATCAATCACATTAATTCCTTGATTTATTTCCAACAATATATTTATAGGAGAATAGGTCCCACCTCATTAAAGAAGAAAGAGTTTCCAGATTTAGAAAGTATAAATTTTTATGAGACAGGCTTCTTGTGAGACGAATGGAGTATGATAATAAAAAAGAGGTTATAGTTAAACAATATAATGTGGTCAGTTGTTGATTTTTCGTCAAAATTTTATTTTAATTGCATTGTATATATAAATTTAGTAAATGATATATCTACAGTCAGTTATAAATTTTTTATTAAAATTTATTTTACTTGTGTTTACAAATATATAGGGCGCACTATGATCAATAAGTGAAATTCTATCAAAAAATAAAACAAATCTCAACCCTTGGATTCTTAGATTGAATGGTTGTGATGATAATATCTGAGCTACATTATTAGTTTATTACATTAATAACGTTACATTATTAGCCGAACTACATTATTAGATTACACAATCTACATTATTAGATGACATGTGATATTAATCTAACGGTTACATCACAAGATCCAATAACTGAAATTTGCTTTGATTTTTGACAGAATTTCAATTATTGATTTGATGACAATCTCTATTAAATGATATATATATATATATATATATATATATATATATATATATATATATATTTGATATGTATAAATTAACAAATCTTAGTGTAAATCATGCTCCATGTTTTCTTAATCAATCTAGTTCTTTTCAGTTGCATTTTCCTATGTTGATATTTAGATTCATGGTTACGATGCATCAATATAAATTAGGGCAACTTCCTGCTCCTAGTTAAGTATTTCTTGGACATGGTTATTTCTAGTTATAGTCATGCAATTTTTTGTCGAAAAATGATCACTTTAATACATTGCGCAAAAAAATTTATACACAACAACATTAACTTTTCAAAACGACGCTTATTCCTACGATAAAAATCAGATTTAACAAAGTAATTTTATATACAAGAACAAGAACATGAACATTTTCTTAGAACTCATTGTGAATGTTATTATAATTCTTTTCTTATCGTGTATCCGTACAATCTCTTTCTTAGTTAGTACTACTACTTATTCCGCTTAAATGCATAAAAAGTTGAATCCTCTATGTAATACTCCATTCCATCGTGAATAGGTATTCCGTATTTGATCGGTGTGAGTTTTAAGAAATTCTTTGACTTTATTTTGAAATATAAGCGGGAAAAGCTGGTGGAGTGTGGATCCTACTTTTATACTCCATCCGTCCTCCATTATGTGTTCCAGTTTTTCATTTTAGTTTGTCATTTATTAATTGGAAAACACTTTATTCCATTTCTTACTTTTCTCTCTTTACTTTTACTTTTAACACATCATTTTCTTAAATCTCGTATCCAAAAGAAATGTCTCAACTACCTTAGGAATTGGGATGGAGTGAGAATATAAAAATAGGACCTACGTACCACTAACTTTTTGCAGCCCACTTTTTTTTACATTTCTTAAAACTCGTTCTTGTCAAAGTGGGACATATATTAGGGGACGGAGGAAGTAATATTTAGTAATTCATCATGTGAGCACTAAGGGGACATGCAACGCGTGGGGTGGGATTAAGGTGAGTCCATGTGTTGGGTCCGATCCAACTTCGGCAATGGCTCCATTGCAGGATATGAAACTAAATATGACTATATCACACCTTCATTTTTTTCCCTCAACTGGGCAGACTAAGATATCTCTTGGTTAAGGAAAGGCTAAAAAAGAGGAGCATTTGATCTGAATTCAAGCATGTTATAAAAACATTTGCAATCCACAATTATGTGTGAAAAACTCAGGTTAGATTGGTGATTCTGATATTTTGGAGGTGATAATGAGTGGAGGTAGAGCCTTGAGAAGATTATTGGTTTTGAGTGATTTGGTGATGTACGATCGCTGTTGGAACGCTGTAACGGCCCTCCTCGGCTCCTCATTACTCATCACCCATCATAAATCATATTGAAAAATTGCTTTTATCTTACTAGTGTTTATTGAGTTGGAGATGTAGCACTACTCCCTCCGTCCCACTTAAGATGACACGTTTTCATTTTTAATTTGTCCTAACTAAGATGACACGTTTCTTTTTTTGGAAACTTTTTCTCTTCAATTAATACACTCAATCACTTTTTCCGCTCATATTAAAATATTCATCTATCTTTCTGTCTCTATTTTAATACCTACACCCACTTTTTATCTCTCCAATTAAACACATTAACCAATAACTCTTAAAATCTCGTGCCGCCCAATGAATGTATCATCTTAGGCAGGACAGAGAGAGTAGTATTTATGTTTTATAGTTTGATTGAATCTTCACTAGCTTATCTTTGTAGCTTTCCGGCCAACAAATGCATATCGTGATCACCAACAATCTTATCCAGTGGCACAGCCAACACAAACACCAAAAATTACAAGGATAAACTAGTGAAGATTGATCATTATTTATATGATTATATCACGGTGCATGCTAACATGAGCCGTGTGTGATGTGTCACATACACCTCATAGCAAACTAACTGATCAACTAATTCCTAACCAACTCTAACTAACTCCAGCTCACTCCTCTGCCATGTCAGCTCCATCACTTCACACCCTCGTGATCACCTCATTCTATAGACTTCAACAAAAAAATCCCAGCAAATTTTATGCTATAAAATATTACAATGAATATTTGTTTGAATTCACAGTCTCTTTTAGTCTTACTCCATCAACTTAATAACAGCTTCTTTAAAATAACTTAGTTTGTGTTTAAGAATGACTGAAATACGTACCAGAAAAATGAAGAAAATGTTAAAAGACACACCAAATCAACTAATTAAAACATATAAGTATACAAAGTATAATTCTTAGAAATAGATATCCACAGAGTAGAATCTTTATATTCATTTAGTATTTTTTAGCAAAAATTCACTTGTCTAGGTATCTATGTTAGCACGTGATAAATATGCTGTGTCCCGCTAATGATTATTCGATATATGAAATTAGAAAGGATCTTATTTCTATTTGGATGTGCAAATTAAATGCTTTCACTTTTTATGAAAAATGGTATCTTCTGAAATATGGAAACTACCCAAATTTTTTACCTCCTATAATACAACTATGCACGCATATATATTCCTATAATATAACAACATATCTGATGTTTATAATAACCTTTGGACGCCTAAAAAAGTATTCATATATATTGTGCCATTAGTTTGAGTATTATATGAGATTGCTTTCTTTTTCTCATTATATATTCTAGTATACATATATGTGAAAATGGAGAAATAAAAAGTATTATCATAATTTATATTTGTTGCTTTCACTTTTTTTTGTTTATACTCTCTATTTTATGTAAACCAAAGTTCACCAAGCAAAATCATAACTTAAATTTGTTGTCATTGCATATTGTACATGAATTATATAGTTTAGTTCTTGTTTTATTCTATCTTCCACGTCATTAATTACATGAATTGCTATATGTTATATTAAAATATAAAGCAATTCCATCAAATTTACGAGCCATAATTTATGTAACTATGTACATATATAATTTATGTAATTATGTAACATATATAATTCATGTAACTATGTAAGATAATAGTTTCCAAGATCCAATGTCCTATAAATAGTACTATTCACATAGGGGTAACATCAATTGAATTGCTTTATATTTTAATATATACTATATAATTCATGTAATTAATATATACTTGCATGAATTTTTACACTGATTATATATTTTTGTTTATGTAGATTATATATTAAGAAATTTATGTATCTATATATTTTTTTAATATTCACGATATGTGTATGCATAATATTTTATGTGTATAAGTGATGGTCAATATTTGGTATACTTTCTAGCTATAAATCTATAATGCTTCTTTTTTTTGGGAAAATTAAATTGGATGTGGGAACTTGTCAAAAATGTATTGAAATTAACGTTTGAGGAGGAACTGATATGATATGTAATAACTCTAAGCTAATATCTCAAAATACTATGACACTACCTACTTCTTAGGTTGACATTTCAATCGATTGACTACTCCGTTCATATTCTGAACGGCGTTTTCACAGACAACATTAGCTGCTTCATTCTTGTGTTTTAGCACTATGTTATCTAACGTAATTCCGGTGCACGGTTCTGTTTTACTGCACTCCAAGTTCACTCCAAGTTCCGTCGCCGATGTTCCAAGTATGTTTTTATACGTCACACCACTAATCTTCACACCCGACGACTGCAGTGAAAGGTTACGAGGGTTAGGAGGTGTTGAAATTATAGAAGGAAACAAACAAAACTACCAAATATGATATTGGTATATATAATCTTTTATACTACTATATATTATTATTAATATGTATACCACAAAATTTTCCACTTTTTTATTGTTAACTTAGTTGAAATCGTTTGAAATCATCTAGTAATAGTTCGAAATATTGTATTGGTATACATGATATACTGATTTTTTAATATGTAAATACTTATTCAACTATAAGAAAATAGGATCGACAAAGCCTAATCAATAATATATATACCTGTTTGGGACAATTTTGATTGTTGGGGCAGTAGTTCTGGTCAATGACAATAGGGTTTTTAGCATTAACCATAGTGAGATCCTCGTAATAAATATTGTTAACAAATCCATTGCTAGGCCTTGCCCACGTCTTTATCCTCACACCATTTTGTGTTCCACTAAAAACACACGATTTCACCGTCACATTTTCCACCCCTGCTTCATTCAATACCCAACCTAGACTTCCAATGCTGCAAAAAAAAAGTTTGATGTTTCACAATTTTCATAAAATATTTACAATTTAAAAAATGATTTATAGTACCTTATGCCATGGCCCGGGCCACAAGCGACATTTTGGATAAACACATTGGATGTTCCAGGACTCATAGAGATGCAGTCGTCGCCGGTGGCAATGCGGGAGTTGGTGATGCTAACTAATGACGACCGCGCAATGTGAATTCCGTCGGTGTTGGGGCTTTCGTTGGGCGCAGAGATTTTGATGTTTTGGAGTTTTGCGTCGTTACAGCCATCGAAGATCATGTGGAACTTTTGGCTGTTAATGGAGGTTAATCCGTTGATGCTTATTTTGTTCGAATTGAGAAACGCCATAGACTAGTCGTGAAAGAAAATCATTTAGAAGGTATATTATAAATGGAAAGAACACATAATAGTGATACACGAGTATCTCCTATGTTTTCTAAATTTTATTCCAAAAAATAATACAGGATTGGGTAGGTCTATATTTTTCAGCAAAATATAGTTTTAAATATTTATATAGTTAATAGATACTTTTACAATAATCTATATAAAATTAGCATAAATTTCAAAACTCTATAACTATTTTTTAATATATGAGTAACCTTGTAGGGTTTCAAACCTCTCAAGCACTCATTTAGTAAAGTACATGAAGACCAAATAGACAAGGGAAGACACATGAAAAAATATTAGGATGAACTCTGTTTTGAAGTTAAATTCAAAACTATATTTAAAAATTTAAGATTGTTTTCGAAAACAGTATACTCCCTCCGTTCCGTTTTTTCATAGTTGAGTCATTTTTCCATTTCGGAAAGTTTCTTCATAGTTGAGTCATTTCCATATATAGTAATTATTTTATCTTTCTTATTTTATTTTCTCTTACTTTTTTCTCTCTACTTTATTCACTTTCTACTTTATTCTCCCCACCTTTTTCTCTCTCTTACTTATTTTATCTATTTATTCAACACACTCAACATCCCTTTCTTAAACTCCGTGGCGAAAAGTTTCGCCTCAACTATGGTGAAACGGAGGGAGTACTTTTTAGGAGCAATATTTGGAAATTATGTTTTTTGCACAACAATTTACATAAAATATGTAAATTATATAAATATATTTGAAAACAATTACGCTTGGTAGGGTTTTAAGCTTCCTGAGAACTTCCATATTTATTCGCCAACACAACAATGAGTACTCATAACAAAAGAAAAGGAAGAATTAGAGTTACCGTTGCTCCTTCTGGACACGTCTTGCCGGAATCTTTGCAGGCCCACAAATTGGCGCCAAGACCATCTAGGGTTCCACCGCGGATAGAAACTCCGGTGACCTTTTTGAACGTCAACCAGTGGTTACTATTACCAATGACATTGTAATCAAATGGAGCAGTAAGAGTCCCATCAATCTGTATGGTTATGGCATTATTTTTGCACTCATTGCCTTCGAAATATGCGTTTCCCAAGATGTACCTCCCCTGCGGCACATATATGGTGGCCGGAGACGTTATGGCACAGGCAGCGCCCCAGGCAGCTTCAAAGGCCTTGGCGCAATCGGATTTTCCGTCTGCTTTTGCACCGTAGGAAAGCACATGGTAGGTAGGGTTTGCTGCTAGAATTGATGTTGAAAAGTAGTAAAACAATGTGAGAATTAGGAATATTCTTGAAATGGCCATTTTTATTGTGGTGCAGCGTGTTTTTCGTTTGTGATTTTAATTGATTCAGTAGCTGGTATTTATTGGATTTCGACTTCTAAACAATTCGTTTCATTATAGGTATAAATAAGTTAAAAATGTACCCTGATCCTACACCATTTAAACGAAGTATATAGTCATAACTTTAGAAGAAAGGGAAACCAAATCAATTCTAATAGTGCAATGATATTATATCGTAATCTTATACTCTATTTCATGAAAGAGTCAACTTTCGATGATAAACAAAGAGTATATTTGCTAAAAATTGCTTCCAAAACTAACTAACAAACACATTAATTTTCATTTTTTATTATCAAATTTTATCGGATGTTGTTAGTTAAGATAATTACTATATATTTCATTCCAAAAGAATAAGAAAGGGATATATATGTCAAAAACAATTCACATACCTTTTTAAATATACTCGATGAATTACTATTTTCAAG
Source organism: Salvia splendens (assembly GCF_004379255.2). Taxonomy (NCBI): domain Eukaryota; kingdom Viridiplantae; phylum Streptophyta; class Magnoliopsida; order Lamiales; family Lamiaceae; genus Salvia; species Salvia splendens. Next base: position 16,851,623 of record NC_056049.1, on the reverse strand, counting down.
CTCGGTGTAAAATGGGAAATGATATATACTTCAAATTTTCGACAAATGGAGAGAGTCTTGGAGTATATTTAAAATTCTAGAATCCAAATTTAAGCCAGATTCTTATTTCAATGGAGTTAATACCTTACCAAAAAATCTAATACATATAATACGATTTCATTAATTTAAGCCTGATTATAATAAGTGATATTTCGAGATTCAGTAGCTGGTATTTATTGGATTTCGACTTCTAAACAATTCGTTTCATTATAGGTATAAATAAGTTAAAAATGTACCCTGATCCTACACCATTTAAACGAAGTATATAGTCATAACTTTAGAAGAAAGGGAAACCAAATCAATTCTAATAGTGCAATGATATTATATCGTAATCTTATACTCTATTTCATGAAAGAGTCAACTTTCGATGATAAACAAAGAGTATATTTGCTAAAAATTGCTTCCAAAACTAACTAACAAACACATTAATTTTCATTTTTTATTATCAAATTTTATCGGATGTTGTTAGTTAAGATAATTACTATATATTTCATTCCAAAAGAATAAGAAAGGGATATATATGTCAAAAACAATTCACATACCTTTTTAAATATACTCGATGAATTACTATTTTCAAGCTCGGTGTAAAATGGGAAATGATATATACTTCAAATTTTCGACAAATGGAGAGAGTCTTGGAGTATATTTAAAATTCTAGAATCCAAATTTAAGCCAGATTCTTATTTCAATGGAGTTAATACCTTACCAAAAAATCTAATACATATAATACGATTTCATTAATTTAAGCCTGATTATAATAAGTGATATTTCGAGATTTATAATCCTAAATTCCTAAGTTCGATCGCATAGTGTCACCTGCGTGTTAATAATGTGCTACGTATTTAATATACATATAGTAGTGATAATTATTTATATGCTTGATAGTAACCTTTTTTTAAAGTTAGTTTGCAAATACGTTAATATTAATTGGTATAAAAAAATATATTTGTCTTTTTTTTAATATCAGTTCACTAATTTATAAATATTAATTTCTAATTTTATATCAATTTCTAACTCTATAGTACGATACCAACTGATATTAATGAATCAAAAAATTGACAAAATTATAGGTTCTCAAAAATTTTATTTTAAAAAAGTTCACAATTGAACCACTCCCTATATATACAAAAATACGATATTAGGGCGTTAATACCCGTAACTGAAATTATGTGTGGCCAAACTATACAAGTCCCCAATCATCGGCCCATAAGGTATCAAACAAAAGGGCCCATTACGTTACATAGATATGAGCCCATCTTAAGCTGATTTCTGCACAAAGACCATCCAAACTTAATTCAGTTTTCAGCCAACGGGGAAATTATTGTAAAAGTAATGAATTTTGGCCAAATCTAGGGGTTATGAAAAATGCTAAAATACCGTATTTTTGGTATTTTTTTGATACGATAAATGCGGTATTTCAGTGCTTCTCCTCCCTGACAAACCCATAGTTTAGGATGGTTTTAGAGGTGATTAATCTATATTTTTGTTGAATTAAGGTGTTTATTATAGGTTTTCACTCACTTAGTCATCAATTAGATGAAGTAATGAGTTTGTTGGAGTTTGAAGTAAAAACAGGTTAAAACGAGCAAAACGGAGCGAACGGGGTGATTCCAGAGAGTTCGCACGATCGGGCGTTTTTCATCCGAAGAAACGCCCGGGCGTTTTGCAGAGATTGCGGGTTCCATAGAAAACGTCTGGTCAAGCGTTTTACACAGACTCTTTATTTTGCTGATTTTCACTCCGGATATAAGAGGGGACTTCACACATTTAAGCCCCACCTCCCACACGACGATTCTAAGTAAGAAAGCAAGGTTTTGAAGAGGATTTGAGGGCTTAGGAGCTTCCCCTCTCAAGAGATTGAAGGAGAAGGCTCCCCACCATCATTTGTACCATAAGGAGTTCTAGATTTTATTTTCTATCCATGTCTTCTTTCATTTGCTTTGTTTTTCCTTTTGTTTCATCTTTGAACATGAGTAGCTAGATTTTCCTTAGTGATGTGGTGATGTTTGTATGGAATCCGTGGGTTGATCCTTGATTTATGCTATCTATCTCTTGTGTTGGTTTTGTTGGTTATTGAACTCTTATTATCCAATTGCCTATCTAACAATTTGATATATCTTGTTCTAATTAGTGACATTGAGAGATGCATGATTATAATGGTTAGGTAATAAACAACTACGTGCGTTACATGTGATCGAGAGATATATGAGTTAGAGAGAGGACTTGGGTCCGTTGTTCTAGGGAGTTGATCTTGAATTGTATGGAGGAGACTCCTACACTAGAGATTAATCCACGTGTTAGATGCACCCGAGAGGGGGTCTAACCAATTAGCCCGACCTTCCTAGCCACACATGAGAACTAATAGATGAGCATGATCCCTAGGTGAAACCCGTGATCCATACTAACGGATCCATATCTCTACCTTTCCAAATTTGTGTGAAAAACCATCATTTGTTTGTCTTGCTTCGTTAATTGTCTTTACTTGATTAATTGTTCTTTGATCTTAGTTATAAAAACCAAAAATCCCTTTTACTAGTCTAAATAGTGTTCAAAGTTGCATCGTAATACTCAAACCGACTTTTAGTCTTCGAGGATCGATAATTTTAGCTTGCCATATGCTACTTAGCTTGTACACTTGTGGGTGATGCTTTTAATTGAAAAATTAGCATGAGTCATGTTTTTGGTGCTGCTTCCGGGGACTAACTTTTCTTTTGTGTTTGATATTGTGATAAGATTGAGAATACTAGTTTAGACATTTTACTTGCTTTACTTAGTTTAGTTTTCTTGTTTAGTTCTAACTTCCCTTTGTTATTCTCTTGTGTTGTGTAGGTGTGTATGCTCACGCGTTCAAGGCGTCTACCCCTTGAGCCGATTGACTTGGAAATAGAAACACCAATAGAAGGAGAAGAGGACAAAGGAGGAGAGCACAAGCTCAGCATCTAATTGAGCCAATGGAAAATCCAAATGGAAACAATGGGGGAGTTCCCCCTCCAAACTATCACATTAAAAGTCATGCATACTCCAGATAAATAAGTATTATAACACACAACATTTTCACATCTCAAAGCAAAACACTTTCACACTTTACATTAACATCTTCAAACTCTCACACTTTCCTCAAACTTTCACATCTCACTTTCAACTTTAGAGTAATAGTTTTTACTCAAAACTCAAAACATCCTTAACATCCACTTTCATCTTTCATGTAAAACAAACAATCCATCGTTTCTCTTCACAACTTGCTCTTTTTTCAAACATCAGCAAATACTCTTCTCAACTTGAAATCGATCCATCATGGAAAGATTCTATATTATCTATCCAATTTATTCGATCCAGCTCGCGAATCAAGTCTAATATATTTATTCCTCACGAAAAGGAATTATTTTAAATTCACGTAGTAATTTATTTCACAAAACCCTAGTCCAGCGACAAATTCCACTTAACTATTAATTCGCGGACCTCGCAATATTAATAGCATTAAATACAAGTACTTTAGGGTTCAAAAAATAGGTTTAGAAAAACGGCTGGTCAGAGTTGTTTCGGGGCTGAAACGATGAGAAACGGTGGCTGCCGAACGTCTAGTGCATGGCGACTTGAACCCAATCCTGTCCGCACCCTTTCAGGTTTTTTCACGGCGGTGCAGCCGCTCCGCATGGCGCTCATGAAGGAGGAGGTGCCGGATACGGCGGAGGAGAAGCCGCCGGCAAAAAGATCATCGACTAAAGACCGCCACACGAAAGTCGAGGGACGTGCGCTGCTGGAGTCTTCCAACTCACGCGGAAGCGACAACGTGCGACGGACGGCGACCAGCAGCGACGGCGTACGACGGCAGCGGCATCTCGACAGCAGCAGCGGTGTCGTGCGACGGAGGCTGTCGAAGCTGACCCGCGACTGCGCCGACAGAACCGTGGCGGCCGCCTTTTGTCTTCCCGGCGAGTGGCGGCTGGCGACGAGGGGTAAATTGGAGAAGGCGACGGAAATTGAGAGAGATATCAGTTTGCCGAAGAGATAGAGAAGAGAGAGACGTGGGGGGGTGTGGGAGTTGATTTTGGGCCATTTGTTTTTTTTTTTGGTAGATTTGGGCCCTTGTAATTTTAAAAAAATCTTTGGGCCTTATAATTAAATGGGAGGATTTATTTAAAGTTTGGGCCCTCTTTTATTTTTATTTGGGGCCTCTTAATTAAATTGGAGATATAAGGTGGGAAATAATTAAGTTTTGGGTCGATAATTAATCGTGACGAATATTTAATTAATCTCCGGAATAATTCAAAGAGTGAATAATTTTATCTTATGTCGGAAATAATTAATTTGAAGAGAAATAATTGCGGGAATTTAATTACACGCTTAAATAAATATTGGGATTAATTTCTACATTTTTGGAGGGAAGTACGAAGAGCCAACGGAGGGATTATGGGCACAAGCGGCCGCCGAATAATAAAAAATATGCGAAAATCGAGAAACGAGATAAAAGACTTTACTTATGATGCATGCATTTTTATTTATTTATTTGAAAAGTGTGTTTATATATATATATAATCTAAATGTTAAAGGTGAATCATCGCAAGTGAATCGTGATACCAAAGGGAAGAGAGTACTTGAGAATTAAGCAGTCGAGGTGGGCTTTCTTTTACTAAACTCTTTTACGCTTTCAAAAGTATGATTATGGTGGAATAAGGGTGGTTTAAATTGTTATGTCATGCCATGTTTGTTTTGATGATGAGATTGTCGCCTGATGTCTAGTTTGTGAGTTCGCTCCATTAGGCTATAGGGTTATGTTGAGATTGTTGCCTGATGCCTAGTTTGTGAGTTCACTCCATTAGGCTATAGGGCTATCTTAAACGAATTCGGGTCTGAGTAGGGCCGCAAACCCTATCAGGCTAGTGTACACAGGTGGGATCGTGAGCCGTCCTTGCTAGTCGGCCGGTCTCGTGGGCGAATAGTGTGGCCACACTTTCGTCGCACTATGGTAAGAGGATGCGATTGATCGATTGTTTTGACTGGCCAGTCTATGAAATTGTTTTGTGATACTCGATGATATTCTTTTCTAAATGTAAAACTCGAGTTCACTATGGTATGGATGACATAACTTTTATCAACTATTTTCGGTGTGTGTCCACTGAGTATATTAAGTACTTAGCCCTGCATGTTTTTTCCCTATGTGCAGGTTGAGCGGCAACGAGAATATGGTGGTGTTGAGCAAGTAAATCGGAGAATGAATTGTTTATCCTTGAATTATGAGTGTCGTTGTGTCTTCACACATGACGTCACTCTCTCTCTTGGTCGTTTCCGCTGTAATATTTCTTTTACTTACCATTTATTGGGCCTGCAACTCAAATTGTTTGGATATTGAATATTTGGGATTTTGTTGGATAATGTCAACTCTTGGTCATTTTCTTTGAATATCAATTGTTGGTCAAACTCGTTATCGAAACCCTAGTTGTCTTTGTCTGATTATTAAATTCTTTTAATCACGATCGCCCGTATTTATTAACCCTAAAGGGCGGTCATGAAAGTTTCTCTCAATTCAGATCAATTCAAGTTGGGAAATCGAAGAGATAACATATAATTACAGCGTAGCTCCTGATGGTATTTTTCATGGTTGTAATGGGGTCTTAGGTTTTTCTTTGTAATGTTGGTAAGATCCTTCTCTTCATCTTCTTTTTGTTCTTCTTTTCTTCTTTCTGCCTCTTTTCAAGGTGTTAGCTATGTTTGAGGCTGTCTTTTTCGCTTCCTTCTCTATTTTAAGTTGTTTTGCAACTGTTTTTTTCTTTGAATGGTTGGGCAGCGTCTTTGACTTGCTTGATTTTTTTTCTTCTGAAGGGGGTGATCATACTCATTCTTATAGTGGAGACCTTAACACTTCTTCCTTTTTGTGTGGCTTAACGGACTCTTTTCACTTCATTCCCGAAACCTAATTTTTTGGTTTTTTTTTAAAGAAAAGGCTCATGGCTCAAGGGCTTAACTAGGGAAAATGTGTTGGTCAATTAATTTATTTTTTCTAAAGCCTCCTAGTTGAGTCCACTACCATAATCAACGCTTTATCTCATCTCTTGCCTCTTTTCTCTTCAATTCAATTGCATCACTCCCTAGAAGCAGAAATTGGTTCCGCATTTAGGCTCTAATCTCACCATTTCTGCCTTTTTGCTGCATTCTCAGATCTACAGCGTTTCCATCATACTCCCTTTACCCACTCAGTCCGCTAAGATAAAGAAGATACAGTTTTCACGCATTAAAATTTTTAGACGCACCAAATTGGTTCATGGAAGTTGTTGAGTTCATTATACACACAGAAAAAACACATTAAAAATAAAAAAACATGCATCTCCAAACAACTGGCCAGATACCCCCTCCTTTTTATGGGGAGCTTGCCCTTAAGCGACTATGCAAAAGTGTATGAGAAGGGGTTTAGTGATGCTAAATAAAGAAACAGAAAACAACAAAAGTCCTCCTCCCACATGGTTGAAGCTGCACGAGTGCAGCGAGGCCAAGTGCATGAAGGGAAACAAACATACATAAAAAAAATATAGATAAAATACCCCTCCCCACACTTGAATTCTGCTGCAGATTGTAGTGGAATCAAGTGTGACGCTGGGATGCTCAAGACACGTACATAAAAGGAAATTAAAACTAACATCCTAAAACAAAATAAAATACAAATAAAAAACATGCGGAGGTTTTGGAGGATGTCAGTGGCTTGTTTTGTCCGCTGATTTTGGATGCACGAGGTTGGGCGGTGTTCCCTCTTGATGGTAATGGTTCTGCTCCTTGATCGTTTGTTGTCGATGATGGTATACTTTTCGGCCTCTCCCCCTGTTTTCCAGTCCCTGCAAAATGGTTTAGCTTCATGGCTTTGTTGAAATCCCTGGCGATCCCTAGGTCTCTCTGCTCCTCTTCTTCTGCTCCATGGGCTAAGAATTGAGCTAGCTCAAGAAATTTGTCCACTTTCTTTCTTGCGGCAGCTTGCTCCATAGCTAATCTTTGAGCGGATGGTTCCCCGACATGCCACTACACGGCAGTGTTGTTCTTGTTGGTGCTATTTTCGATAGTGATGACTGAAGCCACAATTCAACAATATGTATTTGTAATCCTTTTTATGTTGGCCACGAGTTTTATTGCACAACCGGTAAGGTAAGAGAGAAAGAGAAATAAATAAGTAATTAAAGTATTGTTAGTGGTGAATAGGTTTCACCTTATTAGAGAGAAAGAAGTTTCCAAAATTTGATAGTGCATACTTTTGTGGAACAAACTAAAAAGGAAAGAGTGCTTACTCTTATAGAACGGAGGGAGTAGTATACATTTTGTCAAAATTAATTTAAATAAAAAAAAGTTATGTGAAATTTAAAAGAGAGAAATTGATTTCATATAGCATTGATAAGAATAACAGTGAGGTGAGGTGAGGTGAGGTGTTTATATTCAAAAGTTAAAATTGTACTTATCATTTAAAAATAAAAGAAGAAGAGGGATTGATTGTATCCAATAGATCTCAAGATTACGCGGACAAAATTAATGTTGGGGTTTGTATACTAAAAGATGCTTCGAGCGTACATGCCTTTGTACAGTCAGCTTGTGCATGTATACGAGAAACGCCACGTCCACTTGTTTACCTAATTATGAGAATAAATAATATAATATAATGATTTATTTATTGAAATATAATAAACAAGTCTAAGGCTTCTTACTAAGAAGGTCAAAGTAGGGAAATTCGATGATTTCTCATGAGTTTTCCAGTAAGGGACTTGACCAGATCTAGTAAGAAGAAAAACAAGTTCACAACCTAGATAGGTCTTGGCTACCTATTGGTATGGTTGCAGTGTTTGTGATAATTCTCTCATACCTAAGAAGAGAATAGAAACATTAGTGTGATAAAGCATTGAAAGAATCTAATGAGAAATGTATTCTTTATTGCTATCTACTGAAAGAATATATTTCATAAATTTTAGTATTTTCTAGTGTATGAAATTAATATCAATATTGTTTTTTCAGTCAGACGTCACTTTGACTTATCAATATGGGAGAGTTTTTTGTAACTCAAACATGATATCATGGGTGGTAGTTACTGAATAACATGAAGGTATTGGAATATTATTTCATAGAATTCGCGTGCCCAGTGTGGTATGATTAAATCACCAGGAGGTGTTTGAAAAAAGGAATTTATTATTCACAAATCTGCGCAGTTGAAATTTTATTCCACGAATAATAAATAAAGTTTCAAACTAGAAAAACTCTTTGGAGAATTAATTTAATTCAAGTCACATAGGAGACAAAAGAATTAAATTGATGGATTAAGATAATCTTAAACGCGAGAAATATTATAACATAAAATGAACCCAAGTTATTTGTAATTTGGTGATTTAGATGGGAGTGCAATATTATTCTTTAGTGGAACAAAATAATATTTCGATCAATAATATATGAAATCATGGGTCAATTGATTTATCTCCTTCTTGATCTCAGCCGTTTATTTCCTCCATCCTATGGCCTAAATTATTGCCTTTTATCCAGAAGGAGATAGGAGAAAATATGAAAAAATGATTTGAATACATCCCCCTCTCTCTCTCTATATATATAGGGATGTATTCATTTTCTTTTTGTATCTTTTGTTCTTTGTTCTTTTTAATCTCAGCCCCACGATTTTGTCATCCGACGGTTAGATTGGTGCCACGTGTCATTTAATAATGCAGATTTTCAGTTGAATAATGCACACCGACTAATAATGCACCATTATTGTGTAATAATGCAGATTTTCAGTTGAATAATGCACACCGACTAATAATGCACCATTATAGTGTAATAATGCAGATCATCTGAACCGTTGATGAATGAGATCTAACGGCCCATATTAAGAAGAATAAATGATCTAAGGGATGAATAGGAGAATAACGCTCCCCTATATATATATATATATATATATAGAGTTGTGATCATATAATAATCCTAAATCACGTAATAACTCTATAATCAAATCTGAACCACACATATTTCTTTCATATTGTAACAGAAAGAGGGAGAAACGAATCCGCGTTTTGCGCAGAGTTGACAACCCGGATTCTGCTGTATAAAGTAAAATTGATCTAAATGAATATATGCATTCTTTGTTTTGTTTTTTTAGTTGGACTTAAAAGTAAGAAAGACTGAGGAAGGAAATAAATGATTAAATCTTTTTAATATTTGTGTTTTTCTTAAACTTTAATGTTTCCCTAACTTTTTTAATTAAATGATACTGTACTCCATTTAACTCACCAATTGTTGATCGTCAATTTTAGATGAAAGAGTTAAATATGGATCAAAATATATTTAAAGATCAGAAACTATCATAATAGTATATAAAAATATTTTGGATTTTAGTGTTGATAGAATTTCATAAGTTTTTTCCATTTTTTGTTCTTTTTTCTTACTTTCGGGCCGTAGCTCTTAATTATCCGTTTTGCTGCTATACTGAAAGTAATCAATATGAAACTATCATTTTATCCAACAAAAGAACTCAAACAATCAATTTATCATGTAAAAGTATCATTTTATCATTTGAAACTATTATTTTATCCCCTCAAACTATCATTTTATGATGCAAAAGTATCATTTTATCAGCCAAAAATCTATAACTATCATTATTAAACAAAAATATTATTTTATCACTGAACCTATCATTTTACCCACTGAAACTATCATTTTATTCCCCGAAACTATCATTTTATTCCCCGAAACTATCATTTTATCCAACCAAAGAACTCAAACAATCAATTTATCAAGCAAAAGTATCATTTTATCATTTGAAACTATCATTTTATCCCTCAAACTATCATTTTATGATGCAAAAGTATCATTTTATTTGCCAAAAATCTAAAACTATCTTTATTAAACAAAAATATCATTTTATCACTGAACCTATCATTTTACCCACTGAAACTATCATTTTATTCCCCGAAACTATCATTTTATCCAACCAAAGAACTCAAACAATCAATTTGTCATGCAAAAGTATCATTTTATCATTTGAAACTATCATTTTATCCCCTCAAACTATCATTTTATGATGCAAAAGTATCATTTTATTAGCCAAAAATCTAAGAGTGAAGTGAAATCATAATAAGAGTGATGTGTTTTGTGAACAAGAGTGAAGTGTTTTCTGAACAAAAGTGATGTGTTTTGTGAAAAAAAGTGAAGTGTTTTCTGAACAAGAGTGATGTGTTTTGTGAATAAGAGTGAAGTGTTTTGTGAACAAGAGTGATGTGTTTTGTGAACAAGAGTGAAGTGTTTTCTGAACAAGAGTGATGTGTTTTGTGAACAAGAGTGAAGTGTTTTCTGAACAAAAGTGATGTGTTTTGTGAAAAAGAGTGATGTGTTTTGTGAACAAGAGTGAAGTGTTTTGTGAACAAGAGTGATGTGTTTTGTGAACAAGAGTTAAGTAAAATTGTGTGGAATCGTGTGAACAAAAGTGTTTTCACACAATTTATGTGTCTAAATCATTATAATTATTTTGCAGTTTATAATATCGATGGTTAGAGTCAGTAGTCATCGATCCATCATACAATTATTATTTAATCAAGTTTATATAACTCGATATATTATTGAGTGTGGAGTAGTGATCGATTCTGTAACGACCTCAAAGCTTAACTCATCAATGCACATACTCCACAAGTCGTATGTATCCATGAAGCATCAGACTTTTGTGTGAAGATCGTGTGGAATCGTCAGAAATTTGTGTTAAGATCGACATGATTTTTTGGAATCGGATATTTCAAGTGAATCATTCAGATCGCAGGATTGAGTGGAATCGATTGTTTATGCAATTGATTACAGATAATTGGAGAATCGTGGTGAAGGATTATGTTAAAATCAAACATATAGTAATTATGATAAAGAAAACTGGCGTGGACTAGGGATGGGAATAACAGGTTGAAATTTGACTCGAGATTTGAAGATTCAGAGCGACCTGTGAAGATAAAAAATTGTACGGTGGAGATTTAGTTATAGGGTTATCACATAAATATGGGTTATTATTTTTTAATAAAATGATACTTTTACCTGATAAAATGATAATCTAAGCGGAGAAAATGACAGTAAGCTTATAAAAATGATAGTTTAGCTGAAGAAATTGCATACAAGCTGATAAAATGATACTTTAACGTGACAAAATGACATAAAACTGATAAAATGATAGTTTTGCCGGATAGAATGATACTTTCAGCCGATAGAATGATAGTTTTGCCGGGTAGAATGATACTTTCAGCCGATAGAATGATAGGTATTTTTGGTGTATAAAATGACATTTTTTTAATAAAATGATACTTTTACTTGATAAAATGATAATCTAAGCAGATAAAATGACAGTAAGCTTATAAAAATGTAGTTTAGCTGGAGAAATTGCATATAAGCTGATAAAATGATACTTTAACGTGACAAAATGACATAAAACTGATAAAATGATAGTTTTGCCGGATAGAATGATACTTTCAGCCGATAGAATGATAGTTTTGCCGGGTAGAATAATACTTTCAACCGATAGAATGATAGGTATTTTTGGTGTATAAAATGACATTTTTGTTTAATAAAATGATACTTGTACTTGATAAAATGATAATCTAAGCGGATAAAATGACGGTAAGCTTATAAAAATGATAGTTTAGCTGAAGAAATTGCATATACGCTGATAAAATGATACTTTAACGTGACAAAATGACATAAAACTGACAAAATGACATAAAAATGATAAAATGATAGTTTCTGATGATAGATTTTCCTGATAAAATAATACTTTGAGTTGATAAAATGATACTTTTACTGATTTGTAGGTTTGTACATTCCTGTTTGTGATGATGCTTTGAAGCCAATGATTGGTATGAAATTCAATACATTAGTAGAAGCATCTGGTTTCTATGAACACTATGCCCGTTCAGTTGGTTTTGGCATTCGTAAACTAGGCAACAAATCAGTTCATGGTATTATTAAGTGGCAGTATTTGGCTTGCAGCAGACAAGGCTCTAAGAGTTTTATACCTGGTCATGCATCCAAATCAACTGAAGTGTCTGTTAAGAGCGTAGGTGTCGGTCGTTTAGGTGTGAATGTCTTGCTAAGCTCAACTTGAGATATTTTTCAGATGGTATTAGCAGCGGGTATGAGGTTTATCAGTTTGTTGAGTATCATAATCACTTAATGGTTGGGGATGAGCATAGGCATTTTATGACGGCCAATCGCAGTCTGGATCCTATCTATCGAAGTTTTATGGAGGATTGTGGCAGGTGTAATATTGGTCCCACTCAAACATTCAAACTTTTGAAGGAGATAATGGGTGGACCTGAAAATGTTGGATGTGATATTATTGATATTAGAAATGGTTATCGTGATATTATGTCCAATATTGATGGTTCAGATGCTCAAATGATTTTTGATTATATGCGTTCTCAAAAGGAATTATCTGATGCCTTCTATTATGAAATTGAGGTAGGATCTCATGGAAAGTTAACTAAACTCTTCTGGGCGATGCTATTTCAAGACGAAATTATCATATGTTTGGAGATGTAATTTCATTTGATTCAACATACAACACTAACAGGTATATTACTTTTGTTGCTAAAAGACCTAAAATGATACTTTTTGCTGATACAATGATACTTTTTGCTGATACAATTATATTTCAGTGGATACAATGATACTTTTTGCTGATAAAATGATAGTCATAGCTGATAAACTGATACTTTTCTGTATGCATGAAAATATAACTCAGTTTTATGTTATGTTTTGAAGGTATTGCATGATTTTTGCTCCATTCACTGGAAAAGATAACCATTCCAGAGCAGTTACATTTGGAGCTGGATTGTTATCAAGTGAAGGCAGAGACTCATATTCTTGGTTGTTTGGCTGTTTTGTTCGATGTATGGGGGTTGCACCCAAAATGATTATCACTGATCAAGAATGGGGGATGAAACTTGCTGTTCAACAAGTACTTTTACAAACAAGGCACCGATGGTGCATGTGGCATATTATGGTTAAGGTGTCAGATAAGTTGCCCAAATCCTTGCTTGGTAGTGAAGATTTCAAAAAAGATTTTAATGCATGTGTTTGGTCTGATTTGTTAGAGCCTGATGAGTTTGATATAATATGGAATGATATTATGGAACGGTATGGATTAGAAGACGTCCACTAGTTTGGATCGATGTTTGAAGATAGAGAATTCTGGGTTCCTGCTTATTTTTGAGATTTTCCCATGGGGTCGCTTCTTAGGACTACATCGATGTCTGAATCAGAGAATAGCTTTTTTAAAAACTACACAAAGCCTCGTGCAAATCTTGTACAGTTCATGAATTTCTTTAACTGTGCTGTTGGAGATCAAAGGAATGCCAATTCACGATTGAACTACTTGGATTACTCAACTATTCCTGATTTGTCAACCCAATTGCCTACTGAGAAGCATGCATCTACAATCTACACTGATAATATTTTCAAACATGTACAACAGGAAATAAGTATGGTATGTGAGATTGTTTCGATAACTGTTGAGGATAACATCAAGATGCATAAGGTCAAGGACCAATATGGTAGAACATGGGATGTTAAGTATGATTGTAAGCAGGACACATTCGAGTGTAGTTGTAAGAAGTTTTCCAGAATTGGTTTGTTATGCTGTCATATATTTTGTTTGTTGAAGAACTAAGTCTGCTAATCTCATTCCTGAGAAATATTTTGGTCGAAAGTGGTTGAAGAGCTCTTTACTAAAGGCAGCACATGGTCTACCATCTGAGGAGATACAACCATTTGAACGTGTGCTCCATTTTTAACCTTATTGTAAAAACTCTATTTTTTCAGTCAGAGAAATGATAGTATTTATTGTAATAATGTTATCTTTTACCTTGCAGATTTGGATGAAAAGCAGGAAGTTAAGAAAAAGTTGTTCTCCAACTTTTATCGATTAGTCCAAAAGTCTGAGGGAAGTATGGATCATCTGTCTTTGTTATGTGCTGGTCTTGATGATTTGGAAGAGCATATATTTGGAAATTGTGCAATACCTTCAGTCATTGAAAAGAAAAAGATGGTTGAGGAATTTTATGGAATGGCAGTACCTGATGTAATTGATGTACATCCTCCAGATGTTGTTAGAACCAAAGGATCAGCTAGTGACAAAGTATCAAAGAGGGAGAGTGCAATAAGGAAAGTAAATAAGCCTCTACGACGGTGTGGTAAATGTCATGAGATGGGTCGTCATGATTCAAGAAATTGTGGTAGAGTCAATGAGAAGACAGATTGAAGCCATTTGATATAAAATGATACTTTTAGCCGATAAAATGATACTTTCAGCCAATAAAATGATAGATATTTTTGGTGTATAAATGATAGGTTTACTGTATAAAATGATAGTTTTGCCGGATAGAATGATACTCTGAGTTGATAAAATGATAAATGTTACGCGTAGCTGATAAAATGATATTTCTAACCTATAAAATAATAAAATTATACTTGCAACCGATAAAATGATATTTTTGACTGATAGAATGATACTTTGAGTTGATAAAATGATACTTTTGTTTATAAAATGATCCATTGGTCATAAAATGACACTTTAACCTGATAAAATGATAATATAAGCTGATAAAATGACAGCAACCTTATAAAAAGACATATAAGCTGAAGAAATGGCATATAAGCTGATAAAATGACATAAAAATGATAGTTTTGCCCGATAGAATGATACTTTAAGTTGATAAAAGAGTAAAGGCCAAAATTGGTCCTGAACATATAGCCATTTTACGATTTTGGTCCTAAACATTATCTTTTGGATTTTTTGGTCCTGCACATATGGACATTTGATCATTTTGGTCCTGCACATATGAAAATTTGATCATTTTGGTCCCCCGTCAACATTTTCGTTAAAAACTAACGGTCAACATTATCTTTTGGATTTTTTGGTCCTGCACATATGGATATTTGATCATTTTGGTCCTGCACATATGGAATTTTGATCATTTTGGTCCTCCGTCAACATTTTCGTTAAAAACTAACGGTCAACGACCGATTTTTGACTAAAACAATGGGTTGGGTCGGGTCGTGTTTGGGTCGGGTTTGGGTTACACGTTAAGAAAAAAAATAATTATTTTTTATTAATTAAAAAATTATAAAAATTTAATTTTTAGTTATTTTTGTTGATTAAAAATATTATAACGACTAAAACATGATGTTATTATACGATTTAAACATGATATTACACAATAAAATAAAAAATTACCAAATTAAAATAATCATTTTTTAATCAAAATAATAAAATTAAAGTATATTAATATTAAATCTATATAATAAAATTAAATAATTAAAAAATTATTTTTAATAAAATCTAAGCATAATATTTTCTTCAAATTCATGAAAAATTAATTAAAAAATACTATACTTTAATTTTATTAATTAAAAAATATTAATTAATTTTTAAGAATATTATGCTTAGATTTTAACGAAAATATTATGCTTAGATTTTAAGAAAATATTATTTTTTTCTTAACGTGTAACCCAAACCCGACCCAAACACGACCCGACCCAACCCATTGTTTTAGTCAAAAATCGGCCGTTGACCGTTAGTTTTTAACGACAATGTTGACGGAGGACCAAAATGATAAAAAATCCATATGTGCAGGACCAAAATGATCAAATGTCCATATGTGCAGGACCAAAAAATCCAAAAGATAATGTTGACCGTTAGTTTTTAACGGAAATATTGACGGAGGACCAAAATGATCAAATGTCCATATGTGCAGGACCAAAAAATCCAAAAGATAATGTTTAGGACCAAAATCGTAAAATGGCTATATGTTCAGGACCAATTTTGGCCTTTACTCTTGATAAAATGATACTTTTGGCTTATAAATGTTAGGTTTACAACATAAAATGATAGTTTTGACGGATAGAATGATACTCTAAGTTGATAAAATGATACTTTTACTGATAGTTATGTACATTCTTGTTAGTAATGATGCTTTGAAGCCAATGATTGATAGTTAAGATGATACTTTTGGCTTATAAATGTTAGGTTTACTATATAAAATTATAGTTTTGCCGGATAGAATGATACTCTGAGTTGATAAAATTATAAATGTTACTCGCAGTAGATAAAATCATATTTCTAACCTATAAAATGACAAAATGATACTTGCAGCCGATAAAATGATATTTCTGATTGATAGAATGATACTTTGAGTTGATAAAATGATACTTTTTGTTTATAAATGTTAGATTTACTGCATAAAATGATAGTTTTGTAAGGGCAAAATTGTCATTTCGTTTTCAAATTGGCGCGTCGATAGAAAACGTGAACTAGACGCTAAATTTAATTTCTCTGACACTCAAACCCTCCAATTCGCTTCCAAACTCTCCGATCGCATTCAAACCGTAGTTTCTTCAGTTTCGAAGGTAAATCCATCCAAATTATGTAATATGACGTCGAAAAACCCTCAAGCATCATCGAAGAAAGGTTGGATGAAGTTTTTTACGTATTTTACTTTTGTTTTTGCTCGATTTTATCATTTTGCCTGCGATTCTCCTTTTTTTTATATTCTATAGTTTTTTAGTGTAGATTTAGAGTTACATATGACAGCATGATGAATTTACTTCGAATTTACTTCATACTTGATTTTGTATCATCAATACATACCTTGTTCCATATCTAACTCAGCGGTTTTTAGATTCTAAATCAGCGGTTTATTCGAAGAAGTTTATCATTATTTAGTATCTCAGTGAATAATTTTGAGCTATATTAAGTGTGTATTCATGAATTTGACCACTTTTTTTGTATGTCTTCCAGCCTCAAAGCGTGGGAGCTCACAAACCAACGATGAAGAAGAAATGCTTTCCAGAAAGAAATAGAATAAAGGAAAGAGTGTTATGGAAGTACCTTCCTCTGATGAAATTAAAAGTTCAATTTGGGAGGCTGCAGATGCTATTAGTAAAATGATGAGGTATATAAAGGATGCTCCAGGAAATACCAATAACACCAATTGCTTCAAAGTTGCAACTATAAATGCACTAAAGATGGTTGGTGTTGAGGTTGATAAAGGGAAGCAAGCTGTGTCTAAGACAATTGAAAACATGACACAAGCTATGGAAGATGATCAAGAAGATGATCCAGAATGGATTCAGCTTATGGAAAAAATGATGGAAGCCCATGATGAAAAATGCAAATTAGTGAATGAAGGCACATCAATTTTGCCTGATATTAACTTGGGAAAGAAACCACTAAGTTGAAGATTTGGAAACAATTTATTTACTTTTTTGAGTTTTATTCTTATGTTATATCACATTTCACTATTTGCAGGAGACAAATGATTATAATCCTTCAACCGAAATAGTAGTTTACAATCCTGAAAAGGTAAGTGTTAAGCAATGATATATCTCATCCATTCACCAACACTTTTAACAAACATGAAGTGAACTATATGTCTTATATAGTGAAGTTTTCATATCATTCTTGCCCTGGCAGGCAATTTCTAGGATTGAACAATTGGAGAGGATGGTCCAGGCCAAAACAAAGTTTACCTTGAAGGAGTCACAAATCTTTTTGTGGATTATGACAACATATGAATCAAATGAGTAAGATTTATATTATAGTTGTGATTTAGAAGAAAAATATACAACAGATGTGCTAACACATACACATATTTGAACAGGGACGCCAAAGTGTATGATGATAATGTCATAACGGTAACAAAAAGAGAATTATGTTCACTATTGTCACGTACTCTAATAGAAGTGGGTGTGATCAATGCATGGGCTTCTTATTTGAATAATATGGAAGGATACAGGGCTCTATCTTCATCAAGGCGCCTCTTTTTCACAACATACCCATCCGTAAGAATAATATAAATTTTGAAAAATAAATTGCATGGTATATGTTCATTATAAAGCATGACTATATATATGCTTGTCTATCATCTTCATCAGCAGCAGCATCAGGAAGTTTATCTCCTAATACACAAAAGATTTCAGTGTGTTAAACGATTTATGTCATTATATAAAGTCAAAGTATCATTTTATCCACTGAAACTATCATTTTATCCCCTGAAACCATCATTTTATCAAGTGCAACTATAATTATATCAAGTGCAACTAGTAAGTTTATCATTTTACCCACTGAAACTATCATTTTATTCCCAGAACCTATCATTTTCAATTATTTCCATCCAGATTTGACTTGTCTCATCTTTCAGCTGTATACAATTGTTGACCGGCCTTATGGGGTCGACCTCGTGACTCTGATTGATAGATTCTGTGACAATGTACAAACTGAGGTTGAACAAATTCTGTATTTCAAATGGGACGATGTAGATTTGGTAAATACTGAACACAATTGATTCTTTGTTATATTACTAATTATTTTTGTTCTGAAATTATTATTATTATCTATGTAGGTGTTCTTTCCAATATGTGCTGCAGAACATTACTATACCATATGCTTCAGATTTAGTACTAAAAGTATAGTAGTGATTGACAATTCGAAGAATGCTGACGATGAGGACGTATTAATCAAATATGGTGGCATACCTAAAAATGTGGTAAGTATACATGATATATAGTGAAGTATTTTTGTGATTACAGTGAAGTATAGCACTCTTTATAGTGAACTACATTTGATATTCATAATGATATATTGCAGATATTGTTTTTTTGTCATTTTTTTTGACAAAAATGGGGTATCACAACCAAAGCAAATCAATAAAGGATGCGAGCATAGTAAGGCTCAAAATGCCTTGGAGAACAACATCAAATGTAGAAGATTGTGGAGTTTTCTTGATGCGACATTTGGAATGTTATTATGGTGAGCGTGAACAAGATTGGAATTGTGGATTAACTGCAAGAAGCAAGGGTATACTACAAAGACTAAGAGCAAAGTATTGCAACGCATTATTATTGTCGGAAAAAAACCATGAGTCATTGAATAACTTGTCACTAGAATCAAAGCATTATGAAGAATATGGGAAAACAAATAATACAGATGTGGAAAAAATGATTGTAAACTTCAAGCGTTTATGAACTATTGTAGAAAACTTCATTTAAATTTAGTAGCAAGTACTTATTGTACATTAATATCTTGTTTACTATTTAATTCACTATTGTGTTGTATCTATTTACTTCACTGAATAAGGAACTAGTGTTTTGTGAACAAGAGTGAAGTAAAATACGAATAAGAGTGATGTGTTTTGCTTGATAAAATGATACTTTTACTGATTTGTAGGTATGTATAAAAGCGCGGGGGTAAATATGTAATTTCCCTCATTTAATTTCTGAATTTCGCCAAATATCACTTAAAATGATAAAATGATATATGTTAGGTTTGTTGGATAGAATGATAGTTTTGCCGGATAGAATGATACTCTAAGTTGATAAAATGATACTTTTGACTGACTGATAAAATGATAAGTTTATTGCATAGAATGATAGTTTTGCCTGATAGAATGATACTCTGAGTTGATAAAATGATATTTTTGACTGACTGATAAAATGATAAAGTGATATATGTTAGGTTAATTGCATAGAATGATAGTTTTTCCGGATAGAATGATACTCAGAGTTGATAAAATGATACTTTTAGCTTATAAATGTTAGGTTTAGTGCATAAAGTGATAGTTTTGCCGGATAGAATGATACTTTCAGCCGATAGAATGATAGTTTTGCCGGGTAGAATGATACTTTCAGCCGATAGAATGATAGATATTTTTGTTGTATAAAATGACATTTTTGTTTAATAAAATGATACTTTTACCTGATAAAATGATAATCTAAGCGGATAAAATGACAGTAACCTTATAAAAATGATACTCTGAGTTGATAAAATGATACTTTTGCCGATAGAATGATACTCTGAGTTGACAAAATGATAGTTTTGCCGGATAGAATGATACTCTGAGTTTATAAAATGATAAATGTTACTCGCAGCAGATAAAATGATATTTCTATCCTATAAAATGACAAAATGATACTTACAGCCGATAAAATGATACTTTAACCTGATAAAATGATAATATAAGCGGATAAAATGACAGCAACCTTATAAAATGATATATAGCTGAAGAAATGGTATTTTAGGTTTACTGTATAAAATGATAGTTTTGACTGATAGAATGATACTCTGAGTTTATAAAATGATAAATGTTACTTGCAGAAGATAAAATCATATTTCTAACCTATAAAATGATGAAATGATACTTGCAGCCGATAGAAATATATGAGGGCAAAATTGTCATTTCGTTTTCAAATTGGCGCGTCGATAGAAAACGTGAACTAGACGCTAAATTTGAATTCTCTGACACTCAAACCCTTTGAATCGCTTCCAAACCCTCCGAATCGCTTCCAAACTCTCCGATCGCATTCAAACCGTAGTTTCTTCAGTTTCGAAGGTAAATCTATCCAAATTCTGTAATATGACGTCGGAAAACGCTCAAGCATCAACGAAGAAAGGTTGGATGAAGTTTTTTGCTTATTTTACTTTTATTTTTGCTCTATTTTATTATTTTGCCTGCGATTCTCTTTTTTTTTTTATAGATTTTATAGTTTTTTAGTGTAGATTTAGAGTTACATACGACAGCATGATGAAATTACTTCGAATTTACTTCATACCTTGTTCTATATCCTAACTCAGAGGTTTTTACATTCTAAATCAGCGATTTATTCGAAGAAGTTTATCAGTGTCTATAGCAAATGTGTGACTATAGCGGCAAAACTCATATTGATAAAGCGAATAGTTGAGATACTTTAGTTTATCAGTATCTGCAGCCATATCCTAACCTCATGACCTTATTAAAACGCTTTGGTTTAAAAAAATGTATGCAGCAGTAATGCAGATTCGAAGAAGTTTATATGAGTACTGATTTTGTGAGTAGTGTTTTGTTATAACCTCCTGACCTTAAGTGACAAGTTTTGCTCTCTCTCTTGTTTTGAAGTAATTGAAATTTAGGTGATAAAATGATAGTTTCAGAAGATAAAATTATATTTTCAGGTCATAAAATGATATTTTCAGGTGATAAAATGATAGTTTAATGTGATAAAATCATAGTT
The DNA here is from genome assembly GCF_004379255.2 of Salvia splendens. NCBI lineage: Eukaryota > Viridiplantae > Streptophyta > Magnoliopsida > Lamiales > Lamiaceae > Salvia > Salvia splendens. Next base: position 16,830,560 of record NC_056049.1, on the reverse strand, counting down.
TCAGGTGCTAAAATGATACTTTGACTTTATATAATGACATAAATCGTTTAACACGCTGAAATCTTTTGTGTATTAGGAAACAACATTCCTGATGCTGTTGCTGCTGATGATGTTACACTCTTAATGATGATTTCAGAAGGTAAAATGATAAATCTTTTGTGTATTAATGATAAATCTCTAAATTGAAAATGATAGTTTCAGGCGATAAAATTATAGTTGCACTTGATAAAATGATGGTTTCAGGTGATAAAATGATAGTTTCAGGGGATAAAATGATAGTTTCAGAGGATAAAATGATAGGTTCAGTGATAAAATGATACTTTTCAAATGATAAAATGATAGTTTCTGGGAATAAAATGATAGTTTCAGTTGGTAAAATAATAAACTAACTAGTTGCACTTGATAAAATTATACTTGCACTTCATAAAATGATGGTTTCAGGGGATAAAATGATAGTTTCAGTGGATAAAATGATACTTTTACTTTATATAATGACATAAATCGTTTAACACACTGAAATCTTTTGTGTATTAGGAACAAACATTCCTGATGCTGGTGCTGATCATGATGATAGACAAGTAGTGATGGTTTCAGAAGGTAAAATGATAAATCTTTTGTTTATTAATGATAAATCTCTACATTGAAAATGATAGTTTCAGAAGGTAAAATGATAGTTGCACTTGATAAAATGATAGTTTTAGGGGATAAAATTATTGTTTCAGGGGATAAAATGACAGTTTCAGTGTGTAAAATCATAGGTTCAGTGATAAAATGATACTTTGCATAAAATGATAAAATGATAGTTTCTTGGAATAAAATGATAGTTTCAGTAGGTAAAATGATAAACTTACTAGTTGCACTTGATAAAATAATAGTTTCAGGGGGTAAAATTATAGTTTCTGGGGATAAAATGATACTTTGACTTAATATAATGACATAAACCGTTTAACACACTGAAATCTTTTGTGTATTAGGTGATGCTGCTGCTGCTGATGATGATAGAATATTGGCTGATGAAATAGAAAGTATAAAAAATAACAAGAAAAGAAAGAATGATGATGCAAGTAAGAAGAAGACAGCTGCAAAAAAGGGGAAGAAAATAGTTCTTCAAAATGATGCAGCCATTGACTCACCGACCTTGGTAGGAAGAAGGAATACTGACTTCTTCGTTAACATGCTCGATTCTCTAAACAAGAATCAAAGAAGAGCTGTTAGAGAGATTGGGTTTGGCGCACTCCTACACTTCAAAATAAGAAGTTTCCCAAGATCATTGGCTTATTATCTGATTTACAACTTTAACCATAATAGTTGTTCAATTAAATTGAACAGCGGGGAATCACTATTTTTAGATGATGAAGATGTTCATATTACTCTTGGGTTCCCTATTGGACCTTTACTTATGAGTAGGAACAAATTTCAAAAAAATATCAACATTAAAAGTGAAATTGCTAGATTCTGTAAAGGTGGAGAAAAAATATGGTTCCAGATTATGTTGTAGGACAGATGATGAAAGACGAAGAAGGTGGTGACTGGTTCAAATTGAATTTTATGATTCTGGTTGAGTATGCCTTGATCAACACCCCTGCTGATGGAAATCTGAGCCCACAAGTTTTTGATTACATAGCGGATGTGAAGAAGATCAAAGAATACAATTGGTGTGGCTATGTCATATCCAAATTGCTTGAAACACAAAAGCGATGGAAAAATAACACAAGAAAGATATTTACCGGACCAGTCATCTTTGTAGTGGTAAGAATATATTTTTTTTCCATTGTCTATGAATCTATTTACAGAAAAACTAATATTTAGTTTTTGTTAATGTAGGCCTGTTACGTCGACAGAATTGTGTTTAAAAAAAAATGGTGCCAAGATGCTATCCAACAGTTAAGGGTTGGACTGTCGAACTGCTGAAAGAAAGGCAAAGAGCAGAAATGAGTGCTTCAGAGTTTGATCTCGGTCATAAGTATGACCGATATAAAAAGCAACAACATGAAGAGAACGATGAAGATGATGAATCTGAATCTGAAGATGATGTACCTGAAGATGTACAATCATTGGAGATGAAAGATCAGGACAAAGAGGGGACAACCAGTGGAAGTCAACAAAAGACTTTCATAGATCAATGGAAGGAGGCTGCCAGTGAGTGTAAAGCCTCAATGTCGAAAATTCTTGATGTCCTTGAAGCAGCGCCAAGTGAAATCAGGAATTTTAATAGCTTTAAGATTATCTGTGACACAACAAGAAATGCAATGGGAATCAGAGAGAAAGGTATGCAGATTGTCACAGAAAGTCAGAAATCAATGTCAAATGCTATGAGCAATGATGATATTGATGATCCTGAATTTATCGATATCATGATTGAACTTATTAAAGTTGCTGAGAGGACTTATATACTGAAAAATAGGGATGAGTTCCCTACATTCACTCTGATACCCGAATATGACCAGACTCCTGATGAGAATCCAAATTTTAATCGGGAAAAGGATATAGAGAAGGAAAAACTTCCAGAGAAGGAAATGGTTAATAAAGCAACTCAAGAAGAGAAGGAAAAAGTTCCAGAGAAAGAAGTTGAATTGTCTCTCAATGATGAATTTGAGGTAACTTTTAAAAATGATAGTTTAAGTACATAAAATGATTGTTTATATGGTTAAGATGATATAGGTTTGATGATGTTTTTTGGTTGCTCTGTTTTATTTGAAAAATAATACTTTTGCATCATAAAATGATAGTGTAAGGGGATAAAATGATAGTTTCAAATGATAAAATGATACTTTTGCATAAAATGATAGTTTCAGTGGGTAAAATGATAGGGTTCATTTATAAAATGATACTTTTGCATCATAAAATGATAGTTTCAAATGATAAAATGATACTTTTGCATGAAATGATAAAATGATAGTTTCTTTGGAATAAAATGATAGTTTCTGTGGGTAAAATAATAGGTTCAGTGATAAAATGAAATTTTTGTTTCATAATGATGGCTTTAGATTTTTGGCTGATAAAATGATAATATGAGTTCCATTGGGTAAAATAATATCCCTTATGTCAATAACAATTTATATTTTTGATTGAAAGGATGAAAGAGCATGTGCCATAATATTCACTGTCATGGAGGATATAAATGGTGAAACCGGAGATGATGAAGTTTTAAAAGACAGAAAAGATGTTTTGAAAAAGGCCAAAGGGAAGAAGAAGGTTTCCCAAGAACCTGCAGTTGAAAAGGAGAAAGTGCCCAGAACAACAAAAAAAATTGTTGAAGCACTGTGCTCTCCCTACAATGTCAGGGCAGTTAATATAAAAGGAAAATTGAATAAAGAAGAGAAGGAAATTATGTACTGGTTGATGACACATGAAGAAAGCGAACTGTAAGTTTTGAATTACATAATTATATTCTTATTAAATTCTTTTACCTAACATTAAATATGATTTTGAGATCAGTTATGAGATGGTTTATGAGAACGACCTGATCAGCATGTTCAAGATTGATTTCCACACCCTTGCTCCACGTACGTACGTCAGTATCAACATCATAGATGCATGGGCTGTGTACCTCAACTACAATGAAAAATTCAAATCAAATGCATCTCCGAGTCATCTTTTCATCAACACCACACCTACGGTACCGTAAAAGGGTAAATAAGTAATAGCGGTACATTAAAAGTTAAATTTATTTACAAAAATGTAAACTTGACAGGTATACAATATTGCTGCGAGGAAACCTGATTGGACTCAAGCCGAGGCTCAGGAAAAATTCTGCACAGCGTTAAATGAATTTGTGTCAAAGATTGAAGATTTCAAATGGGAAAATTATGACATGGTAAGTCATAATGAGATATACATTACAGAACAACGTACCTATATTTTTGAAAATGACATTTGTATGTAATGTTTTGAAAATTAGATATTCTTTCCGATATGGGCGCACGATCATTTTTATATCATGTGCTTCAATCTCAAAATTCAAATGCTGGATGTGATTGACAATGCTCTGGTTACTGAAGAGGAGATAAAGCAGAAATATGGAGGTGCACCAACTATTCTGGTATGTTTAGTTAAATGCATTCAATATCATTTAGTACCAAAACATAATATCATTTTTAATCAACCTCATGTATGTTTTGTGTTATTTGAATAGAAAAATTTCTTTCGAATTTATCTTGGAAATTGTGTTAATCCAACAATGGAGAGTATTGTCAAAACGTCAAAAAGCAGACACATGACTCTACCATGGCAGAAAAATACAAATAAAGTTGACTGTGGAGTTTATGTGATGCGCCACATGGAGACTTACATGGGTGGTCCAGTTCGTAACTGGAATTCAGGTTTAGCGAAAAACGGGACAGAGGCTTTCATAAAACTTCGTGCCAAATATACTGAAGCATTGCTTCTTGGAGAAACTAACAAGAAGGCTTTTGAGACATTTTCAATGATACAGCAGAAGTTTCAGAATGATAGGAAAAAAGGGGAAATCAATGTTGTAAAGATGATTAGAGAATTTGAACCCCGTAAAGATAGGTTGTAGTTGTAATAGTAACTTGTAAGACATTTTGTCACGTTAAAGTATCATTTTATCAGCTTATATGTCATTTCTTTAGCTTATATATCATTTTATAAGGTTACTGTCACTTTTATCCGCTTAGAATATCATTTTATCAGGTTAAAGTGTCAGCTTATATAGTTTCAGGAGCTAAAATAATAGTTGCACTTGATAAAATATCATTTTCAGGGGATAAAATGATAGTTTCAGGGTATAAAATGATAGTTTCAGGGGATAAAATGATGGTTTCACAAGGTAAAATGATAGTTAGACTTGATAAAATTATAGTTGCACTTGATAAAATGATATTTTAGCTTATATATTCTAGGTTTACTGCTTAAAATGATAGTTTTGCTTCATAGAATGATATTCTGAGTTGATAAAATGATACTTTTGCAGATAGAATGATAATCTAAGTAGATAAAATGATACTTTTGGCTTATAAATGTTAGGTTTAATGCATAAAATGATAGTTTTGCCGCATTGAATGATACTCTGAGTTGATAAAATGATACTTTTGCCGATAAAATGATAGTCTGAGTTGATAAAATGATAGTTTTGCTTGATAGAATGATACTCCGAGTAGATAAAATGATACGTTTGGCGATAAAATGATAGTTTTGCTGGATAGAATTATACTTTCAGCCGATAGAATGATAGGTATTTTGGTGTATAAAATGACATTTTTGTTTAATAAAATAATACTTTTACCTGATAAAATTACAGTAAACTTATAAAAATGATACTCTGAGTTGATAAAATGATACGTTTACTGCTTTGTAGGTTTGTATATTATGTATTGTGCCGATTATATTACGTTTATTGCATAGAATGATAGTTTTGCCGATAGAATGATACTCTAAGTAGATAAAATGATACTTTTGGCTTACAAATGTTAGGTTTAATGCATAAAATGATAGTTTTGCCGCATAGAATGATACTCTGAGTTGATAAAATGATACTTTTACCGATAAAATGATAGTCTAAGTTGATAAAATGATAGTTTTGCTTGATAGAATGATATTCTGAGTAGATAAAATGATACTTTTGGCGATAAAATGATAGTTTTTCTGGATAAAATGATACTTTCAGCCGATAGAATGATAGTTTTGCCGGGTAGAATGATACTTTCAGCCGATAGAATGATAGGTATTTTTGGTGTATAAAATGACATTTTTGTTTAATAAAATGATACTTTTACCTGATAAAATGATAATCTAAGCAGATAAAATGACAGTAACCTTATAAAAATGATAGTTTAGCTGAAGAAATTGCATATAAGCTGATAAAATGATACTTTAACGTGACAAAATGACATAAAACTGATAAAATGATAGTTTTGCCGGATAGAATGATACTTTCAGCCGATAGAATGATAGTTTTGCCGGGTAGAATGATACTTTCAGCCGATAGAATGATAGTTTTGCCTGGTAGAATGATACTTTCAGCCGATAGAATGATAGGTATTTTTGGTGTATAAAATGACATTTTTGTTTAATAAAATGATACTTTTACCTTATAAAATGATAATCTAAGCGGATAAAATGACAGTAACCTTATAAAAATGATACTCTGAGTTGATAAAATGATACGTTTACTGCTTTGTGATAAAATGATAGGTTTATTTCATAGAATGATAGTTTTGCCGGATAGAATGATACTCTGAGTTGATAAAATGATACTTTTTACTGACTGATAAAATGATATATGTTAGGTTTATTGCATAGAATGATAGTTTTGCCAGATAGAATGATACTCTGAGTTGATAAAATGATACTTTAGACTGACTGATAAAATGATAAAATGTGCGAAATTCAGAAATTAAATGAGCGAAATTTGGATACGTAAATTTTATCATGAGCGAAATGACATATTTTTACCCCCGCACTTTTTTATATGAAGTAAATCTAAGTTTGAATCTAGACCACGTGATTTTAAAAATGTGTGGTCCAGATTTAGTTATAGGATTATTACGGAAATTGGGGTTATCATTATAATGCACCCCTATATATATATATATATATATGGATGTATTCATTTCCTTTTCCCATATATTCTCCTATTTCCTTCTTGATCTCAGCCGTTGATTTCCCACATCCAATGGCCTAAATTATTGGCTATAATCATTAATTTTAATCCTTTAAAAAAGCGTGTAGGGCAAAATTGGTAAACAATATTTTGTTGGTATGGAAACTTCCTTAAACTCCGTTGAAGATCTTCCTTAATTTGTTGGCCTCCAATTTGCTGATTTCCGCCTACGGAATCCTCAAAGTCGCCGATTTTTGCCAGGCATAGATAAATTGATTAGTAAATTTAGGGCTTTTCCTTTCTGTTCATTGCTCGAATGTGTATTGAATTTAAAAGCTATAGAATGTGTATTGGTTATCTTTTGCTTAGAAAATATGACGAATTGCGATTTTCAGTGTCTCTACATTTCATCTTTGATAATGAATTTACTGCTAAAAACCTTAGCAAGCAACTTAGCCAGCATATATATATTGCTTAAAATTAACGTTGGTGGTTGGTATCTTTCAAAAAATTATGCGTCTGCACTCCACAAATATCATGGCGCCTGAAGTTCGTCGTCGGATTTGGTTATTGAAGAAAACCGTTCATTTATATATTGCAACAGTAGATGTGCAGTCTATTGCAACCGTTCGTCAACGATCTCCGGGTGTGCCTCGTTGGTGTTTGTTATTAATTGAACAATGGAAGAAGGTACATATCGTTTATGTTCCAACACTGTGTTCGTCACTTGAAGTTCATCGCCGGATTTGGTTTTTAAAACAGATGTACATAATTTACATATTGTGTAGTATAATGCGTAGTTTAGTTTCTGTAATGCATTATTTGTGATATGTAATGAACATTTATCCTGACCCGTTTAATTTAAGTTGTACCGTGTTTCGATGTTTGGCACACGTTTCTTGTTTTCCCTAAGGGTTTAACAAGCCTAGGGGCTAGGGTGTAGTATGTTCTAAGTCTAAAAAATGTTGTCCAAATACACGAGCTGTAGTAATTCGTCTGGGGTTGCACATGCATAGCGCGTAGTTTTTTTTAAAACAGATGTACATAATTTACATATTGTGTAGTATAATGCGTAGTTTAGTTTCTGTAATGCATTATTTGTGATATGTAATGAACATTTATCCTGGTCCGTTTAATTTAAGTTGTGCCGTGTTTCGATGGTTGACGCACGTTTCTTGTTTTCCCTAAGGGTTTAACAAGCCTAGGGGCTAGGGTGTAGTATGTTCTAAGTCTAAAAAACGTTGTCCAAATACACGAGCTGTAGTAATTCGTCTGGGGTTGCACATGCATAGCGCGTAGTTTTTTTTTTAAAACATATGTACATAATTTACATATTGTGAAGTATAATGCGTAGTTTAGTTTCTGTAATGCATTATTTGGGATATGTAATGAACATTTATCCTGGCCCGTTTAATTTAAGTTGTGTCGTGTTTCGATGTTTGGTGCACGTTTCTTGTTTTCCCTAAGGGTTTAACAAGCCTAGGGGTTAGGGTGTAGTATGTTCTAAGTCTAAAAAACGTTGTCCAAATACACGAGATACAGTAATTCATCTTGGGTTGCACATGCATAGCGCGTAGGTATTTTTTAAAACAGATACATAATGTACATTTTTGTGTAGTATAATGCGTAGTTTAGTTTCTGTAATGCATTATTTGTGATATGTAATGAACATTTATCCTGACCCGTTTAATTTAAGTTGTGTCGTGTTTCGATGTTTGGCGCACGTTTCTTGTTTTCCCTAAGGGTTTAACAAGCCTAGGGGCTAGGGTGTAGTATGTACACATTAATAACAACGTTAACAAAGACCACTAGTTTGAGTTATAAAACTAGTGTTTTGTTTTAATCGCGGCTATGGACTAATTTTAATTGATTTACATAATGTACATATTATAAATAATAATGGTTGTCTTAGGTTCATAATGCAATGTTGTAATCAAATAATGCACTTATCTGTCTACTGATGAATTTATATCCGCTTTTAATATAACATGCATCCCTGAATTCTGGCACAACGTTTGAATAAATTAATGCACTTATTTGATTAAATAATGCAGCCCATTGATAGGTCGTATTACTTACAACATTTTAAATAATGATAATTTCTTGGTAAATAATACAACGTTTTAGTCAAATAATGCACTTATCTGTCTACTGATGAATTTATATCCACTTTTAATATACCATGCATCCCTGAACATAAATAATGTACACGTTTGTTTTACTGATGCCCACAATGGTGGTTAACTACTTTAATATCCCAATTACCAAAAGTACTTAAGAAACAATACAAAAACACACGCATGGTAATTAATATTAAACCAATGCACCAATATACACCATACTTCCTATAATGCATAATATATTGCAAATAATGAAAATTTAATTACATATAATGCAGAGCTAAAAAAACGTAATGCACAATGTATATTGCTGAATAATGATAATTTCTCGAAGAATAATGAAAGGTTTAATTCAAATAATGCACATTTCCATATCCCTTAGCCATATCCAATTTTGACAAACAATGTATCACTGAACATAAATATTGCAAAGTCACGGCTAATCTCTGAAGTGCAAAAGTACCAAAACTATCCATAAACTATTCCGACGGGGTCCGTCTACAGTACCGTCGATCACCCTTTCGTCCTTCCGTCTGTGTCTGCTCACCATCATCTCCAGACGTACTAGGGCCTCCCACGGCCAACCTATCCCTAAACTTTTTCGCCAGCGCAACGGGAATAACGTCGTCCACGGCATCGTCTATGTATAATCTAAGCTGCTCTCTGATATGGAACAAACAAAATAATACATCAGAAAATTATCAATTAATCAGAATACATAATGGTATTAGCTTTTTAAGGATTAATGCATATATCATATCAAATAATGCATAAATCATACGAAATTATGAATTAAAAATGACTCATAATGCATCGGACAAGGCAAGTAATGCACATTTGATACATACACTACCTGCTTCACAATGTAAGTACAGATACAAATTACCTTTGATAATGTTTAATTTACTTCACTTAATGTAAATATCATGGTACATAATGCAATGTCTAAACCCAAAAATTCACATGTATTACATACTAAGGTTATTAACCCATATAAAGAGTACCACTCGAAATGTACAATATACTCCAACAAATGCATAATTACAGATCCATACCGCACTGCCCACACCAAATAATAAACATATTTAATCTTAACTGAGTTGCTTAACCAACACAGCCAGTACCCTTATTAATGCATAATATACTCAACATAATGCATAAATCGTTGTATATAATGCACAGTCTAAACTAAGTAATGCACATATATAATCTTTCCTGTGATTAGTCACTAAAACACACAATACCCTACATATTGCATAATTTACTGGACATAATGACATTTTAAATATATACATAATGCACTACTCAAACCAAATAATATATACATGTACTCTTGACTGAGTTGCGTAAACAATACACACAATACCCCTAAAATGCATGATATACTGCAGATTATGACAAAAAACATGTTCATAATGCACTTCATAAACAAAATAATGCACATACAAATCAAAATAATGCATATAAAATTCATTCAGGAACCACTTTTTCGCACAACAATAACAAATCCTGGTACATTAATCAATTTTTTTTTCCAATAATGCAACCCAGTGCATCTGCAATGCTGTTTTAATATGGCCTAATGCGCACTAAACAGACATGCAATTACCCTTCCACACACTCAACACATATGATTTTGAATTGCACAATTAGCGACACAAATATACCTGCAGCTTGTGAAGGTTGGGAACGCGGACGAACTCGTTTAGGCATTTTAAATCTGTCAAAACAAACAGATATAAGATAGCAGAATCCACGATTTTAAACCGAACACTCTACGGATATAGATAACACACGGATTTTTCAAGTTATTACTCTGAATTTCAAAAGACGCGACATATTGGAAGTTCCAATTTTTACATTTCGTATCTACAAAATCTTGAATACGACTTCCAGAAAGCCCTTTCCGAACATACCTGGGCGATTTGATGGATACAAAAGGAGAGTTCGTGGTGGTTTGGCTTCGACGTTAGCACCGGTGGAGGTGGGAGACGGGATCTTGGACGATTGATGTCAAGATTTTCGCGGTCTCACTATGAGAGCAAAACGGCAGCCTACACTAGGGTTTCGATAAGGTAGCGAGTGGAGAGAGTGGAGAGGAAATACAGAGTATTGAATGTGTGAGAATGAGCCGTCTCCTGATTTGAAATCTCCCAAATTTCGGAACTACCAAAATTATGGCGGTTCATTTTTCGGTCTTTGTCCATAATACCCTCATAATGCATTAAGATAACCACTGTAATGCAACGCGGAGATTAAAATGAGGCGTCAATCTGGACCGTTTATTAAGATAATCTAACGACTCATATTAAGAAGAAGAAAGGATCTTAGGGATGAATAGGAAAATAATGCTCCCACATATATATATATATATATATATAGGGTTTTGATCCATGCAAAACCATTCTTAATACAAAAATGCAGAACCAAGCATACAAAAGTCATTTTTAAGTCATTGTAAGCTTATTTTTACGTCATTATAGTAAGGATGACATGAAATGATCTTAAGATGACCTCAAACCCAAAGTTTATAATATGACCTAAAACTGCTTTACAATGACCCTCCGTATTTTTGTTTAATTATTGACCATTGGATTGTCAAATCTCATGGTCAGGATTTGGTATGGATTTTGTATTGAGATCAAGTTTTGTATTGATCATTTTCCTATATATATATATATATATATATATATATAGGAGCGTTATTCTCCTATTCATCCCTTAGATCCTTTATTCTTCTTAATATGGGTCGTTAGATCTCATTCATCAACGGTCTAGATGATCTGCATTATTAGTCGGTGTGCATTATTCAACTGAAAATCTGCATTATTACACTATAATGGTGCATTATTAGTCGTTGTGCATTATTCAACTGAAAATCTGCATTATTAAATGACACGTGGCACCAATCTAACCGTCGGATGACAAAATCGTGGGGCTGAGATTAAAAAGAACAAAGAACAAAAGATATTAAAAGGAAATGAATACATCCCTATATATATATATATATATATATATATATATATATATATATATATATATATATATATATAGGGTAGTGTTAATCTCCTTTTCTCCCCTTAGATTTAAGTTTCTTCTCAATTTGGAACGTTGGATCTGGTGGACGGACGATCCGAATTACTGTAATAGCCGAGACTTAGGTTTCTCGGGAGTTATGAAATAAAATACTAGAACTTTTATTGACAAATGAAAGAGTATTTTTATTTCTTGAAAAAGGGTACAATTACAATTTTCAGAAAAACCTCAAACTAAATTACAATCTTTGACAATGAAAATAAAAGTCGAGCTACACTACTACATTTAGAAATCCCTAAGGGCTACTTTGGCCTTCGTCATCGGGCCGTCTCGGCCCCAGATTTTTCAAACGAGCCGGGAGGGCGAGACCACGAGGGAAGACAGCCTCGTTGGCCAGTCGCAACTCCTGGCAAAGCGCACGAAAGAGAACTAGTTGCATGAATAGAGACTGTTGGTGGATTGTGATAGCTCGGCACCAAGCTCGGCAGTTCGCCACCAAGCTCGGCAGTTCGGCAGGGAGCTCAGCAGTTCGGTACCAAGCTCGGCAGTTCGGCACCAAGCTCGGCAACTCCGTGATCTGGAGAGAAAGATCAAAACATGAAGAAGAGCTCGGCTGTTATGACAACTCGTTTCAACAGCCGTTAGATCTCCTCAATTGTTTACAGAGACAACAAGAGAAGTGTATTAAGAAAGGGAAGGGGAAACAATACCTTTCAGAAATGTGAGTGAGTGTTGGACCGAAGGAGGCAAACTCCAGCCAGCAGGCTCCCCTCCAGCTAATACTCTGCAAAGCTGCAGGTAACAGCCCTTGCTTCCCCTACCCAAACCGGTTATAGTCCGGAAATCAGCCCCCACAATGCCACCTCTTGTGTGCACCTGCAAAAGAAGACAAAATTCATGAATGAATCAGAGTACAAGGCAGCACAAAACACCAAAATCAGTTAAAGGATGCTGCAAGGTCAGCCAACACTCAGCCTCTGCAGCTTTCAGTTACAAGATATGTGTTTATATACACATTCTAAGCCCCTCGGTTACTATACCACACCACAACACCTTCCACTTAGTAGCAAAGTAACAAGCTAAAAAGAGGGAGGGAGAACCGAGAGAAAGCGGAAGGAATCGAGCAAGAGTAAGAGCAGCCTCACTCAGCAATCACAAGAGGTAAATCCTCCAAACCATACTAGCATCATGTAGTACACAGTAGATAGCCAAGAATGAGAACTTAGGAACACATGAGCTCAAGAACATAGGAGTATGCCTTAGAACCCCACATCAGAACATAATCAGTAACATAGAAACGGCTACCACTGGCTCAACCCCTCCATGAAATCAAATCAATCATAGCAGAATGTAAGAAAATCCCCTAATGCTCAAGTCACAGTATCTTTTTCGCAAGCTTCACTTAACAACACTAGAAAGATTTAAACAAGAAACTTAGCTTTGGAGGGAGAATGGCTCTGGCCGAGGTGCCGTGCTGCCAGAGGCGGAAACGCTAGACGAGAGGCAGCGACCCGACGGCGGGGTGTCAAGAGCGGTGGCGAGCCGAGACAGCAGGCGATCCCGGCGTGCAGTAACGGCAACGGACCCTACCGTGTTCAGCCTAACCCCTGCGAACAGCGACGGCGTAAGCCTCGCGAAGCTGGATGCCTCCCCACTGGCCCTCGACGGTGGCGGCTCGACGAGCTCGCGGGAAGGGGGGACAGCACCGACGAGGGACTGCTGCCTCGACGCGACGGAGGGTGAATCGATGGTGATCCCGCCGAGGAAACGGAGGAGCGCGGAGGGTCGCCACTTCCCTTCACTGGCGAGAACGAGACGGAGCCGATGGATGGGAGCACGGCAAGACTCGCCGTGGTTGGAAGGGACCGACGCGGCGAGGATATTCCCAAATCAGGGAGAGAGTTCGCCCTTGCAGGGATGAGCGAGGGTGAGACAACGCGTCGCGCGTCATCGGACCTCCGCCGGAGCTGGAGCTTCGCGGAGGGAGCGGACGTCGAAGAAACTAGGGCTTTCTCAATTTGGGGTTTTAATTTCGGAGAAAGGAGGAAATGAAGAATGGGGAAAAGCCGATGGAATCGGCTGATTGAGGAAGGGAGTATGTTTTCTTTTGGGCCTCTTTTAGAAAAGAATAAAAGAAAAGAGAAGTGGGCCGAAGGATACTTTCTGGGCCAGATTATTTCTAACTGGGCCTGAGAAATTATTTAGTAGGACCATTATTTTGGGTTGGAGCCATTATCTTAAGATTATGTCCAAGAGTTAATGGAATTAATTCCCTAAGCCACGGAAGAGTAGAAATATTAAACCGTGTAGAATAGCTTTTGATAAAATTTAAAGCGGGCTTTAATAGCCACAAAAAGTATTTTTAAAAATACTTAAGGATAATCCGGGAATATATATTATACCCAAACAGATCAGTCGGTTTCGGAACAAATTAAATCGCCGATTTAATTAAAGATTTTAGATCTCTAATATTTAGAAAGAAAGAGATAAAATAAAAGATCACGCTTAGGCATGCATTCATGCAAGATCAATGATTACTTAAAGCCTAATTTAAGTATATTATTTTTGAAAAGGGACGTCGTCGCTCGACGAGTAAATCTCAAGTCAGACAGTGCCCGTTTGAAAGAGTTAAGCAAACGAGGTGGGCTTTTCTATCCTACATTATGTGTGGGCTTTCTTTTTCAGAATTTATGTGAAAAGCATGATTATTTGAATGAGTTGTCATGCCATGTTTTATTTTGTGGTTGCCTATCTGGTAAATCGAATTCGGGTCCCAGTAGGTCAGTAAATCCTACTCGGACTAGTGTACACGTAGGGACCGTGAGCTAGCGCCAGGTTGGCCGGTCCGTGGGTCGTGAGCTAGCGCCAGGTTGGCCGGCCCAGTGGTCGTGGAATGTGGCCACATTCCCGACTCACGCAGCTGATATGGCATATCATCAGAAGTTTAAATGACTGCAGTCTATTTTCAGAAAGAAATAACATATTTTAGTGACCGGGTTAGATTTTCAGTAAAACCCCGCGTTCACTCAGCTTGGCTGACAACTAGAAGAAAACAGTTTCGGCATAAGCCCACTGAGTGCATCAAGTACTCAGCCCTGCATATTGTTTTTCCTTAATGTGCAGGTTGATCGTTGTCGAAGCCGAGGAGGTGTTGGGACAGAAGACCAAATAAGTAGGAAGGTAGTGGGTGTAGTATGTCTTCATACATATTACATCTGTCTTGGTACTCTTCCGTTGCGCAAATTCAGAACATTCATTTAACAAAGACAATTTCTCATAACTACTCTGATTCAGCATGATTTGTACCCTCAACACACTTCAGACAATGTTTCTTTTGATTTAAGCATCTTATGATGAGTTGAGACAGTTTCAGTATGTTTTAGTCGCGGTAAAGCTACACTTTCTTTGACTAGGGAGATGTGGTCGTGACAATTACAATCCTAGATACTCATCCCGTAGTTCATTATTTAGTGTATTTCGTGCATTATGAGGGTGAATTAGTAATTTTATGTTATCAAAACTGATGAAAACGTATTGAGCGAAATTTAAGTGGGATATACCCACTACTTTCCATCTACTCACACCTCATTCATCATCAAACCTATTAACTCTAATTCTCTCTCCCGATTGTCTCTCTCGTTGCGTCTCCTCAGTTTCCAACCAAATCCAAAACCCTAGCCGCCTTCTTTCAAGGTCTCGCCGCTTTCTCAGAAATTCAACTGGTGGTTCTTCGATTTCCAATTGTGAACAAGATTTTGCTGCGGTCTAAGAGGAGGTAGGGTTTTTCGAATGTTATTTTTCTGGTTTAATTTACGAGTTTCAACAATCGGTTCCCAACTTTCGCCAGTAACACATCACTCACACCACGATTCTCCCGATTAACATCAACTGAGTGTATTTGTTGATACAATCTTATAGGGTTTTGTTTGTTTGGTGTTCTGCGCAGTTGTCAAAATGACGAAAAGAGGACGACCATCAAATTCCCAACAATCCCAGGCTGAGGGTGAGCTTCTTGCTTTAGTTGCGTTTTAAATACCTGGAATGCTGCTCTGATTTTGTGCTTGATGTATTCTGAATTTAAATCCCACATTTTTTAATCGAGTATGTACATTATGTTCATCATTGTGTGAAATATGTATCCATTATCCGTATGCTGTTGGACATTATTTTAAAAATAATTCAATGGTAGTGTGTTCATTAATGTCATTGATCTGCACATTATATGAGTGTTTATATTCATCATAATACCATGTATCATGCATCATATAATTGGTGTTTGTTTGTAATTGTCTAAGAGTACATGGAATATGTGTAGGTGCATTACTTATTATAATATATGCATTATATGCCTATATAAAAATATTGTATTCAATTGTAGAACATTCAAGTAAATGTTGTTTGTCAATGTTGAAATAGCGATTGCAGGAGTTTTACGCTCATTAAGTAAATGAGTTTGTTCATTAATTTGTATATTTGTATTCATTATATATCGTGTATAATGCATCATGTTAATGTTGTTGTATATTGTCAACGAGTTGATCGAATATTTGTTTGTTCATTAGTTGGTATAATCTCTTCATTTTAAGCCGTTGTGCTTAAATTATTTGTCAATGTGAATGCATTATTTTCATTTCTGTCTTTAATTGTCAACAGACAAAGGGAATATTTGTTTATTCATTACCTTATATAATCTCTGCATACCTTCATATGTTAATGCATTATTTTCATATATGCATGAATTATTTTACATTCTATTTTACATAGTCAAAGTGCAAAGGTATCAAATGTTACAATCTTTGAATTACAACTATATATCATTGCATTATTTACCTGTCTGAATATATTATTGCACGTTTCATGATGCATGTTGCTACTGCTGGCAGGTATCTACGTAATGCGTCTCATGGAAACCTATTTTGGTGAACGGGAGAAGGACTGGGATTGTGGCTTTAACGCAAATGGAACTCACATGTTGAGTCCGGAATGTCGTGAAAACATAGTCTAATATATATGATTTTTAATCTTGACCGTCATTTTTTCCTCATCCAATGAATAAAATATGTAGAGTTCTAGGTTCTACACTTAAGAATGATTCTATCTTTAACGCAACCCTCTATATATATATATATATATATATAGTAGAGAAATGTCATGCTATGCGCTCTAAATGAGCGACAAGTTGAGCGCCTGGTCCACGTCACCACTCCTGCTTTCTCACTAAGATATTTTCTCTTATCACCTACAACCCTTTCTCTGGTTCGTTTCTTAATTTCAAAAGCTTTACCAATTCTATACCCACTTGCCAATCTACGAAAATTCTAAACTTGTCACTGCCTCTTTAATGTTTTCACAAAAGTTTTCTGATCTCCATCAAAAAAGAAGATACAACATAGAAGAAGAAGAGCAACAAAAGATCTTCAGTTCGACTGCTAGGGTTGTTGCTGCGCAATTTGTCCAGGAACTTGTCACACTCATTAATTCTATCCTTCTTGCCAATTCCCTTTGTTTCTATGACGATCGAAACCGATCGCACAATTTTTACCATCAATAAAATATATAGAATGTGGTTTTTTCTTTTTACTAATAACAAGACAAACAAAGAGAGTACGAAAATCATAAGAGCATCCGCAG
Organism: Salvia splendens; assembly: GCF_004379255.2. Taxonomy (NCBI): domain Eukaryota; kingdom Viridiplantae; phylum Streptophyta; class Magnoliopsida; order Lamiales; family Lamiaceae; genus Salvia; species Salvia splendens. The sequence goes on along the minus strand of NC_056049.1, from coordinate 16,813,208 downwards.
CGGTGAGCAGGACACTGTCCGTCCGTGTCAGTGGCACGGCACCGCTGTCCGCTGCTGCGCTCTTACCGCTGGCGCGGCGCTGCTCGATGCATCGAGCACGTCCGTGCCAGCGAGCAGCTGACGTGGCACTTTCTGATTGGCCAACGACATTTCTGTTGGAAATTCATTTTTTTTAAATCGAAAATAATACTAAAAATTAAAAAAATATTTTCAGAATCCCCAAAATTTGGCCATTTTTAACTGTTTTTCTAGATTTTTTTTATTTTTTTTATTTTTATTATCCCCAAAATCATCTTTAAATACACACATTCATCATTCATTTTTGACATCAAATCATCTCTCATTCATCTCTCATTCATATTTTTTCATACAACTTATATCTACATCTTCCTCTCTCACTCAAACCCTCAAATAGATTTCACTCATCTCATTGCGAAAGCGGAGCGCGAAGAACAAGAATACTATGAACAACATCGTGCCGCCTATGAAGCCTATGCCGCAGCGAATACCCTCACGCCTCCTCCTCAACCAACTAGATCAACTCGCTGATACATCCATCGTGACCGGGAGGGAGCCAACGAAAGGCTCGTTGCCGACTATTTTTCCGACCAGCCGCGGTTTCCAGAAAATTACTTTCGGCGCCATTTTCGCATGTCAAAACGCTTGTTTATGCATATTGTCAACACATTGTATGCCCGTGTTGAATACTTTCAAACAAGTACAGACATAGTCGGTTGGCAAAGTCTCTCGGCGTTGCAGAAGTGTACGTGTGCCATCCGACAACTTGCTACTAGGCAAACGACTGACCTCTTCGACGAGTATTTGCATGTCGGTGAGTCCACTAGAATCCTTTGCCTTAAAAATTTTTGCGAGGGCGTTCGTTCAGCTTCGGGGATGAATTCCTTCGGGCACCCACCACCAATGATTGTCAATGGTTGCTTCGTCTTCACGAAACAGTCCATGGTTTTCCTGGTATGTTTGGCAGCATTGACTGTATGCATTGGAGGTGGAAGAATTGTCCGACTGCTTGGAGGGGGCAACACTTAAGCGGCCACAAAGGCGGCGGCCCAACACTTATCCTTGAAGCGGTCGCCGACTATCGCCTATGGATTTGATATGCATATTTCGGTGTTGCCGGATCCAACAACGACTTGAACGTGCTCTATTCTTCACCACTCTTCAATGATGTGTTGAATGGTGTAGCACCGGCGATTGACTACACCGTCAACGGAAATACATATCACATGGGTTACTATCTTGCCGATGGTATCTACCCAAGGTGGTCGACTTTCGTGAAGACGCTCAGCAACCTGCAAGACCCGAGACGGGTTCTTTTTGTGCAGCGTCAAGAGTCCGCTCGTAAAGACGTCGAAAGAGCTTTGGGGGTCCTTCAAGCCAGATTCAACATTGTGAAGGCCCCGTCTAGGCTGTGGTACGTGAAAAATATTGCCGACATCATGTACACGTGTATTATCTTGCACAATATGATTATAGCTGACGAAGGACCGAGGGCGGCTAGCTTTTACGACGAGGATGAAGCCGGAAGCTCAACCGCGAGGTCTCCCCCACGCCGAGGTGTGCATACGACGGTGGGTGAGAGGATCGAAACAAGGCACACAATGCGCGATACCCGAACCCACGTTGAGCTATAAGAATATCTAATCAAACACATTTGGGAAAAATTCGGCCACGAGTAGTGGATTTTTTTAATTTTATGAATTTAATTATGTAATTTTTAATTTTTAGGATTTAAATTATGTAATTTTTAATTTTTAAGACTTTAATTATGAAAATTTTAATTTTAGGATTTTAATTATGTAATTTTTAATTTTTATGTAATTTGTAATATTATTCCGGATATTTTTTATGCATTTTAATATTGTGGAAATGTTTTTATGTAAATTGAATGATATAATGGTGAGACCCTTGAGCTTGTCCTTGCGGAAGAGCACGGATGTGGGTGTTGTGCTCTTACCTAAGAGCAGGGAGTAAAAGTGGGTCCGGGCCCACATACGTGCACGTTGACAAGAGCACGGACGTGGATGCACTAAAGTGATTAAATTTCCAGAAACTTTATAACTTGAGTGCATATGAATGCTCTTTTAGAGAGCAGAACACTAACGCATATAAATTACTCGCAATTCCAAGTATGAAGTACCATATGAACAAAGGTTATGGCTAAGGCCATTAGCAATGGCGCGCCACGTCATCAGTTTTATCCTCCTACCCCCAACCTGCAATGTGGCGCCCTAAGGCGCGCCCTATGAATTTTCATTTTATTTGAATATTTAAATAACAACAAAAATTGGGAAAAAACTTCATTTCATTTATACAAATTAATACATTACAATACGAATAAAAAAAATACGCAAACTCAGCGACGGCGGTTACGGGCCCACACTTCTTCAATCATGTCGTTCATGAGCTGAACATGGTCTTGTTGGTTGCGCATTGAGGCCTGTCTAGCTAGAACCTCATTGAAGCCCGGCGGTAATCCTCTAGCGGAGGGCTCGGTCGCCGTGCTGGACGAGCTAGATGCATCGTCATCATCGTTCCAGTCGGTGATGCTCCTACCCTCATGCTCGACTATCATGTTGTGCATGATTATGCACGTATACATAACATCGGCGATGACTTCCTTGAACCAGAGACGAGTCGGCCCCTTCACAATTGCCCACCGTGCTTGGAGCACACCAAATCCCGCTCGACATCTTTACGCGCCGACTCCTGCTTTTGCGCAAATAAAGCCCTCTTCTCACCAATTGGGCAGCTGATCGTCATCACAAAAACAGGCCACCGTGAGTATATGCCATCGGCCAAGTAGTACCCCATGTGGTATCGGCGGCTGTTGGCAGCGAACTCGATGGCCGGGATGTTGCCATTGCATTGCTCGGTGAAGAGGGTGGATGATTTGAGGACGTTAATGTCGTTGTTCGACCCGGCTACGCCGAAGTAAGCATGCCAGATCCAAAGCCGATGGTCAGCGACGGCTTCGAGGATCATCGTCGGGTGGCTGCCCTTGTATCCACTTGTGAATTGGCCTCTCCACGCCGTCGGACAATTCTTCCACTACCAGTGCATACAGTCGATGCTCCCTAGCATCCCAGGAAAGCCGTGCGCTATCTCGTGCATCTTCATCAGGCCGTGGCAATCAGCGGCAGTCGGCTTGTGCAAATATGTGTCACCGTAGGCCTCCACAACTCCCCTACAAAATCTCTTCAGACACTCCCGGCCTGTTGTCTCCCCGACGTGGAGGTACTCATCGAAAATGTCCGTTGTGGTGCCGTAGGCCAACTGACGGAGTGCAGCCTTGCACTTTTGCAACGGTGTAAGGTCGGGTCTGCCGACGCCGTCTTCCCGATACGTGAAGGTAACGCGGAATTCTAAACCGACGGTGGAAAACAGTCTGTCCCCATAGTGGTTGATCGGCAAAATAGTCTGCAATCAGACGTTCGTGAGCTGCTGTCTGGTCGCGTCGGACAGACCTCCGACGTCGAATAGGCCTGTGGATCTGCTCCGCTGCCGCCGCCGCCGCCTCGCACTGCAATTGGGCTAAGCATTCCGCCATGGCCTCTTCAACGGCTGTATCTAAGGCTTCCGAGGTGGCCGAGGTCGAACTACCCGACTCCGAGGAGCTAGAACTAGTGGCTTCATCGTCGTGGTTTATTTTGGTATTTGAGAGAGGTAGAAATGTGACAGATGAGCGAAATGAGAGAGGTGTGATGTTCGTACGAACAAGTGAATGAGAAACGAGGTTTAAATAGCCATCGAAAACGCGTGCCATCGTTTGCCGAGCCCACAATGGCGCGGACGATGATGCGGATGATAGGTCATCGTCCGCGACGTAGGGCGCGTCCTATGCATCGGCCGCGGACGATGGCGGCCACCCACAATATGGGCATCGTCCGCGCCCGAGGACGATAGACGCCATCGAGCGTGCCATCGGGCGCCCCATTGCGGGTGGCCTAAAGAAACTAAACGTAAGATAGCAGTACTTCAAAGAAATAGTGACCAGAGAGAGAGACAACACTTCAACTTTGAAAAACCTAAAGTTGAAACCAAGAAGAAAAGAGTGAAAAGAAAAACATTGAAAGAAGAAAAGACTAAGAAGAAAAACATTGAAAAAGGAGGTGAAAAAAAGGAAAATAATGTGATGTCAAAATTACCAAACAGAAACAACTACAATAAAGGAAAGTGGCCTATGTGGAATAATTGGTGCTCACATACGCTCATATATGGTTGTGCAGCATATCGTTTCTCTAGCGTCATGATCTAAAATCAAGACCAAATCTCTACCATTAAATTTCAAAATGAGTGGATGAGTATTTCAACACAATGACCTGAGTATTTCAACACAAGTACACGAAAATATCAGCACAGCTTTATTGAGATTTTACATGCATTATGTTGAGATTTTACATACATTGTATTCAGATTTTTTTGATGTATCTGTTGATAAAAATCTGCTTATCAACATATACGAAACTGAAATAAAAATCATCAAATTTCATCATTCGAACATCGTCGGAACATATGCAATTGAGATTTCGTTAGAATCCTTATAAAATTACATTTAATTTGATATATGTTTTGTGAAAAAATAATTTAAATCGAGTGAGTTATGTAAATTTAAAGTTTTGGAATAATTTTAATAAGAGAAAATTGCCATTAATACCCTTTAATTTTATTTAATAATTATTTAAATTTAAAATATAATCTACTTGACATTATATGAACCACTAGATCTCCTAATATAATGATTAAAAATTGACCTTAATTTTGAATTATTAATTAGTTAGCAATTGATCATCTCCCCTATATATATAGGGTTGTAATCAAATTGAGATTTTTTAACTGAATTGAGATGCATTATCAGCTACTCATTTTTATTAAATGGGTGGTACAGAATTTCCCACATAGAAAATATTTTTAAATTTATTAATTATGAAAGAGTAGAATAGTAATTTCATGTTTTAATTATGAAAGGATATCTGCCTCGGCAAGCCCCCTCTCCCTTCCCTCCTCAGCCACCATTGCCTCCACATCTACGCCGGCCCTGTCGCCCGCTGCCGATCCGCCTCCCTCACCTTCACTTACCTCCTCCACTCCCGCTACATATCCAAATCGGATCTGGCTTCCTACACCGATGACCCCGCTCACATCAGCGTCGTCAATAATTACGTCAAGTCAGTCGTTGACGACGTCATGGCCGTCGATTGGGTGGCTGACGGCTTCTCCGGTTCGGTGGCGGTCCCTCCGGGGTCGTTGCTGCGGCTAACGGTGATGAAGCCGAAGGAGGAGGAGGCATGGAAGGGTGAGATTTTGGGGATTGTGAGGGGGATGAAGGAGAAATTTGATTCGATTGAGCAGCTTACGGTTGGGGAGAATTTCTCGCCGGGAAGGAGCAAGGGTTTCTCGAATGCGTCGATTGCAGTGGCGAAGGACCTTGAATCGAATGCTAAAATTTAGGATCATGTTTAGAGGCTAGGTTCACTGTGTTTATCTGTATCAGCAGCTCTCAAATCAGATCTATTTAGCTAATTTCTGAAATTAGATTGAGTTTTTATGATTTTGTAGCTGCAATCGGCAGTTGATGAGCATTTGATTTATCATTTAGTGATTGGAAAAATGTTGAATTTTTGGATCAAATCAAATTTGCTGATATTTGAAATTGAGTTGTGTTTTTATGATTTACTCATATGCTTGTTGAACATTTGATTATCGTCGATTTTGTCATTTATTGATTTAAAAAATTATTGAAATTGTGCTGGATCTGAGCTGGAGTAGGGAATCAAGCAAAATCACAATCACAATCACAACTAAATAAGCCGAGTGGGATCAATAAGGGAGCACGTGATCATCCGAATGGGCATGATGAGGTGGCGAGTGAAGGCGTAGGATGCATGGGAGGAGCGGAGTATAAAAAGGGGACCACGCCACCTTCATTTGTGTGTGTTGTGTGATTTGATTAATGTGTTTTGAATCGTGGATCTGAGGCAATTATCGCTTATTGCTTTCGTTGTAATTCTGCATTATAGTTCCTATTTCGCAATATAATTCCTCTTTGATCGTGTCATTTTATTGTGTCTGTGGCATAACTCATTTGATTGTGGATTGATTTGTGAATCGAATCCATAATTGGGAAACCACGAGCTAAGGTGGTAACAAGTGGTATTCAGAGCATTCGATCTCTGGACGATGGATCGGTGACGCGAAGCATGGAAATGGAGAGGAAAGTGATGGATCTGGTGGAGAAACAGATGAGCAGGTTCAGAGTGGGAAATTTGAGGAGATTACGTAGGCGATCGCTGCGATTAATCTGCAGAATCAGAAGAATAAATTGGTGTTGGAGAATGGGGAAGGAAGTGGTGGAAGCAATGGCCGATGGGGTGAGAAGAGGAGTGACTGGGTAGATCTACGCGTTACGAGTTCCCAAAATTTGATGGAGATGGATTCGAAGGTTGGGTAATGCGAGCAGAGTATTTTTTTCAAGTTGCGAAGGTACCGGAGGAGGAAAGGGTGAGAGTGGCGGCGATCCACCTTGAAAGGAAAGGCTCTGCAATGGCATAAAGGTTTTGAGAGCTTGCATGGTGACATCGCCTATGCGAATTGGGCTTGCTATATCGTAGGAATGACTGCTTGTTTTGGAGCAAATGCTTTTGAGGATCCGCTGACAGATCTTCGAAACTTGAAGTAAATGGGAACGTTGCAATCTTATATGGATACATTTGATGAGCTGTATCCAAGAGCAGGTATTAGAGAGGATCAGGCGCTAAGGCTTTTTCTATTAGGTTTAGTGGATGAATTACAGATGCCCATAAGGATGTTTAAACCAAAAGCGCTAGCTGAAACTTACTCGCTTGCTAAGCTGCAAGAGCTCACTGTGAAGACGTTAGGAGGAGGGAAGTCTAAGGGAATTCAAAGTGGAGCTCAACCAGGAAATAGCTACTATTCGAGTAGTAAGCCGTTGGCAGTGACAACCACCAACAAATCGGTGGAAAATTCAGGTAACTGGGGAGGAAACAACTGAGATAACACTCGTTTTGGAGGAGTCAGAGCTAGTGCGAATTTGAACCTAAGGAGATGGATGAGAAGAGAGCAAAACATGAGTGTTTTTGGTGTCCAGAAAAGTTTACTCCCAATCATAAGTGCTCTATGCGGACAACTCATACAAAGGGAAGAGCATGTTGAACTTGAGGAACCAGAGGAGGAGAGTGAGAATTGTGAGGAGGAAAAGCGGGATCTACAGCTATCTTTGCACGCGGTCTGGGAAAGGATGGGCTCAAGTAATGAGGATTCGTGGATTATGTCAGAAGAATGCTCTGAAAATTCTGGTAGACACCTGTAGCACACACAATTTCTTGAGCTCTAAAATGGCTAAGAGAATCAACTATGAATTGACTCATGTGGACTCTAAGGCAATGGAGGTGGGTTATGGCCAGATATTACAGAGTAAGCAAATGTGTAGCTGTTAGGGTTTTGTATACTAAAAATCACCTTTCGAGTGATTGCATACTGTAAAACTCTAATGGTTATTTTCCAATAAATGCAACAGATTTTTTTTGTCATAATGTTGTTATGTTTTACATTTAATGGTTATTTATTGCATATTTAAATGTATAAGCAAACGTAACAAAGTCTAAGTCTTTGTTTTAGTAGACCGGTTGTGGGCGTCGTCCAATTTAAGGTAACACGGTCAGTTCTAAACAAAGAAAAATAAGAATTTCACAACCTAGATAGGGTTAAACTACCTATCGCAAAAAGTTGCAATGTCAGTCCGATTATTTCTAAGCCTTATTGAAATAAGATGACGTTGGTGTGGTATAGCACTGAATGGATCTAATAGCAAGACGAGTCTTTATGCTATCAACTGAAAGACGAGGTCTTGATAATTAATTTCTTAATCAATGTACGTTAGCATTGAGCACACGACATTGAGTATCCACTACTTTGACTTACCAAAGGTGCGGGTTTTTCGTAACCCAACGATCCAGGTATATTGGGTAGTGGTGATCATTATCTAGCAGTGCTAGGATTGCTATTATGTTGAAACGTACGTGAGGAGAGTCTCGTTTGATAACATCCACAAGAGGAGCTCGAAACGAGGTTTTATTATTCGGAACCTAGCTAGTTGGAGTTTGATTACTTTATGAATAATAAATAAGAGTTTCTTACTAAGTCCACTCTTGGAATTCGAAATATGTTAATTAATTAAGTCTACAGTAGACATTAATTAATTAATGGATGTTTCTATCTTAAGCGCGGGAAATAAATCAAATGCAATTAAAGGAAATCTGGAATACTTGTAATTTCGGATTTGGAAGGTAGTGCAATATTACTTCTGTAGTGGCTACTCGTAATATTCCAATATAAGCTTATATTAAATTGTGGGTTCAATTTAATTAGTAAAAAGCTAATTGGGTGAGGCCTGTTCCAAATTCTTCCTTAGATCCCTCACTGGGCCCAATATGTGACTTATATAAATAGGAGAATAAAGGAGAAAAAAGATACACTTTTAATATACTAAAATTTTCGTCCCCCTCTAGAAAGAGAGAGCTCGAAATTTGTACTCCCTCCGTGAGCAGTTTCCGTCTTCCATTATTTGAGTCCTAGTACGTTGGTGAGATTTGCCCACACAAATATCAGCGTATAGTCCGAGACACTAATCAGAAGATCCAAGGTCTTGTATTGAAGATCTTCACATGGGACGGAGCAAGCCATCATCGATTCTTGATTGAATCTACGAGGTAAATTGACTAATTCCTTAGTAAGCATGCTTTAGGGATTTTATGTGCTAAAGCATGTTTTTAATTCAAGTTATGAGCATGATACATGTGATAATTACGCGAATAGAATTTGTATAAATAATCTGCTAAATAGATCAAGTTTATATGATCGGTAAATCACGCACGCTTCCGCTGCCAACCCCTTCAATTGGTATCAGAGCCAGTCTTTGGCACTAATTATTTGGATTTAAATTTCGCGAAATTCATGTATGCATGTATTATTTGATTGCGAAGCATGTTCTTGGTGTTTTGTTTAATAAATTTTGCATAATGAACTCAAGAACTATCGAATCAAAGAACTTGAATTACTCGATCGTACGGGACGTACGAACCGTCGGCGCTTGCGCCGAGACGGATTGCACCACGCGCGATCGTGAAATAGGGTTGTCGATTGAGTGGGAGCCGAGGGATCGCGATCACGGGGCGACGCGCAGTCGAGCGTGGGCTCGAGCGCGACGCTGGCCGAGACCGCAAAACCCCAGGCGTTCCCTGCACCAAGGCCGACTTGAAGGCTGGCACGGAGTGGTGGTTCGTCCGAGAACCACCGAGACACCAGGCACCGAGATCTGGAACCCTAGGCGGAAGGAAGGGTGGTCGGAGCTGGCCGAGAGAGGGCGCGCCACCATGCGCGCCGCTGGCCGAGAGCTCGCGCCACCCGACGGCTCGGATGTCCGAGACGGGCGCAGAGACGCTGGTCGAGAGGTGCGCGCCTGGCCGAGAAGTGTCGGCAACCGACGGTCGCCACTGGCCGAGACGGACGCGTCGAGTTGCGCGCCGTGTGCCATTGCGATGGGAGCATCGTCGCTCGGATAGGCCGAGACGGGCGACAGCAACTGGCCGAGAGCAGCGCCACCGTCGTGCGCGCCGCTAGCCGAGGACCACGTCACCCGACGTGCTCAGCTGGCCGAGACGCGTCGGCACCCGACGGTCGAGACGACCGAGACGGGCGCTCGCTAGTGTCCGAGACGCTGCGTGCGTCGTGATTCGACGACGAATTCGTCGGATCTTCGTCGTTCATCGTTCGTTCGAACTTCGTACGATGAGATAACGATGAAGGATTATTTTAATAATTATTTAATTATTTTATTAAAAGATATCATTAAAATATTATTATTTAATGGAAATAAAATCTTTTTGGAAGATTTGTCTAGATTTTAGGAATATTTTTATTATTTTCTATATCTATGGAAATAAATAATATTATTTTGATTCCTAGATGATATGGATAAAAATAATTTAATAGTTTCCTAATATTTATATATCTAAGATCCTAAAAAGGATAGATATGTATGAATACATTAAATAATGAAATATCTCTTCCTAATCTTGAACACGGAATTAATTTGAATTTAATTTTTCATATCTTATTAAGAATTAAATAATTTATTTATTTTAGACATATCTTATAGTAGACATGGATAAGAATTATATTCTAGAACAATAATTTCCTAAAGGAAGATACCAATTAATAAAAGATTTAATTATCCAGCAAATTAAATACCAACAGAATTTAATGAAAGCCTTTCTCTGCCCTAAGGCTAAGGATAATTAAAGAAAAACCATAACCCTAAATATCTAAGCTATAATTACGAACTCAACGTTTGTATATGGTCTCCATCAATTGGTCTGCAATTTATGAAGCCTTTTTCTAATATTATTGCCACCTGCTCTGTGGGGACAATAATCCTAAGAAAATAGCAAGTTCATGAGGGCGGACTTCTCAAATATAAATAGTACGAACTAGAATGTAGTTTCCAATATTATCGCCGCCTGCTCTGTGGGGACAATAATCCTAAGAAACTGTGAGATTCAGAAGTTCACACAGGATTTATGAGATAGCTTGATCTTGTTAGCAGCACATGAGTATTGTTATGAGAGTGTGTTGTAGAAATGAGACTCTGTAATGCTAAAGAGATGGTCTTGCTTAGGCAACATTAGGCGGCCATGCCACTCTGTGGTCTCTGGACTATTCGCTGGTGTTGTGACCAGTAAAATTGTAAGATTTTAATGCGTATTGACTTCCTCTGGAGGGTACAAAATTTTAATATTACTATTGTAAGATTTTGAAAAGTTTTATGGTTAATCTAATCAAACTTCTTACATAAGTTTATGACAATAGTAAAATACTCTGTTTTGCAGTGCAAATCTAATCGTCAATATGTCGTTCAATCCTCTTTCTGCAATTCTCAAAGAAAATAAACTCGAGGGCCAAAATTACATAGAATGGAAACAAAATTTGGACATCGTTCTCACAGCAGATGAGTACATCTTTGTGCTCACTACCTCGCGACCTCCATTGCCGCCGGCTAACGCTGCGGCAGGAGTCAGAGATGCACACAGACGGTGGCATAAGGCGAATGAGATGACTAAGTGCTACATGTTGGCATCTATGTCATCAGTACTCAAGCATCAACATTCTGCTATGGAAACTGCCGCCGAGATTATGCAGAATCTCAAGAATCTTTTTGGTACTCAGAATCGAACGGCTAAGTCTCAAGCCTTTCGGAGTATCATGTCGAAGACAATGAAGGAAGACTCATCTGTGAGGGACCACGTCCTCGAGATGATGGGTCACTTCAACCAAATTGAGGTCTTGGGAGGGACGATCGATCCCGAGTCCCATGTGACTATCATCCTTCAAAGTCTTCCCCCTAGCTTCCAACAGTTCAAGCTCAACTTCGAGATGAACAAAAGGAATTACACCTTGGCAGAGCTGTTGACTGAACTTCAGTCGGCAGAGGACCTTATGGTCCAGGCTAAGGCGGCCATGATGATTTCGGCGTCTCGTTCCTCTGGCTTAAAGCCTAGCAAAGGAAAAAGGCAGGCACCGAACTCAGGACCGGCCAAGATAGCTAAGGGGAAGAAGAAGGCTAACAAGAAGCCCACGGGGAAGTGTTTCAAGTGTGGAGAGAAGGGGCATTGGAAGCCAGACTGTCTTAAACGGGGCAAGGCTACAGGTATGGACTAGGCTCTAGTTGTCGAGTCTTGTTTGACTTCGACATCAATTTGCACTAGGGTTATTTACACAGGAGCCACTGATCATATTTGTTTTGATCCTGACTTAATGCAGGTGACAAGACGGCTACATGATCGTGAGATCGAAGTCCAGCTGGGCGACGCTACCAAAGTGGCAGCCGTTGCAGTGGGAGACATTTATTTGCGTTTTAGTAGTGATAGATTTTTGATTTTGAAGAATGTTTTGTTGATACCTTCTTTTAGAAGAAATTTAATTTCAGTTTCTAAATTGGTTTATGATGGATATTCGATTTCTTTTAATGACAACTGCGTTATTAAGAAAGATGGTTCTTATATCTGTCGTGGTATCATGGAAAACAATCTGTATACAATCACTTCTGCACAGTTTAATAATCGCAAATCAGAACTCAATACAACATCGAAAATTTCAAAGAAACGAAAGGAACCTTCAAGTTCAATGAACGAAACGTACTTGTGGCACCTTAGACTTGGTCATGCCAATGAAAGGAGGATCCATTCTCTAGTTCAACAAGATCTTATCAAAGGTCTAGAGGAGGAACCTTTTCATAAGTGTGAGTCATGCTTAGAAGGCAAGATGACCAAGAGGCCTTTTAAGGCTAAGGGCAATAGAGCCAAGGAAGTACTTGAGCTCGTTCATTCCAATGTATGTGGACCAATGTCTACTGAGGCAAGAGGTGGTTTTTGACACTTCATCACTTTTATTGATGACTTCTCGAAAATTGGATATGTCTACTTGATGCATCACAAGTCAGAGTCTTTTGACAAGTTTAAAGACTTTAAGACTCTTGTGGAGAAGTATCATGGGAAGAATATCAAATGCCTAAGATCTGATCGTGGAGGCGAATACCTCAGTGCCGAATTTTTGGACTACTTATCGGAAGTGGGAATTGAATCCCAACTGACTGCGCTGGGCACGCCCCAGCAGAACGGCGTGGTTGAAAGAAGGAACAAGACCTTATTAAACATGGTTCGATCGATGATGAGTTATGCACGTCTGCCTATTTCATTTTGGGGACATGTCTTGTTTTCTGCAAGCCACATTTTAGACAATTTACCATCAAAATCCGTACCTAAAACTCCATATGAGTTGTGGACTGGGCGTAAGCCCAATCTAGCACATCTCAAGGTTTGGGGTTGCCCGACTCATGTATTGGAAAATGATCCAACTAAGCTAGGATCTAGGACGGAGATATGTTTGTTTATAGGATACCCCAAAGGGAAGAAAGGTTATGAATTCTTTAGTCTCCGAGATAAGAAAGTCATTGTGAGCACTCACGCGACATTCTTAGAGGAAGACTATGTAATGAATCATAAACCCAGTAGTGAAGTGGCCCTTGATGAGCTAACTTCTGTCACAAGTTCCATTAACCAAGAACAAGTACCAAGTGTACAAACAATTCCCGAAACTTAAACTTCTACTCAAAATATTGTAGTGCCGCGCCGCAGTGGGAGGGTCTCACATGAGCCCGACAGATACATTGGTTTGGGGGAATCTATGGATCACTCCTCGGAAAGCAATGTATTAGATCCCTGGAACTTTGCGGAAGCGCTGGCAGATGTCGATCATTGCGAATGGGTGAAAGCAATGGATTCAGAACTACAATCTATGATAGACAAAGACGTCTACGATTTGTCCGTCCTACCCGAAGGCTGTACTGCCATTGGGAGCAAGTGGATATATAAACGTAAACGTGGACCCGATGGACGAGTTAAAGTCTTCAAAGTAAGACTAGTGGCCAAGGGGTATACCCAAAAGGAAGACATCGATTATGATGAGACCTTCTCCCCAGTGGCCATGCTCAAATCGATCCGGATACTGTTGTCTATTGCAGCTGATATGGATTGGGATGTATGGCAGATGGACGTTAAGACTGCGTTTCTCAACGGCAGTCTTGAGGAGACCATCTACATGGAACAACCTGAAGAATATGCCATAAAGGGCGAATAACACATGGTTTGGAGGCTTAAGAAGGCCATTTATGGCCTCAAGCAAGCATCTAGATCGTGGAGCCAATGTTTCGATCAAACTGTTTGCAAGTTTGGATTCGAAAAGTGCCAAAGTGAAAGCTGTGTGTATAAGAAAGTTGATAAGGGGAATGTAGTATTCTTAGTTTTATATGTAGATGACATTCTTCTAATTGGAAATGATAAAAAGATGTTGTCATCAGTTCGAACATGGTTGTCGAACCAGTTCGAGATTAAGGATATGGGAGACGCGGGACACATCCTCGGGATCAAGGTTCTTCGGAATCGAGAGGAGAAGATGTTGTGCTTATCTCAAGAATCTTACATCGAAACAGTACTTAGTCGTTTTAGCATGCAGGATGCCAAGAAAGGTTTATTACCTTTTAGACATGGCATCCATTTATCTCAAGAGATGTGCCCTAAAATGCAGTCTGAGATATAGGAAATGAGAAGGATTCCATATGCTTCGGCAGTTGGAAGTCTCATGTATGCTATGCTTTGTACTAGACCTGATATTTGCTTTGCTGTTGGCATGGTGGCAAGATATCAGTTGAATCCGGGCCAAGGACATTGGACTACCGTAAAGAACATACTCAAGTACCTTAAACGGACTAAGGACTATGCTCTAGTTTACAATGCATCCGAGCTCTGTCCTTTGGGATATACTCACTCAGACTTTCAAGCTGATCAGGACTCGAGAAAATCTACTTCAGGATATGTGTTCACCTTAGGAGGTGGAGCCGTAATTTGGAAGAGTGTGAAGCAGAAATGCATCGCGGACTCGACCATGGAAGCCGAGTATGTGGCCGCTTCGGAGGCTGCAAAAGAGGCAGTATGGTTCAAGAACTTCCTTATGGATTTAGGTGTGGTTTCGAATCTGCCCAAGAGCATCACCATTTATTGTGACAATTCTGGTGCTGTGGCAAACTCGAAAGAACCAAGAGCTCACAAAGCGAGCAAACACATAGAGCGGAAGTATCATATCATCAGGGATATAGTGCAGAGAGGAGACATACAAGTGGTCAAGATTGCGTCAGAGAACAACCTGGCAGATCCTTATACAAAGGCTTTGGCGGTGAAACCGTTAGAATGCCACGTTGAAGGGATGGGAGTTCGACTCATTCAAGACCTCAACTAGCTTTCCGTATAAGTGGGATAAATTTAGACGTGTGCACTACCATTTTGTATACTCGAAATCTGTTTTGAGTATAAGTGGGAGATTGTTAGGGTTTTGTATACTAGAAATCACCTTTCGAGTGATTGCATACTGTAAAACTCTAATGGTTATTTTCCAATAAATGCAACAGTTTATTTTTGCCATAATGTTGTTATGTTTTACATATAATGGTTGTTTATTGCATATTTAAATGTATAAGCAAACGTAACAAAGTCTAAGTCTTTGTTTTAGTAGACCAGTTGTGGGCGTCGTCCAATTTAAGGTAACACGATCAGTTCTAAACAAAGAAAAATAAGAATTTTACAACCTAGATAGGGTTAGACTACCTATCGCGAAATGTTACAATGTCAGCCCGATTATTTCTAAGCCTTATTGAAATAAGATGACGTTGGTGTGGTATAGCACTGAATGGATCTAACAGCAAGACGAGTCTTTATGCTATCTACTGAAAGACGAGGTCTTGATAATTAATTTCTTAATCAATGTATGTTAGCATTGAGCACACGACATTGAGTATCCACTACTTTGACTTACCAAAGGTGCGGGTTTTTCATAACCCAACGATCAAGGTATATTGGGTAGTGGTGATCATTATCTAGCGGTGCTAGGATTGCTATTATGCTGAAACGTGCGTGAGGAGAGGCTCGTTTGATAACATCCACAAGAGGAGCTCGAAACGAGGTTTTATTATTCGGAACCTAGCTAGTTGGAGTTTGATACTCTATGAATAATAAATAAGAGTTTCTTGCTAAGTCCACTCTTGGAATTCGAAATATGTTAATTAATTAAGTCTATAGCAGACATTAATTAATTAATGGATGTTTCTATCTTAAGCGCGGGAAATAAATCAAATACAATTAAAGGAAACCCGGAATACTTGTAATTTCGAATTTGGAAGGCAGTGCAATATTACTTCTGTAGTGGCTGCTCGTAATATTCCAATATAAGCTTATATTAAATTGTGGGTTCAATTTAATTAGTAAAAAGCTAATTGGGTGAGGCCTGTTCCAAATTCTTCCTTAGATCCTTGACTGGGCCCAATATGTGACTTATATAAATAGGAGAATAAAGGAGACAGAAGATACACTTTTAATATACAAAAATTTTCGTCCCCCTCTAGAAAGAGAGAGCTCGAATTTGTGCTCCCTCCGTGAGCAGTTTCTGTCTTCCATTATTCGAGTCCTAGTACGTTGGTGAGATTTGCCCACACAAATATCAGCGTATAGTCCGGGACACCAGTCAGAAGATCCGAGGTCTTGTATTGAAGATCTTCACGTGGAGACGAAGCAAGCCATCATCGATTCTTGATTGAATCTACGAGGTAAATTGGCTAATTCCGTAGTAAGCATGCTTTGGGGATTTTATGTGCTAAAGCATGTTTTTAATTTAAGTTATGAGCATGATACATGTGATAATTATTCGAATAGAATTTGTCTAAATAATCTGCTAAATAGATCAAGTTTATATGATCGGTAAATCACGCACGCTTCCGCTGCCAACCCCTTCAGTTGAAACTTGGAGTGGGACATGCAGGGAGCTACATTTCAAGCTGAGGTTTATATCATTAATTTAGAAACATATGATCTCATTTTGGGAGGAGAATGGCTATCCACACTAGGAGAAATAAGGTGGAATTTCAATAAATTGAGCATGGAATTTGAGTTAGAAGGCAGGGAGGTTAAGTTGCAAGGGGAATTGTGGTCATTAAAAACTGAACAGCTTCATTGCTTGCGTGTTCTTAACCAGCAAGAGGCTGATGAAGAAGAGAGGAAAATTAATCAGTTAATGTCTGCTGTGGAGTCTGAGATGGGCATTTTGTTGTGAGATCAGTGTGGAGGAAATTTGATCGGGTCTTAATGGAGTTCTGGAAAAACATGTTGAATTATTTGTGGAACCCAAAACACTTCCACCTCAGAGAGCTCAGGACCACAAGATCATATTGAAGGAAGGTTCTGAGGCAGTTAATATCAGGCCTTACGCCCAATAGAAGAATGCTATTTAATCTATGATTGCTGAGATGTTAGAAGCTGGGGTAATAAGACATAGTGAGAGTCCTTTTGCCAGCCCCAGTGTTGGTAAAGAAGAAGGACTCCTCTTGGAAGCTGTGAGTGGACTACAGGGCATTAAATGCTATTAGTGTGAAGGATAAGTATCCCATACCTGTTATGGAGGAGCTTTTAGATGAGTTGGGATCAGCTTCTTGGTTTTCAAAGGTGGATCTGAGATCAGGGTATTGGCAGGTGAGAATGAGACCTGAGGATGTGTATAAAACTGCTTTTAAAACACATGCTGGCCACTATGAATTTATGGTTATGCCATTTGGGCTAACAAATGCCCTGCTACATTTCGAATCCTTATGAATACTGTCTTTAGAGAGCAGCTCAGGAAGTTTGTACTTGTTTTTTTTATGACATATTGATTTACAGTGGCTCCAAGGAAGAACATGAGTTTCACTTGTCTGTTGTGCAGGAATTAATGAAGAAGCATTGCTTACTGGCTAAGAGGTCTAAGTGCACCTTTGGGTGTAGGAGAGTGAAGTACCTAAGCCATGTGATCTCAAAGGATGGTGTGGCCACTGATGAAGGGAAAATAGAGGCAGTCAAGAATTGGCCTCAACCCAGATCTATTAGACATATCAGAAGCTTTTTGGGCTTGACTGGTTATTATAGAATATTTGTTTCAAATTATGGAGTTATATCTTAGCCCTTGGTAGATGTGATCAAAGGGCCAGTGTTCAAATGGACTCCAGAAGCGCAAGCTGCATTTGAGAAGCCGAAGGCTGCAACGATCTCTGCTCCTGTACTAGCCTTGCCTGATTTTTCTAAATATTTTGTGGTGGAAAGTGATGCATCGGGAGTGGGAATTGGAGTTGTTTTAATGCAAGAGAATCATCCAATAGCCTATATAAGCAAGGCATTATCTCCAAGATATCAATCTCTATCAGTTTATGAAAAGGAATTGTTGGCTATACTCATGGCAGTGAAGAAATGATACCACTATCTTCAATGTAGGAAGTTCATTATCTTGACTGATCACCAAAGCCTCAAGTATATACTTGAACAGAAATTGACTACTCATACACAACAAGCATGGATGGCTAAATTGATGCACTTTGACTATGAGATTAGATACAAGAAAAGGGTTGACAACTCTGCTGCAAATGCTTTATCTCGAGTTCCTGAGGTTATGACTCTTGCTTTCACATCCTTTATTATTCTCATGGAGTTGATTGCTCAGACTAATGCTTCATGGGCGGCTGATTCTCTGATACAACAACTGATCTCTGATAAACAGCAAGATGCTGCTTCATATCCCTCTTTTAGTTGGAGTAATAGAGAGCTCAGAAGATATGGTAAATTGGTGGTGGGAAATGACATACCATTGAAGGCCAAAATCTTGTCTATCTTTCATGATTGGCTGGACATTCTGGAGCCTTAGCTACATTAAAGAGAGTTTCAGGCTTACTCTACTGGCCCAAGATGGTGAAAGATGTGAGGGAATTTGTGCGGGTCTATGTTACTTGCCATAGATTTAAGCCAGGAAACTCTTCCCCTGCAGGTTTGTTACTACCTCGGCCTACACCTAAGGCTATATTTACTGATCTAACTATGGACTTCATTGAGGCATTGCCGGTTTTACAAGGGAAAGATACTATCTTGGTGGTGGTAGATCGTTTAAGTAAATATGCTCACTTCATGGCATTATCTCATCGTTTTACAGCCAAGAAAGTGGCCAAGGTTTTTCTGGACTCTGTTTTTAAACTACATAGGATGCCTATCAAGATTGTGAGTGATAGATGAGCCATTTTTGTGGGGGCCTTCTGGAAGGAATTTTTTGCATTATTGGGTGTTGAGCTGCTTTACTCTACAGCCTATCATCCTGAAACAGATGGACAGTCGGAGGTAGTCAATAGATGTCTCCAGTGTTACCTCAGATGTTCTGTTGGAGAGAAGCCTCATTCTTGGGTTCATTGGCTGGGCTTAGCAGAATATTGGTACAACACCGCCTTTCACTCGAGCATTAAGATGACTCCTTTTGAGGCATTGTATGGGTTTGCCCCTCCACTACATGTTCCCTACCTACCTGGAGACTCCAGTGTGGAGGCCGTAGATGCGGCTCTGCGTGATAGAGAGGCCATGATTGATGTGCTCAAGCGAAATGTGTAGAAGGTGGCTGCTAGAATGAAGAAACAAGCTGATCGCATGCGGCTGGACAAAGACTATATCATTGGGGATTGGGTTTGGTTGAAACTACAAGCTTATAGGCAAAAATCTATTCGGGGCCAGCACCAGAAGTTTGAACCCAAATTTTTTGGGCCCTATCAGATTGTGGACAAGATAGGGAAGGTGGCTTATAAACTCAACCTGCCGCCCTCGGCCGCTACACATGATGTTTTCAACGTGTCCTTATTGAAGCCTGCAACATCTCCTACTGGACCTATAGTCGACATTCCCCCTCCTTCTCACATCAATGATGCACTACCGCAAGCTATACTGGAGCGGAAGATGGTTAAGAGGCACAACCAAGCAGCTACCAAGTGGTTGATCCATTGGGCAGGAAAATCACCAGCCGATGCTTCGTGGGAGTTCACGGACGTGATTAATGAAAGGTTCCCGTGGTTTCTTGGGGACAAGAAACCTAAAGGGGAGGGTATTGTTGCATGCATGGAGATACATCACTCTATACATCATGCATGCAACGTATGAACCACATGAGATGCATGCGATGGAACTTGTGTGAGGTATGCAACTAAATAAGCCGAGTGGGATCAATAAGGGAGCACGTGATCATTCGAATGAGCATGATGAGGTGGCGAGTGAGGTGGTAGTAAAGGCGTGGGATGCATGGGAGGACCAGATTATAAAAAGGGGACCACGCCACCTTCATTTGTGTGTGTTTTGTGATTTGATTCATGTGTTTCGGATCGTGGATCTAAGGCAATTATCGCTTATTGCTTTCGTTGTAATTCTGCATTATAGTTCCTATTTCGCAATATAATTCCTCTTTGATCGTGTCATTTTATTGTTTTCGTTGCGTAACTCATTTGATTGTGGATTGATTTGTGAATCGGATCCATAATTGGGAAGCCACAAGCTAAGGTGGTAACATATCGGCACCACCAGATTCTGAGCTCCTTCGATCATCAAATCAATTGCTTCTAGTAAGCTGCAAAACAAAACAGTACCAAATTAAGCTAGGGCTCAAAATTGAAATTGAATCCCAAATTCAAATTCAAATTCAATTGTGGTACTACCTAGCGGAGGGATCGATGTGAGTGATGCGGGTAGTGGAGTGAGGGAGAAGAAGGGAAATTGGTTGGTTGAGAGAGGAGGCCGAAGATGAGGAGTTCTCCTTTTTGCAGAGGTAGCAGATGATGTCGGCGATGCAAATTTTGGTGACGCAAACGCAGTGGCATTTGGGGGAGGTGTGGCCGCAGGTCCAGACGTTGAGGAAGGGGTCGGGGGAGGATTTGAGGGCGGCGAGGGCGGAGGCGATGGCGGCGGAGGAGGGGAGGGAGTAGAGAGGGGGCTTGCCGAGGCATAGATCAGTCATTCTGCCCTTTCATAATTAAAACATGAAATTACCATTCTACTCTTTCATAATTAATAAATCTAAAAATATTTTTCATGTGGCAAATTCTGGACCACGCATTTAATAAAAATAAGTGGCTGATAATGAATCGCAATTGCTAAAAAAAATTCTATTAATCATATATGAGACTAATATAACACTAACTTATACAATCCATCTTTTCTTTTTTTAACATTCATGTTTAAACTAAATAAGACTCCTATTTCTATTGTGGACCAAGGGAGCAGTGAGGATATAAAAATGTCTAATACATTTGTGACGCAATTGAGACGAATGTATTTTCATGGGCCCAAATGGTTTGAATATCGGACCCCGTTTATTAACGCTGTCGGGCGGGATGCGGGTTGAGCCCAACCCGTCAGTTTGTCAAGCTTTATTATAAACCCTATAATTTTCCCCCAAAACCGCTTGAACAACAATTGGATTTAATTTCGTTTACCGATTTTAATTTTGTTTACCGATCTATCAGAATTCTCTCGCTAATGCCGCGGTATTCGTCTTCTTCTTTGTGATTCAGTCTTTGGATTATTGGGAGTATTGTTTCTCGGGTTTTGGATAATCTTGTTTTTGTTGTAGGTACTACTGTGATTATTGCGACACTTACTTGACTCATGATTCTGTAAGTTTATTTTCTAAATTTTATGTTTTTATGTTAGCTCAATTAATGTATGGTATGATAGTGCTGACTAAGCCCTAATTTTAGATATATTTATAATTTGGTGATTGCAGTAATTATTAGACTATATCAGAAGCAGGTTTTTAGCTCTGGAATGTGTTTTCTAAATCATCAATGTGTTGATCAACTGCATTGCAAAATTGATCTCTGGAATGCGTGTTCTTAATCATGTTTCTCGAATTGCAGACAATTTAATTATAGTTATGCAAGCTCTTAATTGGCTTGATGTTGCATTGCTTCTAATTAATTTTTGAATGCTTGGTCTAGTTGGTTCAGTGTGATGCTCTTTTTTCCTGTTAATGACAGGTTTCCTTTGTGTCTGTTTTTTAGCCTTCAGTCAGGAAGCAGCATAATTCTGGCTACAAACATAAGGTACACCTCTTGATGATGTAGTAGAGTATTGAATTATTTACTTTATCTTCAATTGTGCTGGCATTAGTGTTATTAAATACCTGCCATGGCATTGCCGTGACATTATCTGTCCCGGTATTTTGTAAAAAATGCCATCACCATTACGATATGTGACAGATTTTGATGCTGGCCGCCATGGACTGCCATGCCTGTGGGCTGTGGTGTTGTGGTGGTTATGACAGTCGTTTTGTCATTTTCTGCCCAGTAACCTGCAACCCGCCCTGTTTACCCAAGTAACCAGACCTCTGTCTAAATAGAAATTTTATTCTCCAAAACGGTAAAACCTGAAACCTTTACCTCATCTCTGTCTCCCTCTCAAACCCTATCCTTGACACTCAGTAACTCACTAACTAGTAATTATGTATGCTATTCTGATGTAAATTACATTTGTTACCTATGGTGAATTGTTTCCGTAACATCAAAGTCAAACTCGTTATACAAAATTTCTGTAACAGTAACTTCAAACTAAAAAGAATACGATGTAGTCAAACAAAACAACATGCTGCAGATTGAAATAAAACTATATGATCCAGTAAAAGAATATAATGCAGTAAAACAAAATATCTGTACTATCTTGAGGTTGATGAGTATTGAGGTTTTGAATTTACTATTTAGACAGAATATGTATTGATGCATGACTTTACACTTTAATTATTGTGCTTAGACTTCAATTATTAGTCATATCATGCAATTGTTTTGACTTTTTGTTTCAATTGTTGTTCCAAGGTTTGAGATATTATGTTTTTATCATTTTCTAGACTTTTGCATTTTATATTTCGTATTATATATATATATATATATATATATATATATATATATATAGGGTAGTGATCAAGATATAACTAATCTTAAGTGTATAACTAGAGAACAAATCTCAGCCACACATCTTAATACTTCAAATTAATCTTATGGCTTAAATAATCTTGTAGATTTTTATAAAAAATAATAGCCAAAGGGCATTTTTGGAATTCAATATCTCAAATGTATCAACGTGAATTGTGTTCTGCGCATTTGTAGAATCTGAATCTGAATTGTCTCCGGCCACCGCCATGGCCGGCCTCTCCGCCGCCGCCGCCGCACATGCGCCGGTTCTTCCCCTGAAGGCGTCCTCCGCCGGGCAGTTCGCGGCGATGACGGCTGCGGTGAACACCATTTTAGATGACGGCAATAACTTGATAATTACTTAGTTATTGCATTTGGATTGGGTGACTTCATTATTCCAGATAAAGAAATGAAAATAAAAGTTGAGATTAAGATTCTAAGTGATGACATGCCATCGCAATTTTTGAAATTCTCTTGACCCGAAAGTCGGGAATTCCATTTTGCATTATATATTTTCTAAGTGGAGATAACATTTTTTCTTTCCGCTTTCGCTCGGCTTTAGCTCGAAAATGATTTAAGTAAAAAAAATTAATTAGTAATTTCTACCGAAATGGATTGGGATTGAAAATTATTCAAGGGTTCTAATATCAGTTTTAGGATTTTCTTCCTATGTACTAGTTGAATTAGGTATATGGCGGGTATAATTCTCCAAAAATAATTATAACTTGATCAGAAATTGGATGCTTAGATGTATGTCTGAGTTGATGAATCCATAACCTTGATAAGAGAAGTGCATGCTAAAAGAGCCGTGGTGTTTCTCAATGGAGAAATTGAATTGAAGTGGATTTTGAATACTTCACTCTTGTTTATAAAACAAATCGCTCTTGTTTACAAAACAAATCACTCTTACTCAGATTTTACTTCACTCTTGTTCACAAAACACATCACTCTTACTCAGATTTTACTTCACTCTTGTTCACAAAACACATCACTCTTACTCAGGTTTTACTTCACTCTTGTTCACAAAACACATCACTCTTACTCAGATTTTACTTCACTCTTGTTCACAAAACACATCACTCTTACTCAGATTTTACTTCACTCTTGTTCACAAAACATATCACTCTTACTCAGATTTTACTTCACTCTTATTCACAAAACACATCACTCTTACTCAGATTTTACTTCACTCTTGTTTACAAAACACATCACTCTTACTCAGATTTTACTTCACTCTTATTCACAAAACACATCACTCTTACTCAGATTTTACTTCACTCTTGTTCACAAAACACATCACTCTTATTACGATTTTACTTCACTCTTGTTTACAAAATACATCACTCTTAGCATGATTTTACTTCACTCTTGTTTACAAAATACATCACTTTTATTACGATTTTACTTCACTCTTGTTTACAAAACACATCACTCCTAATAAAAATTACACTTTAAGAATTGTTTTATATTTATAATTACTCACTAACTACTCCATATTTTTATTCACCATCGCCATTTTTTGTTAATAACAAATTCAGCGACGCTATTTAGATTATTCCAATAGCTCCAAGCCTTCTACGTCTCCATCTCCGGCAAATTCGCCGCCGCATTTCTTGCCGCACAATGCTACATCTCCGATCACCCCAGCCCAACAGCTCCAAGCCTTCCTCCAGCTCAAATACCAGTGGATTCACGATCCCAGCCAGTCCCCATTCGCCACGCATCCAATCGCAAATCGCGTTGCCGTCGCCACCTCCGCCCTGCACTACCTCGGATGCGCCGCTGCGCTCAGTTTCCCCCCTCTCCACCGCCTCGCGCACCATCTGATCGTCTCCTCCGGCTACGCTGCTGTCGCGGCTCTGTTGTCGGTTATCCTCCCGGATTCCGCCGCCCAATGCGTCTATGTTGTTTTCGGATTGCTCTAGGCGGCTGAATTTGCAGAAGAGATCGAGAGATAAGAATTTAGGGAACCTATTTTTTTCTATGCAATGACCATAATACCCCCGCCTTGTTATTATGGACTAAATTTGTGATTGAGGGAACTAATTTCTCCTTAAATTCAAAAATTAATATCAGCCCTTGATTTTTTTGATCTTGTGGCTATTATTTGTTCTCTAGTTATTTGGTTAAGATGTGTTTGTCATAGATCACTACCCTATATATATATATATATATATATATGAATAATGAGTTTTTTTTTTTTTTATCGACCGCCATAAGCTGTCATATGCCGTTAATAATATGCCTGGCAATTAACATTTGCGGATGTCCAGGCAAACATAAGATCTTATTACCAAAAGTTTGAGGAACAACAAACTCAGATTTTGATCGATCAGAAGATCAAGGAGCATCTTGGGCAGACAGTAGTATATCAACAGATTGGTGCAGCTTATAACCAACATCTTGCTGCTTTTCCCGGAGCAAGGCCGCGCCTACCTGTCATGCCGCCTCCTATGTTTCCGGGACCTCCTCAGATGGTTCCTGGTATGAGGCCTCCAATGCTGCCTATACCAGTTCCTGGTGCTCCTGGTAAAGCAAATACTCATACTATTCATCTCATTATTTCGTTCTCCATTATTATTATTTTGTCGTGCAAAATCATGATCTGGGGGAAATTCTGGTAGTATGTTTTTGGCAAGATAGTCAACAGAAGCATGGTGACTATTCTAGATCATGAAATAATATCTCTGCCTTGCCTTGCAGTATCACAGGGGAGTAAAAATTGGAATTTTGGATACTTGATGAATAGGATGTGTAATAAACAAATTTGGATGCATTCAATTTAACGCAGTGATTGCTATTAGGTTATGGTAATTCTCCAATGGTCCCAATGCAGCCTCAGCCTGCTCCTTCGTTGCCTCCACAATCCAGTGGGCTTCCACCTCCACCAAGTACGAGTGCCCCATCACCAGTTGCTGGAGGAGGCCAACCCCCTAGCTCAAGCGGTGCGCCACCTAATGCTACTCAAATGTACAATGTTAATCCACCTGGAACTTCTGCTACTTCTGCACCTGCTGGTGGCTATTCTTATCCACAGTACTCTCAAACCGGTTAATAGTTTACTAGCCATGGTAATGTCTTGCACTAGCAATTACCAGTTTCTTTTTCTCAATGTCATTAGTTTAAAGAAAGGTCCTCTGAGAAGAAAAACTCATACAAGTCACTTTTACATTTTGCATGATAATAGATACTGGTGTTTCTTCCTGGTTTCGGAAAAAATAGGTATATAATGTATTTTGAGGAAAAACCCTTTTTACCCTACTTGCTAGTGTTATCAACTGAATTGTATGAGTTTGTGCAGATAGTGCTAATTAAATTGGAAACGATCAATTGTTATGAAATTCGATCTCTATGCTCAGCTCATTTGTGTGCTCTGACAAAATCGGACATTGTTGATTTTCATGCAGGCTATAGTATTGAAGAAAGTACAGAGAATGTGCTGAGCGTAGAGGGCTGTATTTCGATTAACTATCATTGCACATGCTTGGGCTTGTCTGTGAAAAGCTGCTTGTAGAAGTATGAGAGATGTGAATTGGTGAGACGGACTTTTTGTAATTCTTAAGAGATTTTCTTTTCTTTAGGAAATTTTCATAGTGGAAATCTACATGCTAGTGCTGAAGTTCCAACAATTTGATTTAGCGCCCCATTTGTCTCTCATATGTATGAGAACGTAAGAATGCAAGACACTAATTTTTGCAAAAAACTTTACGCACTACAGCACGATGGCAACGATGAGGTGCCCCTACGAAGAACCTATTTATTGCCGGAAACAAGCCTACCCTACACCTTAGAAAAAGCGAAATCATTTTGTTATGCGAAGAAACTTGTTTGTCTTCTTCAACCAAATTGTTGATCTAGTCCTCTTGGCATGATCAGCAAAGAATATGCCATGCCTGCCAAGGAAGAGCGAGTATATAAACACAAACATATATCGCGGAGAAACTATACTTGGTATCATTCGTAGCTGCAACTTGACTGAAATGAATTGGAACACGCCTTTCATATTCTAGCTTCTGTTTCACCATGCCATTCAACAGCAGCTCCGAGCTGTAGACAGTGCCATCTGCAATGATCATCTCATCACAAACTTGATTGTTTGGTTCTAAGGTTGCCTGTTATGGAGCATGGGAGGAATTACCAACCTTTCTCTACAAAAGGAACACATCTTCTTCACAAGCTAGAATCAACAGATCGTCTGGCAGTTGCTCCTCCTTAAATACAGATCGTCTGGCAGTTGCAACAAGAATCAATATTTTTCATAACCGAACAATTTTCAAGGAAAATGTGACAAATTGTTTAATGTGGACAACATTTCGCGGATGGAGGGAGTAGTTAACAAGCAAAGCTCATCAATTAGTTGCCTGGTGGCTGGTATAGTGAGAGCTCACTTCGCGGTATTGCTTGAAAATATTTCTGTCTTCCAAAAATTTACCCAGTCGTGCTGTCCGAGAACAAATTGAACGTTGTTGAGAACCGGTCACCCATCCTATGAACAAGAAGCAGTCGTGGCAGAATCACGAAGCTTCGTCTCCTGTGGAATCAGGTAAATACTCCAATGTCTATTGCTTTGTATAAATGCTTATATTGGTCATCTTTGTATGATCATGGAGAAGAATCAGCCTACCACTTGAACGAGGGCTCACAACTGGAGCATGATTTGTTAGAAATGATCCACTCACCCTTAAGGGGTTATAAGGGGAGGATTACGATGAGCTAGGATCATCACCAAGTCGAAGTGGAACAAGATTTAAGAGTTTTAACACGCCCCTCACGTATGGGCCGGAATGACACATCATACTATAAATAGATAAAATTTTTCATCGACTTGGGCTTATACTGATACCATGTTAGAAATGAGCCACTCACCATGCCTTATAAAAGAAAGAGTTATCCATACTTATATAGACGAGCTAAGATCATCGTCAAGTCGATGTAAAACAAGATTTAAGAGTTTTAACAAGATTTCCACCATTTTGATAGAATGAATCACAAATACATTTGCTAATCCATGCGTTTTTATCTTACATTCGAGCAATTTCAATTCTCGGCAGTAATCTTTGGTTAATGGTAGATTTGGAAGTAAGGAATATTGAGTTAGGTTTTTCTCATTTGGGCGAAGGCTCCGTTTGGCACACAGAATTGGAATCAAATTCTATGGAATTGAATTAGGAGGAATTGTCTAATTCAATTCCAAATCCTATGTTTGGTAAAATAAAGAATTGAAATGGAATTGAATTTGAAGAATTTGTGCGTACACTATACACAAAATACACACTTCACACATTATAGACAAAATACACTTACTACACAAAATACACACATTACACACAATATACGTGCACTACACACATTTTATAAAAAATATACACACTATACACAATATACACATACTACACACACTATACACAAAATATACACAAAATACACATTGTGCACGCACTATACAAAAGCACACTCCACACATTGCACCTTCTACACGATATACACAAAATAAAACACTACTTACACTATACACAAAATACACATACTACACAAAAATACACACACTACACAAATTTTACACAAAACACACATACCACACAAAATACACATACTACACAAATTTTACACAAAATACACATACTACACAAATTTTACACAAAATACACACACTACACACAAAATACACACACTACACACACTAATCGCATATTGAAAATTTAAATTTTTTGATTCGATTCAGTTCAGAAAAAAAAATCTAAATTTTGTAAAAATATTTTCAAAATCAGATGCTTGAAATGTGTGAAACGTGCTTAGTGTGTGAGAAGTGTGTGAAGTATGTAAAATGTGTGTAGAGTGTGTAGTGTTTTAAATGGGTGTAGTGTGCGTTTTGTATGAAATGTGTGTAGTGTGCATGTAATGTGTGAAATGTGTGTAGTGAGTGAAATGTGTGAAGTGCATGAAACAAGTGTAGTGTGTGAAATGTGTGTAGTGTGTGTTGTGTGTGAAATGTGTGTAGTGTGTATTGTGGGGAATGTATCTAGTATGTGTAGTGTGTGAAATGTATGTAGTGTGTGTTTTGTGTGAAACATGTGTAGTGTGTGAAATTTGTGTTTTGTGTGAAATGTGTGTTTTGTGTGAAATGTGTGTAGTGTGTGAAATGCGTGTAGCGTGTGTAGTGTGTGAAATGTGTGTAGTGGTGAAATGTGTGTTGTGTGTATAGTGTGTGAAATGTGTGTAGTGTGTGTAGTGTGTGTTGTGGATATATAGTGAAAATATTTAATTTTATAACTATTTGGACTACTCCCTCCGTCCCATAGTAGATGTCACATTTGGGAGATGAGACGAGATTTTAGGAGATGTTATTTTGTGTGTTAGCTGGTGAGAGAAAATATAATTTTATAATTGATGTGAGAGGGAACTTTTTCCAAAAGAGGAAATGTGACATCTTTTGTGGGACAAACTAAAAAGGAAAGTGTGACATCTACTATGGGATGAATGAAGTACTTTTTATATGAAATTCAAATTGTAGAATTGAAAGATTTGGAATTGCAATTCAATTCTAAATCCAAATATTTTTATGGTACCAAACATTGGATTTGAAATTAAAGACTCCAATTCCAATTTCACAACTCCAATTCCATGTTCCCAAACATAGCCGAAAAGAAATTGGAATTGAATGCGAAAGGAATTTTCGAATGTGAATTTGTTGGGAAAGAAGATTATGCTTGAGGGGTATATTAGTAATTAACAACTCTATTCAACTCAAATTACTACTTCAACCAAACGCATTATAGCACAATTCCAACGGCCCATTGTTTTCAGCCCAACGCCTAGTGAGTAGAAAATATCCAATTCCAAAACTCTTTAAAAGCCCGCTTTCTCATTAATCTTGTTTATTTGTTATACTTTACTACTCAATTTTGATTAAACTTGTAACCTGGATAACAATTACTCCATCCGTCCCATTTAAGATGACTCATTTTTATTTTTTTGTTTATCCTAAGACTCGCAATCAAGATGACCTATTATTAAAAAAACATCTTTTATCTTTACTTAATTACATCTTTCATATTTTACTCTGTTCACTCAACGCACAAAATGAAGTTACATGAAATCCGGTGCTGCCCAATTAAACTTGCCTCGGGATGGAGGGAGTATGATTAAACTCGGGAAACATGTACAAATGACACTGGATAATTAATTTTGAACTCTATTAGAGAGAGCAAAAGGAGTGGGGAATGATTGAGAATTTCATGAGTGATTGTCGATTTGTCATAATGTAGGAGAGAGAGAGCTGTCCATCATTTCAATCCACAATTTTACAAACACTCTTTGTCTTCGGAGAAAAACTTGCAAGCATTGTCTCTCTTTAGATCTCTCTCACTGTCAACTACTTAATCCTGCAACAAGTAAGTATATCAGTTTTCATCTTTTATTGTCTGTTGATGGAATTTTTAAATTATACTTACATCTTCTAACTTTTCATCTTGCTGCTACTTTGAGTAAACTGGATTTTCCTATCTTACGTGTCGTGGAGTACTTTTTTAGATATCATAATTTTGTGACTATCAAATATTTTTTAAAAACAGTGAAATTTTAAGCTTGATTGCAGAAGAAAGTTATACAGCCGTTTGCTATCAACATAAATCCTTAGTTGTTCTAATAAATCCTACACTTTTATGTTATTGAACTTAGTAAAGTATTACTCCATTAATGATTTAGACCTGCAAATTCATTTGTCAATTGTTTTTTTTTCATGATTTCAACCTAGTTTGTTTTATTGCTATTTCCTTCCTTGTTTAGAAAATTATCTATTGTGATTGTTGGAAAGTGAAATTGAAATGCAGAAAAATAAATATTGAAATGAAAGAACATTGAAGAGGTTGGGAAATAATATTGTATTGACTTGCTTTATAAAAAAATCACTTCATAGCATTTCTTTTATAAGAGAGAATTGATCCTATTTTAGAAGGCATATTTTCTTCGTGTTGTACATTAACTAATGACATAAGCCATATTTGAGTAAGAATAACTTGTGATTCTACATTGTCAATTTACTCTCTTGCTATAGTATAGTTACTTGTTTTTTATTATTAGTGATGACAAAACATAGAATTCAAAAAAGGAGCAGGTTGTTTTTGTGGATAAGAATAATACTCCCTCCGTCCCGCTTTAGCAGTCCCGGTTGATCAATTTCGGGTGTCCCGCTTTAGGAGTCCCGGTTGAACTCGGTGCATAAAAATTGATGTCCACTACATCAATTTATTTATTACATCATTTAAAGTGGGACCCAACCTCCACTAAATCTTTTATTTATTACACACTTAAAAGTAAAAAAGTAAAAAAGTTGTTTAAAAGTGGGACCCAACCTCCACTACATCATTTATTTATTACACACTTTAATACCCCTTAAAACATGTGCCCGACTCAACCGGGACTGCTAAAGCGGGACGGAGGGAGTACATAAAAATGAATCTTCAGAAAATTTATTTGCTTTCTCAAGACACAGAGAGATGAAATGTTGAAATTACAATATTGTATATTGGTGTTTGTGCAATAATATGATTGTGTGGGTATAATATTTTGTGAGGGAGCATTTGAATAGTCATCCACAACATTACAATTTCAAGCATTCATCTCTGGAAACAACAAATTTCAATGTATTTTCTCTTTCACTTTAGATCTCTCTATGTGAAACCATGGATGGAGGTGTTGCTGCCATCGAAGTTCTTGTCCAAAACCTGATCAATGTTTTGAAGGAAGAGCACTCTCTACTTCGAGGTCTCGATGGAGATGCCGAACAGCTGCAGAAGAGTTTGCCGAACAGCTGAGAAGAAATTCATCACCCAAGATGCTGTCAAGTTCTGGTTGAGGGAGCTTGGAGTTTTGGCTTTCGATGCTGATAATGTCTTGGACGAACTCAGCTACCAAATTCTCGAAAAACAGGTGAAGAAACTGAAAACCATCAATCCCAGTCCCGATACCAAGGATAAGGTAGTATCATGCTTCTCATCGTGCAAAAGCATTTCGCGTCGGCGTAATATGGCTAACACAATAAAAATAATCAATGCGAAGTTTGAGTCTATGAACAAAAAGGCAACAGATCTTGGCCTTCAAAGCATACTTCTGAATGCACCTGCTGCTGCTGCTGATACTTCCATTGAGAATAATTCTTTCAGTCATGATACAATCTTTATTGGAAGAGATGATGATGTGCCTAAACTAGTTGACATGCTGACACATATCCCCGAAGATCGGACCTTCTCCATCGCTGCTCTTGTTGGAATGGGGGGTATGGGGAGACTACGTTGACTAGGAATGTCTTCAATCATCAAAGCATAAAGGCTCGATTCAGAACACTTATTTGGGTTCATGTTTCTCAAACTTTTGATCCAATCAGCCTTTTCAACAAAATCCATTCAACATTGACTTCAAATACTGGTCATAGTGCTGAGATTAAACAAGTTGTCCTGGAAAAGATTCAAGAAGCTCTCAAGGCTAAAACTTATCTTCTTGTTCTTGATGATGTCTGGAATGAAGATGTTTTGAAATGGAAAGACTTTATGAGTTCCATGGAGGGAGTTACGTCTACCAAGGGAAATTGCATTATCATTACTACCAGGAAGGAAAATGTTGCTTCAATTGCTGATCCATTTTATGTTCATCCTTTAAAAGGCTTATCTGATAATGATTGTTGGTCCATAATAAAAGCAAATGCTTGTGATGGAAATGGAGAATTTCGATCGCGATTTGAGAATATAGGAAGAGAGATAGCAACAAGATTTCAGGGTTTGCCCTTAGCTGCCAATGTAGTTGGGGATGTGCTTCGCCGCTGCAAGTCGGAACAAGAGTGGCGTTCCATCAAAGAAAATTGGCTCTCGGATGATGAAGGAGGTGAAAATATCTCAAAAATATTGAAACTGAGTTTTGATCATTTACCTTCACCGTCACTGAAGAAGTGTTTTGAATATTGTTCGATTTTTCCAAAAGGTTGGAAAATCAAGGAGGAGCTGATTGAACTATGGATGGCAGAAGGGTTTCTTCAACCAAGCCAAAAAGATGATATGGAGTCTGTGGGAAACGTGTTTTTTAATAGGCTGCTACAGAACACTTTGTTGCAAGCTGCAGACAGATGATTATGGAAATGTAGAAAGTTGCGTGATGCACGATCTCGTGCATGATCTTGCTTCTTCAATTTCATCTAATAATGTAGATGGAAGCAACCCGGTTCGATACATGATTCTTAAAGAACAATCAAATCATATTCCGGAACAAGAGGCCAAGCATTTGCGAACATTACTCTTGGAAGGTGAAACTTCTTGTACCATGTTCTCAAATTTCAAATGTCTGCGTAATCTTACTCTCACTAGCAGAAGTTTTACAAAGTTGGCCGTTTCAGTTAGGGAGTTGATACATTTGAGAAATCATAACATATCAAGTACAAGAATTAAAAACTTTCCAGAGTGGATTGGTGAACTCCATCACTTGCAAACATTTAGAGCAGAATAATGGGAATTAGAGAAACTGCCAAGTACATTGAAGTACCTGATTAACTGAAGGCATCTTCATCTATGGCCGGTTACAAAGTTACCTGCTGAGATTGGGAAATTAACTAGTCTACAAACACTACGACACTTTGAAGTGGGCATAGAGAAGGGCAACCAAATTGAAGAGCTTGGAACTTTGAAGAATCTCAATGGAAAACTAAAGATTCAGCATGTGCACGACAAGGAAGAGGCCATGAAAGCAAATAAGTCAAACTTGGATGAGGATAGTTATGATGATGGAAATGATGAGAGTGTGTTGGAAGGCCTCCAACCTCATGCAAGTCTGAAGGTGTTGAAGATAATCGGATTCAGAGGAAAAACATTTCCAACATGGTGTAAGAAGATGGCAGTATGGGATGGTTCTCAAAGCTCTTGGGTACCACTCAATAACTTGAGTGAGGTAAGACTTGTGGAGTGCTCAGAGTGTGAGGAAATCCCAATGCTGGAGCACTTGCCTAATCTCAAAACTGTTATTTTGTTGGGATTGAAGAAGGTGAGGTTCATAAATTCCTCATTCAAAAATTTGAAATCTCTCCTATTATATAATTTAGAGGGATTACAATGTTTGCCAAAATCATGATTCTATAACAATCAAAGTCTGTCAAATTTAGGGATTGTAGAGTGCCCTATGTTGAGTGAATTACCAGATGGACTGGACACCCTCGAGTCACTAGAAGAATTGATCATCAAGGATTGTACAAATCTGAAGTTGATTGAGAATTTGGCACGCGGAGCAAACAAATATCAAGGAATCCTCTGCAAGCTTAGAATTGAAGGGTGCGAAAAGCTGATGGAATTGTCATGTCAAATGCTAGAGTCGTCCATCCCCACAAGCAAGATACTCAGATTGGTAGGATTAAGGAGCCTAAAGAATCTAGCAATGCTAATTGACTGCCTCGCTAAATCATCTCATCGTCTCAAAGAATTGGCAATCACGGGTGTTCCTAATTTCATGGCTAGTGGTTTTATTGAGAGTTGGAGATGTGAGTGGTCAAGGGAGAGAAGTGTTGGATGGCATGCTGCAATCAGTTCAATACCTCACTGCTCTTTCTTGGTTGAAGTTAGAGAATATTGGGGTACAAGAATTGGCACAATGGTTGGGGAACCTCTCATCTATGTGGAAGTTAAGTCTAGTTGGTTGTAACAAGTTGAGGTGTCTGCCCTCTTCAGATGTATT
This sequence comes from Salvia splendens, assembly GCF_004379255.2. Taxonomy (NCBI): domain Eukaryota; kingdom Viridiplantae; phylum Streptophyta; class Magnoliopsida; order Lamiales; family Lamiaceae; genus Salvia; species Salvia splendens. The sequence continues at coordinate 16,779,076 of NC_056049.1, read as the reverse complement.
GAAGATTGTCCATTTCTACGTATTGATCCAGAGTGGCGCAACCATCCCAATCTCGAGATCAAGGTTGGCAATCGCCCCTCCATTTCAGAAGTTTACAGTTGCAGTTAACAAGGCTCTTGTGTACCACTTGATATCTTGATTGAGATAACACTTATGGGGTGCTCGGAGATCCCAAATTTAGAGAGGTAGAATAGAGGCGGTTTTTGGCATTCCATACTCGAAATTGACCAAGAATAAGGAGAAAGGGAGAAGAAGAGCAAGCATCCAGACTCCATGTCAGAGACAAACAACTACCGACAATCCTAGAACATCATGAATACTACGCTTTGGTTTTCATTACGTTAGTGTGATTTATCTTAGCATGTGTGATTAGTTCTTCTTGGTTTAAATTCGGTATTTAATCTACTGCTTTAGTTTTCTTACTCCGTCCCAAAGAAATTTAAGTATTGATATGGCACCAGAATTAAGAAAAAATTGATAAAGTAAGAGACACGAGATGAGAGGTATTTAAAGTAGTGCTAGTGAATAGTGGAACAGACGAAAGTAGAAAGTGCACTTATTTTTATGGGTCGGAGGGAGTATTTGGTTGGATTGCTTATATACTTCCTCCATCCTGAAAAATTGACCTATTCCATTTATAAATAGTTAAAGTGGAGAAAGAGTAAAGTACGAAAGAGAATAGTTAAATTGGAAAGAGAGTAAAGGACAAGAGAGAATAATGTAGAGAAGTCTCTTATTTATATTATTCTCTATTTTACTTTTCCTTCTTTCTACTTAAATTATGCATATCATTTTTCCAAAACTTGAGATAAAAATGGAATAGGTCAATTTTTCAGAAATGGAAGGAGTAAATTTTATGATCAGTATCATCTACAAATAAAAAATGCATGTTTTCAAGCACAAATTTTGCGAGCACTTGCTGTACTCGAAAATTCTGACAGATTTTTCGATCAAAATATTTTTCGAGCAATTTTGCGAGCAAAATGCTAAATTGTAAAAGTGAGATAAAGCAATCCACGCAATCTCATTAATCATTTTGTTCCTCTGTTGACTTAACACTTAAATAAATGGTTAATCAAAATGAAATCAACACCTAACATGACTAAATTAATATATTCCAGAAAAGTAAACCGAACTTTAATGTCAAGAAAATAAAATATTAAATTTTCTCTGCCTGTCAGCAAAATTCATAGAAGTATAAACCAATAATAGGGTAATTAAACATCTCCTACAAAATATTTCATCTTCATTTTATACAAAATATTTCTATCTTCATTTTATATTGAGTAAAGTACTATTTTAGTTCTAAATATATGACCGATTTACGATTTTGGTCCAGAATATTCACTCTTTGAAAATCAAATAAAGACATACGAAAACACTTTCGTTTAGGTCCTTTTTTACGATTCCGTCAATTCCTGACGGTCAACCGTCAATTAGCAAAATTTTGATCCGATTAGCCGATTTTCATTACTGTAGCTAATTTTGAATACTCCCTCCATCCCTGAAGAGTATGCACTATTTCCTTTTTCGTCCGTCCCCAAAGAGTATGAACATTCCAATGTTGGAAACTCTCTTCTCTCTAATGAGGTGAGCCAATTTTCCACTAACAATACTTAAAAAACATTCTCTATCTATCTCTCTCTTACTTTACCAATAATGCTCGTGCCGGACCCAAAGTTCATACTCTTTGGGGACGGAGGGAATATTATTTTTATATTTTTGGAAACTCAAAATGAGTAAATATAAAAATCGACCGATTTCTCCCTCTCTTCAACACTTCATCTTTATTTCTCCCTCTCTTTCTTCCCCACAGCAAGAACCCTAATTTTTTTCCTCCATCTCTACAACAACCAAACATCTTCGGACATGGAGCGTTCGACGTGTAGCAGAGACTCCGTTGACAGAGGTGGCGCTCGTGACTTCGGAGACCTCCGATTCAGTTACGTTTTCTGCTATTGCAAGAAGACGACGGTGTTCCGTATTGTCACCAGCCAAACAAACCGTCAAGGGGGAAGCTTTACTTTGTATGTGAGAGGAAGGAATGCAGTTTCTTCAAGTGGTGCGAGCCAATTCATGAAGTCGAAGCACCTGTCTGTTCTTTGTCAACCTCCTTGGGTGGTTCCGATTTTGAGGGTTTAACATTGAATTTATCATAAATTAAGGACAAAATTAAGAAATTAGTGAATGTTTTGAGGTTTGATCTTTGTTTAGTTATTGTTGTTGTAACACTTTTTTGTATGTTCAAATTACTTGATGGAGTGTTCGAAAACCCTAATCTTTTGTTCCAATATGAATTTTGAATCTGAAAAAATGTATGTTGGTTTAATACTTTAGGCATTATTATGACAAGTTAACAAGTATTTGAATGCTTCTTCTTCGACAATGAGGCATAATAAACTGACATCAAATTGAGGCAATAAATTGACAACAAATTAAAAGACAAAGTAGTCCTTCAAATTCATTATCTACTTCCAATTGATCTTGGGCATTTAACCACACCCAGTGCAGACTTACCGCCAAAAAATTCTCTAGTGTATGTTGGTTTGATACATTAAGCGTTGTTGTAACAAGTTGACAATGAGGCAATAATCTGTGTAAATAAACTGACATCAAATTGTGGCAGTAAATGGACAATAAATTACAAAGCAAAGTTGTCCTTTATATTCATTTAACCACATCCATTGCTGAATTACATCCGAAATTTTTTTTGTCATTGATGCACTTTTTATTTGCACTAAAAATACCTGCAAGTATACAGGGTATAAATAGTATAGCCAAAGGTCAGTACTGGAAATCGAACATAGGGAAAACAATCACAAATTGTCTACCTCCTACTAAGCTTCTTTTACTATTTAGAAAACCGAAAGAATTTGGAATTTTGAAAATAAAAACAAAGTAAACAACTAATTGCAAGTAAAACACAGAGATAATATATGAGATAATGGAATTTCAGGGATGTGCGTTCACAGTTATGGTTATACAAATTCCAACTACAACATCCTAGCACAGTTCTTACTTCAGTAGAACGAGTCACCTAAGTTTTGCCCATGCAGTACAAGCGTAGATTACTAACACTAGGGGCGTCAATCCTAGATCTGTAACTCCTTAAACTCCTAAGACCCTTTAAAAGTCCTCACTCTCAATTAACAATGCCGTTTTAAGGGAAGCTATTTGTAGTGTCTACTAAGTCGATCTAAGTCTCCAACCTCCTCTCACGATTATGTAGCAAGTTATATTAAATCATCACAGAATGTGTCACTCAAACGTAAGGAAATTATCAAGAACTTAGAAAAGAAATGAAGTAAGAACAAAACGGATGTTAAATAGAAAATGGAATTGTATAACCAAAGTCATTACTAACACATCCCCAGAATCCTATGAATTTAGTTACACATGATAGAATAATCTAAAGACATAGTTTTTAGGGAAAACAAAGAGAACATAAGAACTAAAGCAAATAAACCCAAAGGTTGAATCCTTGTAGCCTTGATCTTCTCTTGATTCCTTCTTCAAACTCTTGCACAAGAAGAACTCTCAATATTATGCTCAGGAATTATTTGGCAAAAAGAAGATCTCTAATGATGAAGCTTGAGGGGGTATTTATAGCTGAAATTTCGCCCTCCTCTAATAAGGAAAAAGGTTGCAAAGTATGGTAAATCTTGGGGAGAAAGTAGGGCAATTATGTGCCCCGCGTTTTCCCAGCGGGCCGCTGCACCTTGGTCAGCGGTCGCTGTGGGTTGATCCGTAGCCTCTGCCTCTTGAACAGCGCTCGCTGCAATTGTTTCGGATGTTGCTGGCAATCATCCCGTAGCTTCTGGATCACTTCAAGAGGTCGATGCGCACACCCTAGTGGTCGCTGGGCGTGTTCCTCTTTTCATGCACAACTTTCCCGGAGCGGACCGCTACTGGCTCAGCGGCCAGGGGCCACCAGCGGTCGCTGGCTGAGTTGCAGCGGACCACTGGACGTCTCGAAAGCGCCTGATTTCCAACTTCGACTTTTAGCTATCTTTTTAGGCTCAAATATTCACATTTCTTACGAAACACGTCAAAATACCAAAATAGATAACCATAGAAAATATGGACATGAATTGTGATTTTGACATTAAAAACAGACCAACTTAAGGCCTTAAAATAGTGCATAATCCGAGCATATTAGTCATAGGCACTGCATCAACCCTAACACCATCAAAACCCAAAATCAGCTTCTGAGGCAGCGGCAACTTCCGAAGCAGCGGCGGAACAGGACGGTCATGTCGGGACTTCGTCCTCCTCTCAAAATCAAGGTCACTTTCATGGTCATTAGCAGCCGGCTGGACTTCTGCGTCGAAACTATGGTTCGGAGACGGGTGGACTTCCACCGACAAGCCTTCTTTGTTTTTCTTCGAAGAATCGTGCCCCTCGTTCACAGACAGACCTTCTTTGGGTTCATTTTTAGGTGGGTAGATGGACTTCCTCTTCCTCACATATGCGGCTTTTATGTTCACGAGACCGCCGATGGAACGTAGTCTAGGTGCGGCGACTGCCAACTCATGGCAACCAACACCGTTATCGGTCGGAATTCAACTGGTTCTTGGTCATAATTATGGTTTATTCTTATGAGAGTGACGAGAGAGAAGAGACTTTTGGGATCTTTTTGAAGTGAATCTTTTTCTTAGGAATACAGAGAGAGAAATCAACTTTTGTGTTTATTTTTTTTAAAATTCAGTTATTAAGTGAATAAAAATTGAATTATTTAGCAAAATAATTAGAAAATAATGAAGTGACTAATAATCTCAGATTAAAGCTAATCGGGTCAAATGTTCTCTAATTGACGGTTGACCATCAGGATTGACGGAACCGTAAAAAAAGAACCTAAACGACATCATTTTCGTATGTTTTGGATTAGATTTTTAAAAAAGTGAATGTTTTGGACCAAAATCGTAAATATGTCATATGTTTAGGAGCAAAATAGTACTTAACTCTTTTATATTAGTACTCCCTATGTCCCAACTAAGTTGAGTCACTTTTTTTCTGCACTCGTTTTAAAAAAATCGTAAAAAATAGTTATAGTGGATATATAGTAAAGTAAAAGTCAGAATAATGTAGATAAGACTATTCTCTATATTATTCTCGCTTTTACTTTACTATAAATCCACTTTAACTATTTATTACGATTTTTTAAAAACAAGTGTAAAAAAGAAGTGACTTAACTTAGTTGGGACAGAGGGAGTACACAATATATAAAGTTTACCTGTCATGATTGCCATTTCTACGGATAGAAAGTTCAGTTGAATTATGACTAGTGGGGGATGAAAGAAGTAAGGAAGAAAAAGGAAACAATCAATTGGCTCAAAATATGAATCCAACGTGCAATTTAAACCATTCAAATAAGAGGGTCAATTCATAGTAGTTCGATACTCGAAAGAAACAATATTCAACGATATCAAAAGATAAATGAAACAACGTTCAACGGAAGCATTCGAGAAAAGAATAATACTATGAAGACATAATTTATTCAGAACATTTATTTGATATCTTCTTAATCGCCACGCTCAACATCCACCACGCTCGTCACAACTCAACCTGCACATAGGGAAAACACATGCATGGATAAGTTTTTGATGCACTCAGTGAACTTATGCCGAAAATTCATGCCATGTCATTTTTTAGTGAACTATGGTTTTTACTTAAAATACCAAGAAACACTAAAACCATTTCCATCATAAAAAGCGACTACATAGTCAAACATCTATCATCATCATCATCATACCATATCTGAACCTCGTCGGTGAAACGAGAATGTGGCCACATTCCTGATCACTGGACCAACCAAGTTGAAAGATGGCACACGATTCTCATCTGTGTACACTAGCCTGAGTAAGAGCTCATCCCCTAGTCAGACCCGAATTCATTAACCATCAAAGTCTAGTGGGACTCACTCCTAGTAGACGATCAGCTCATCAAAACCAAAACACTGCAAGACATAACATATTTGAAAGTTAACCACATCATTCGTCATTCGTTATTTGAGACATTCAAAAAATGTATACTCAACTTAATTATCACTCTTGTATACTCAACTTAATTAGGACAGAGTGAGTACTATAACTAATAATTATGTAATAGACACGTAATTCCATGTATTACAAGATTACGAAATCACATACTCCTATCGATTTGTCACTCATGGTGTTTGTATTGTACTCCCTCTGTTCTATAGTAGTGGAGTCATTTTGACATTTTTGATATGTTCCATAATAGTGGAGTAATTTTCCATTTTAATAAAAATCAACACATTTTTCTCACTTTTAATCTCTTTTACTTTATTCTCTCTTCACCTCTCTACTTTTTTTATTTCCTACTTTATTCTTACTTTACTTAACTTACTTAAAACATTTTTTCTTAAATCGCGTGCCAAAAAAAATATCTCTCCAGCAGCAAAATAAAGGGAGTATATTTTATTATTATAAGTTTACAAGCATACTATAAAAAAAAGCTATTTTAACGGAGTGGTGAAGTGAAAATAGGCTTTAATATTTAACTAGTCAATTGCCCAAACTAAATGCTAGAAAAAATACTATGAAGAGTGTATAAACTAGTCCACCCAGTGTAGTGTAATTACTACATAACTTTCTATCACAAAAACTAAATGAGAGAGTAATTGAGATGATTCAAACTAGCATTATGTATGCCAGAGAAGTTACAATATACAAATAGTAGAAAATTAATAATTACAACTTGACTATAAATAGCTAATTAATTGCAAGACCACATCCACAGAACCTTGCTAACAAAAAAATACATACCAAAAGCTGGAAAACTAGACACTTGAGAACACCTCTCTCCCTCTTTATCATGATGTTAGAGCAGCATGATTAGTCATTGGCTTCTTGTGCAGGCCATTCATGCACGCTTGGTTCGGTCGGGGAGGCCGGCACGTAGGGGACGAAGCCACGGCCACCAAAGACGGGCCGCATGAAGGCATTGTCGAATTTCCTCCAGTAGTAGTGAATGGTGCGGCTGGGGGTCGTGAGAAACATGCGCAAGCTGCTCGGGTGGACTGCAGGCTGCTGGTCCCCATGAACGCCCGACGCCTGCCCGCTTCCGTTGAAAAGTTCGGAATCAGAATCATGACTGCCAAGAAGTGGCACAGCGAAGGACTTGGGACTGCCTGGCTCTGAAGACATAGATCTGTTGAGCTCTGAAGATGAGGGCATCAAGAATCTCACCAATGGTTTTGTGATCAACCCACACACCTGCATCAATGCAGGGGATTATCGACATGTTTTTCTCCTTTAGGATTATCAAATTATCCAAATTTTGTGTAAAATCCTCCCATCAATGATCCGAATTACTTGAAAATGATAGATGGCGAGGATTCGTTGCGAAAGCAGTTACCCCATACTAGGAGGAAAATGAAGATGTCTTACCACGGTGCTGAAGAGCACGACCGTTATGGTGCTGGTGATCATGATGGCATTGCCACGTAACTGGGTGTGGCCTGCCCTGGTAAACTGGGTGCAAAGAAGAAGACAGTCAGGTTAATACGATATGGATGGATGGGTACCCGACGAGTATCTTGTGTAAGACGGTCAGAGGGCAGATGATTTGGATCCATACACTGTACTACAAACTGGATGGAGCAGAGGATTTAACCTGGTTGTAAGCAAGAGCCATGGATACAGCACCTCGCATAAGTCCAGACCACCATATGGTAATCTGCAAATCAAGGTAGGTGAAACCGTGCAGATGAAGTAGAAATAGGTCTAACATAGCTTGAATGACGAATATAGAGTCTGTACTTGCTGCTTAAAGCCGATTTTCTCACGTGGAGACTTGTTGAAGTTGGATAAAATTGACAAGGGAAAAACAAAAGCTGCTCTTCCAACCAAGACCAGTCCAAGTAGGATTGCACTGACTTTGATCGAGGTTTTCGGGCTGAAAAATGGACAGGGTGAAGTAATAATATAGAAAACTCATATTTCAGGAAAATGGCACCATGTGTAATACTTGCCTGTCACTTACTACCGTCCACTTCTCAATGTCCAGAGCATCCATGCCAACATACAGAAATATGAATGTCTCAGCAACAAATGACATTGTTGCAAAGGTGTGTCTGCAATATGGTTGAAGATGTACTTTGATGACAAGAACACATGAAGCAAAGAGAAGAAACAAAAGCAACAGCAGAAAGAACTTGATCGAATGGTCTAAAAAGTTTAAGGTTATGTCGTACTTAGTTGTAACTCTCGAGTTCTGAGTCACATTATGCCAGGTGTAATGTGACATTACAATCCCACAAAAGAAGACCGTGAGGATCCCACTTAAATAGAATAACTGCAATACGACTCTCAAGTTATAGAAAGGTTTAATCCCATAATGCTAGAATTTTGGACTCAATAAGCTGAACCTTATAAGTAGCAAAAGAACTTACTTCTGCAGACATGTATGATAGGTAAGCCATGAGCATCATGATTGCAACCTCACGATCAGTTGAGTGCCTGCACAATTTCAGACCAGCTGTAATTTTGTTTATATTTTTAAAATCATCAAAGCAAAAGAGTATTAGGTTAGTGAAGGGCTCCACAATTTCAGACCAGCTGTGCAAATTCAATTTCTTAGATGTCTTTGTAAATTATGTAAGCTCTTGTGAAGTAGTGAAATGTCAATATATTTTATACGAGACAAAGGAACACTATTACTACTGGCACTGACCTTCCAAAATAAAGCTTCTTTATTATATATGCGCTGAGCAGTCCCAGCTGCAGTACAAACAAAACGTTGAGTAGCACGTAGTAAATGGTATTTTGGAAGATAAAATGTATTCACACCTCTCCCCTGGGAAAAGAAGAGGGAAAAATAACTCACGAAAACTCCTAGCACAGTGCTTGAGATAAATAAATAAATGAAATCCCCAATCAGCTGCAAAGCTATAGCTGAATTCATACGAGAAAGATCAAAATCCTGGATTGCATTGAAAAGCACCACTGATGTTGCATCATTTACAACGCCTTCTCCAAACACTAAACTGTATAATAGTGGAGTCTCATCCTGACTTAGCACCTGTGACATTACAATATATGTTGCTTCAGCCCATAAAGAACTTTTTCAATTAGGATTTCAACAGCAAACAAACACAGCGATAAAGCCATACTGGACCTGCAATGTACAGACAGAATCTGTTGCAGCAAAAATAGCTCCGATTGCTGGAAATACAAAAGGCTGTTAAAACCAGAGATGAATACAGATATTTAAATGTGTGTGTGTGGGTGTACAGGCAAAAGAGAGAAAAGGAAAGGGAGAGGTTTTACCAAGATAATCCCCAATTTCAAGACCAAGATCCATTTTCTCAAAAATGGTAATAGCACCTGTCGTAACATATAAGATTAGAGTAACACCATGGTCAATTTTACATCTCCCCAGATAAAAAAAATTAAGGAAAAAGTTTTAGAATATAATAGTTCCATTCCCAGCACAAACTAGTGCTATTGTCCTCCTCTTTTTGATGTCTCTCTCCATTCACACAAACAGAAGTACAGAACCATCCCTCAAGATGTATAAAAATACAAAACAAGTATGTAAACTGATTTCAATAAGTTGTAATTCTATGTATGATTTTTATCTGAAAATAGCATTGCAAAGTTGCAAATAATTTTTAGCAGTTAACTATTTATCTTGAGCTTTTCCACTCCCAGTTAGTGAGGAAAGATGAGAAAAAGCTCAAAACAATGTAGAAACTTCAATGAAAGTTATGAAACAACCGGTGCAGATTTTTCTTCACAAGGAAGTTCACTGCATCAACTCACACAGGGTCTTACATTTTCACATTAAAGAAATTCAGTTTAAACTCTATGAAAGAAAAGTACTCCCTCCGTCCCAAGGAAGATGACCTCTTCCTTGGGCGGCAAGGAGTTTTATGCATTTATATTTGTGTGTTAAGTGGAGAGAGTAAAGTAAGAGAGGGGGAATAAAGTAGAGATAAAGGTGTTTCCATTTATAGTAATGAGTCATCTTGGTTGGAACAAACTAAAAAGTAAAGTGAGTTATCTTTAATGGGCCAGAGAGAGTACATAAAAGGTACACGACAATGTACAACTTGAGCAATAGAGGATAAAAGAATTATATGTCTATAGGCAAGAATTACCTTGCTTGTGGCAATAGTTAACCATAAGTGAGATAGATTAAGGGTTTAGTCCTTACCAAGTGATATGATTGAGAAAGATACCAATGTACCAATTGCTCCAAACATCATTATAGTCGCAAAATTTTGGAAGAATTGCTTCTTCTTAACCTGGAACCTGATTTTTAAATTGAGCTATGAAGCACACTCAAAATATAATAAATACTTTAGAAGGTCACAACAAGTAAACCATAGAGTGGAGAAGACGTTTGTTTTATATGCCTAATCAATCATAGGGATATTGTAAAGAAACATGCTAAGGACACATCTCATCTAAGGAAGATGTGCCCTTAAATTAGGAAATCACACATGCGCGATTTTCATAATTAAAAAAAAATAAATATAAACAGTGTAATGTTTATAACCAAGCAGGACCTATAGAATTCAGCATTGGTGTAAATGAAACATGAAACAATATTCCAATAAGATATAGTAGAAAAATCTTACCCAGCATTGAAGATGATTGGAGGAAGGAGATAAATGAAGAAGAGATCTTCGCTGAAGATAAAGAGGTGTGAGCTTTTCCCTCCACTTAGAAGTAAAATCATAACTCCGGTTCCCACGCCCTGTCAATTCGAGTTGGTGGTGATCATTTAAAGGATCAAATCACAAATGCATAGAAGAAAAGTACTCACAATTAAGAGGGCAGTGATGGATTCATTCATCCAAGGACTTTCCTCCAATAGATGACCGATCACAACACTCGCGCAGAGGAGAGTCACACACAGGGTAATCGATACCACAGAAGCATGATCTGAGGTGGTTAAATTTCTCACCGCCTCCACCACGGATCCCAAATCAATCCCCATCGCCTCCTATTTTCAAACTAGGTTTCCTCTCAGAATGCGGCGAATCGACGCCCAAAAACAGCCGAACACCGGAAATGCAGCAGAGCAAAGAGTTTCCTCTCGAATTTGAGAGATGAACAGACAAACGAAAAGGAATTGAGAAATTTGTAGCTTCGAATATTAGTTTTTTTTTTACGCAAAAGTTATTTCAATGAACTTCTCTACGTCGATTACGCTTAAATTGGAATGGAAAAGGAAAACATATACGCTGATTAGTGAAAGAGAAGGAAAATCGAGACTCCATTTATAGAATATATATGTGAGAGTGACAACGATTGGAGTCTCCTACCTCTTCTTTTTATAGTATACGGAGAGAAATACTCCCTCCAAGCCATTTTTATTCTAATTTTAAAATTGATTGACTTTGGGAAGTAATGCGGAACTCATTTTTTGCATTAGTTATATAAAAAGTTATTCCTCTATCTTGGAAATTTTGTCATATTTTTATTTTGTCACATTTTTTCCATTTTCATCTATACCATAAAATTTATCACATTTCATTTTTTTACCATTTTTATAATGGATCTCATATTCCATTAACTTATTCTTACTCACATTTTATTATAAAACTAATAATTTAAAAGTAGGACCCACATCCTACCAATTTTTTCAACTCACTTTCCATTATATTTCTTAAAACTCGTGCCCGATTAAAATGTGACAGAATTTGGAGGACGGAGAGAGTATTAAAATGTGGAATTCGAATATTAAAAATAGAAGAATATAAACGATTCTTTAACTCGTGCACAATGCAGAATGTTTAAACGACTCTTTTAAATGATGAATGAAGGGATTAACTAAAAATGATAAGTGGAGCCACTGACGTACATTGGTGGAACCCAACATTTAGTCCAGGGACGGATCTATATGGTTGATAAAGGGACAAATGTCCCACCTAAAAAATTATGTAAGCTACTTTTGTTAGTTAATTTTTTTTAAATATCTTTATTCATGTCCCTTCTTAATTCATTAAAATATCTTTATATATATTTTTGCTCTACCTATATAGAATTTATGGCTCCGTCCTTAATTTATTCCATGTCGTCTATTTTCCTAGAGTTGATTAAGCATTTTGGCCCTTCACTAACATGTCCAAGCAAAGATGTTCACTGTTCATGAACCACCGGTTCCGGGTTGAGAGAATTGTGTACTGGAACCGCTCCCGTGAGTATATTTGGCGGTTTTGGTTTCGGTTTGGAATTGATGGTTTTAAAGGTCCTGGTTCCGATTTTGACAATTTCTTTTTTTTTTATGTCTATTTTGATATATAATTACTTCATTTTTGTGCCAAAACTTGACTTTGTTTTGTTATTTGTGTTATTTATCATTTAAAGATACATATACCTTTTTTTTCTAGTTTTTAAGTAAAGAAGCGTGTGCTTTTCCTTATATGTCAAGAATTGGGCTCAATGTTCACCTTCCTTCATTCATTACTGCTCGGCCATTTAATTAAGGGGAGGCCCGCATGGTTCCTTCAACATTGTGCCAGAAATAAATCTGAGGAATTTTGGTATTTACAAATCACGGTCGCACAGCTACATCAAGAAATAGACGCAAAGTTACAATTGTACCCCTCAAGTGGACCATCATCATTAATTTTCTCTCATTTGCCAAACTCAATTATTCCCAATTGAATCGAATCAGTCACCACCAACACTCCGATCGGTCGCCCTCAGATGGAAACGGTGAGCTGCGAGATCACCTCCGCGATCCACTAGATCATCGTCAACAACGTTGCCCTCCTCTCCTGCGCTGCCGCGCCATCTGTTTCCTCAAAGCACTCCACGGAGGAGGAGGAGACTATTTTTTTCAACAATTTCATTCATAAAATCAACGGTTTCTTAAAACTCGTGTCGGGTCAAAATGCATCTTTATAAGGCGGGCGGGCGAAGGGAGTATAACGTATAAATAAATTCAAACAGTATTAAAATGTATCACAAGTAGTTACATACTGTTAAGGGATAATTTCCCTTAACAAGATTCCGGCATCGCGATTGCGATTGTCGGAGGGATAAAAGGTAGTGGAGGTAGTCGCGGGAGCTTTGCAAGTCGATCAAACCAAGAACAATACCGAATTGAAATAAAAAAGTAAAAATAAAATAGGATGATTGTATTTCTGATTGATTGAGAATGGATACAAGTACTCCAATTTATAAGACTAGCCTAACTTACTTAACAAGAAAATAAATATACTAAGAATATATGGAAAGATATGCTAAATCAATTCTAAACCAAATAATAGATATATGAGGTTATTTTTAGTGATATACTCGTATCAACTCCCCCACGGTTAGAACATCTCCAATGGCGGCGTCAGCGTAGGCACGCCGATTTTTCGCTGACGCCGGTGCTGACGCCGAACCATTGCAGTCGGCGTCAGCGAAACCGGCGTCAAAATTGGGGCGCCTAAGCCGATTCTTGGACTGACGCCGATTCTGACGCCGACTCTCACGGCGCCATTGTAGGCCCCGAATCGGCGTCAGACCGGCGTCAAAATTTTATTTTATTTTTTAAAATTTTCGAAACACTATATATGCGCGCTTTGGACGTCATTTTCATTCGCACCACTTGTATTAACGAGTACTCTCTCTATCTTAATTTCTGTACAAGATCAACAATGAGAAATGGAGAACAACTACGAAGGTACTCTAGTGACGACCGGGTCTCAGACTCCCCCGGCTCCCGTGGGAGGTGGTTGGCCTCCGATGACCGGGTTCTACAACATGTACCCGTGGCAGCAGATGATGCCACCGATGGTAGCCGGGGGAAGTTTGCCGGCTTGGCAGGGGGTACCACCGATGCAACCCCCTATGCAGATGATGCCGGGGTGGGCACCTGGGATGCAGCCACCGGCGCAGCAGATGATGCCACCGCCGCAGGGGATGCCCGGGGGGAAAACGTCTATCGGCCGGCTTTGGATTTTTCCACCGGTTCTTCACACACATCGACCCCAACGGATGCACAGTACACGCCGTTTGAGAGCTTCTTCTTAGAGGAGTTGGGTTTTGATATTAACGAGGTTCCGGAAACCCCCATTCCAAGCCGGGGAGTAGGGCGGGGTCCGAGCGCCCCTAAGAAGCAGGGTAAGGCCAAGAAGGTCAGCGAGTCGTAGCAGCTGATGTAAATCAAATAATGTTAATTTTACTCCAAGATTTCTCCTAATGTTTATTTAAATTATGTATCAATTAATCATTAAAGTTTAGCAACGATTTAGCAACGATGGTTTGAGACACTAGAGTCATTGCTTGGACTTGGATTGCTTGTTGGATAACTAGATCTTAGGGAGCTGGTTTGTGTTCATACTTTCATTCTAAGTCATGTTCAAAGGAGAATGTGGAGTTAGCTTAGGTAATCTCTTGACTTGTGAGAGTTTTTATGATATGAATTCGAGGATTTCAAGAGTCTCGTCATGAATTGAAAACCTTTGTGCTTGATTGCTTATCTTGCTCGAGGACGAGCAAAGACTTAAGTTTGGGGGTATTTGATGTAAATCAAATAATGTTAATTTTACTCCAAGATTTCTCCTAATGTTTATTTAAATTATGTATCAATTAATCATTAAAATTTAATTATTATTTATTAGTTGATATATGCACATGTAGATTAGAGATATACGTATGGCACAAAGTTTAAATTTTGCAAGACTAAATTGAATTATATTTGTTTTGGCAGCAAATTAAGCAATGGGCCTATCAAATATTTAAAAAAAATAAAAGAGGCCCAATCATGAAGGTGGCGTGACGTGACCTATTTTGGAAAAGGAGGAATTCAAATATAAAAGGGGAAGGGGACGCTGCGTGGCAGGGGGCCGCTTTGGAGAAAAGAAAAACTGCAGATAGAAATTCCATTGAGCAATTGAAGAGAGGAGCGATTCTAGACGAATTCAGCGTGAGAAAATTAAGATAGAAGAGAAAGGAGAAAATTCCAACCATCATCTACTCTAAATTTACTCCATGGTTTCTAGGGTTTTATCTCCATTTATCATTGTTCTTGGTTTAATTATGTTAGGCTAAGAATCTTGTGTTACTCCAAACACGTAGTATGACATTTTGATTTCGTGATTTATTCTATGCTCGTTTTTATCTCATGTTAGTTATTACTACTTATTTGATTGAATGAATTTATTACTTTAGGTGCATCTTTAGAGATAATTCTATAGTCTTGATTTAATGCCTCTTTAGCTTGAATTGGGATGGATTGTGGTGGTAATGAATTATCAATTGGAATTGTTTAGATGACAACTTGATAATGGATTTTGATCGTAATTGCAATTTTACTTTGAATCTCGCGCTTCCGTAGGGTTCTTAGGATTATTGAATTTGGTTTAAAGAGTAAGTGTTTAGCTATTCTTTGACTAGTTGATGTTTAGCATGTTTAGTGCTTGCAAGGTGAATAATTTTAAATTTTCCCGAACGTATGAGATAGAATTGAATGCATAGGATTAATCCGTGTCTTGTTTACAAGTGTTCGGAGTAACATTTGTCTCACTTGTTTTAATTTGAATTCAACTTTATTGTTCATTATTTTCAAAAAACAAATTTCAATAAAAAACATTCATCTTTTCTGTTATTTTTATTTATTTGGAGTTAAACAAACTTACCTTCCCTGTGGATCGACACCTTAAATTACTACACACGAAGCTGTACTCTTGCAGTGAAGTGGTAATATTAGGGATAATTTTGTGAACTTGAGTGCATACCTATTCTGATTTAAAAAGACCTAAAATTACACATCAAGTTTTGGCGCCGTTGCCGGGGAAGGCAATAGGTTGTTTAACTTTCTGTTTTATTTTTATTTTTTATTTAATCTTTTTAATTTAATTTTGTAGGTACTTAATTCGTGTTCTTACGCGTGATAGCCATCTACCACGTCTGGACTCAAAGACGAAGGAGTGTTTTATTTGTGGTAGTATCTTTCTAATTCCTTGTGTTTTATTTTAAGTTTGCTAGTACACATTCCAGCACACACTTTTTCTAAGACTAACCCCAAAGTTGTCGAGAGTCTCGCTTTCGGTAGAATTGGTATATTTGAGTTGTGCTTGGTTTCTTTTCTGTTGTGTAGGTGTTCTAGAAAATTGAAAACAGAAAAAAAAACAGTGGATGCGAACCAGATCTAAGGGTACACCGTAATTTGGGTTATTGATACATCATAGAAGAGGACAGAATTCAGTTGTGATTGATACACATCAGGACTATCAGAGTCCAGTGGGAGAAAATCCAATTTTTGAAACAAATTTTGAGAGTAGTAGCAGTGATTCAGAAGCTGAGTCGATGGCCGAAAATAATAACAATGCTCCTCCTGTGGAAAAGTTCGGCGATACTGTCAGATCGGGAGTTGATCACTCGGGAAATTTCGCCTATGCTACGGATAACATAAGCATCCCACCTCACTACATCAGCTTGGTGAATGGTGGCACCTTGTTCCATGGCCGTGAAGACGAAGAGCCCATAAGCCACCTCAATGCATTCTACGAGTTGACCATGAACCACAGACCTGCGAATGTGCCACATGATAATATCAAGAGAGCTCTCTTTCCTTTTTCGTTGAGAGACAAAGCACGAGAGTGGTACGACTCACTTCCAGGGTACAATGTGGCGACCTTTGAAGATCTGAAATCCAAGTTTCTCCTGGAATATAATTCACCAATGAAGATCGAGAGATTGAGGGATGCCATCACATCTTTTCGGCAGCAAGATGATGAATCTTTTGCTGAAGCATGGAAAAGGTTTACTGAGATGTTGAGAAAGTGTCCCAGCCATGGTCTCGCTTCTGGCCGCGATCTTGTCAAATTTTACCAAGGCTTAAACAATGAAAGCATGGGACTTATAAATGCGAGTACTGGTGGAGATCTTGATAATAAGACACATGAGGAAGTGAGGACCTTGTTTCAAAAACTAGCAGATAATCAAAGAAACTGGTACAATCCAAGGAGAGGGGTTGAGAAGAAGGGAAATACCTTTGGAGCTTCAGTAGAATCTGAAAGAATGACAGCGGTTGAGGCACAACTAGCTAATATTAGCACCCAAATGACATCGGTGGTTAAAGCAGTATCTTCCATGCAGCTAAACCCACAACCTCAAATTGTTGCAATGGTTAGATGTGGACTGTGTCAAGGTAGGCATCATACAGATCAATGTCAAATGATCCAATCTCAAGAAACAGTTGAAGATGTGAATTACATAGGCAATAACCGCCAAGGTTTTAGCCAAGAGGATCAATTCAATAACAATCATCAGAACTGGAAGCCTCAACAACAAGGGAATTGGAACCAAGCTGGGTCAAGTAACAATGGTGGGAACCAATGGCGAAACAACTCCCAACCCTCTGGTTTTGATAAGAAACTTTCACTAGAAGATCAGATGGGACAGATATTCGCTTTCATGTCAAAGAGTCAAAAAGAGAATGATTTCTTCAAAGAGAAAACAATTGAGAAGTTTGGACAGCTCGGGGCCTCTATGAGGAATTTGGAAACACAAATAGGGCAGCTTGCTACAGCTTCTCATACAAGAACTCCCGGCACCATTCCAAGTGATACAGTGCCCAACCCCAAGAGAAATTAACATTGCAAAGCAGTCACCCTAAGAAGCGGAAGAAATTTGGATTCTATGCCTTTAATGGACGACCAAGGTACTTCCGGCATCTCGCACGCAGGGGCGGACAAGATGTTAGGCTTGCATTCCTCGCACGCAGGGGCGGACGAGGCATGTAAGGGAAGTCCCGCGTTGGTGCAGGATGCCCAACATGGTCAAGAACAGGCTTCATCCGGCAGCAAGGAACAAGGCGATGAATCTAAGTTAAATGGAAGATTTACAGCAGGAGAGAAAGACAAAAAGGTCAATGAGACAGAACCTAAGAAGAGCAAGTCCAGTATTCCTAATGACATTCCACCGCCTCCATATCCATTCACGAGAAAGAAGCGAGTGCGGCAAGAAAAGAGTTTTGAGTGGATGATGAATGTGATTAGAAAGGTGAATGTAGACATCTCATTGGTGGATCTTTTCACCAATTTCCCAAGATTCTCCAAGTTCTTCAAAGACATGATGGCGAACAAGGAGAAACTTCAGGATGAGGGGATTGTGACATTGAGCACAAATTGCTCACAGCTGATATCTGGAATCATGCCGACGAAGAGAAGAGATCCAGGAGGCTGCATCATACCATGTGAAATTGGTAACACGATTTTCACAAAGTGTTTATTGGACCAAGGTTCAGGAATCTCATTGATGGCATTGAAAACTGCTCGTGCCATTGGTTTGGAGGAAAGAATGGAGCCTATTGACATCGCTCTACAATTGGCTGATCACTCCATAGTGAAGCCCACTGGAATGGTTGAGGATGTCTTGGTTAAAATCGATAAGTTCATCATTCCCGTTGATTTTATTGTGCTCGACATGCCACAAGATAAAGAAGTGCCAATTTTATTTGGTAGACCATTTCTAGCAACAGGAGATGTATTGCTTGGAGCAAAGGATAACTCTGTCACATTCAGAATTAATGGTGAGCAACTGACCATCAATGTTGAGAAGGCCTATGTTGGTGGTGAAAGTGGTAAGGAAGCAAGAGAGGTGGTCATACTAGAGAGTCCGAAAGTGTAGGCCGAGGATGAAGAAGGTCGAGCCAACGACTATAAAAAAAAGGCACTGATTGGGAGGCAACCCAAGTCTTTTATTTTTCTTTTGTTTTTGCTTTAATATATTGGGGGTTTTGTTTGCTCAATTCTTTCCCTCAATATTTATTTTGAATTGAGCATTTTTTATTTTTTTATTTTTTTTTTTTTAGTAGGAGTGAAGATGGAGGTCGTGTCTCTGTTGTTGGAAAAAAAGAGTCGCCCAACCCATCCACCCATTAGCTTCACAATGACATGGGAGTATCTTTATACCTACCTTATATTTGTCTTCTACCTTGGGGACAATGTAGAATTTAAGTTTGGGGGAGAGGGTTGAAATTCTGCTTTGTGTGCATGTTAGTATGATTTCCTATGGATTGTTACTTGATCATACTTGTTGGGAGTCACTAAGTGGACTTAGCTTTTCCTGTGAACTTGTGCTATGAACTTAGTTGTCACTTACTTGCTTCTGGAGAACAAAGAGTCTTACTTGTTAATTTAGGAAAGAGTAGTGTTCTTTAGTGTCCGATTTCTTGAGCTAAGGAGAGAGAACTATTTCTGTTTTGAAAAATGAGTTTAAAAAAATCTATATGGTTAATTTGCATAATTTGAGTAGGACTTGAATATATTTTGTTGATGTCGATGCACAAAAATGATCTAGGCATTAGGACTAAAAGCCTGATTGCCAAAATATCACATGCCTGACCCTACATGAACCCCTAGCGAGCCAGTTTGAGCCTTATAGCCTAATTTCTTTGTTAAAATTTTGAAGTCACTATACTAGCCTACATGATATATCCTTTTGTTAGCCCTTCTTTTCAGTCCTTGTCACTAAAATTGAGGTGCTAGCACATCTTTGGGTAGTTGCTGTTGGTGGCAAGAAAAAAGGTCTTACGTTTATATGCTTGTTATGTAATATCCAATTTATGCTTGAGAAATAAAGTGCAAAGTTGCCAAAGAGAAAAAGAAAGAAAAAAGAGGCAGCCTGTTCATAGATAAAAAGCCAAGGCAAAAAAAAATCAAATTAGTGCTCGAAAGAAAGAAAAAAAGTAGTAGCGTGATTTGTTATGTTGAAAAATCTTAAGTTTGGGGGTGGTAAGCTGTGGAAATTTCATGCATAATTATTATGGAGCTTTGGGAGATGTTGTCCTATGGGATGTGCTAGTATTCTTGATTTTGGTGGAATGAGCTACTAACCAAATTTGATATCCCACCTTAACCAAAAGCCCCATTACAACCACAAATAAAGACCTTTTGATTTGTGCAAAGGTATTGACATTTTGTTGATGAGTTCTGCTTTGAGTTTTGTGGAAAGACCTTATAGATTTAAAATAGAGAATAGCCGAATGAACTTCTTTTGACGATTTAGCAACGATGGTTTGAGACACTAGAGTCATTGCTTGGACTTGGATTGCTTGTTGGATTACTAGATCTTAGGGAGCTGGTTTGTGTTCATACTTTCATTCTAAGTCATGTTCAAAGGAGAATGTGGAGTTAGCTTAGGTAATCTCTTGACTTGTGAGAGTTTTTATGATATGAATTCGAGGATTTCAAGAGTCTCGTCATGAATTGAAAACCTTTGTGCTTGATTGCTTATCTTGCTCGAGGACGAGCAAAGACTTAAGTTTGGGGGTATTTGATGTAAATCAAATAATGTTAATTTTACTCCAAGATTTCTCCTAATGTTTATTTAAATTATGTATCAATTAATCATTAAAATTTAATTATTATTTATTAGTTGATATATGCACATGTAGATTAGAGATATACGTATGGCACAAAGTTTAAATTTTGCAAGACTAAATTGAATTATATTTGTTTTGGCAGCAAATTAAGCAATGGGCCTATCAAATATTTAAAAAAAATAAAAGAGGCCCAATCATGAAGGTGGCGTGACGTGACCTATTTTGGAAAAGGAGGAATTCAAATATAAAAGGGGAAGGGGACGCTGCGTGGCAGGGGGCCGCTTTGGAGAAAAGAAAAACTGCAGATAGAAATTCCATTGAGCAATTGAAGAGAGGAGCGATTCTAGACGAATTCAGCGTGAGAAAATTAAGATAGAAGAGAAAGGAGAAAATTCCAACCATCATCTACTCTAAATTTACTCCATGGTTTCTAGGGTTTTATCTCCATTTATCATTGTTCTTGGTTTAATTATGTTAGGCTAAGAATCTTGTGTTACTCCAAACACGTAGTATGACATTTTGATTTCGTGATTTATTCTATGCTCGTTTTTATCTCATGTTAGTTATTACTACTTATTTGATTGAATGAATTTATTACTTTAGGTGCATCTTTAGAGATAATTCTATAGTCTTGATTTAATGCCTCTTTAGCTTGAATTGGGATGGATTGTGGTGGTAATGAATTATCAATTGGAATTGTTTAGATGACAACTTGATAATGGATTTTGATCGTAATTGCAATTTTACTTTGAATCTCGCGCTTCCGTAGGGTTCTTAGGATTATTGAATTTGGTTTAAAGAGTAAGTGTTTAGCTATTCTTTGACTAGTTGATGTTTAGCATGTTTAGTGCTTGCAAGGTGAATAATTTTAAATTTTCCCGAACGTATGAGATAGAATTGAATGCATAGGATTAATCCGTGTCTTGTTTACAAGTGTTCGGAGTAACATTTGTCTCACTTGTTTTAATTTGAATTCAACTTTATTGTTCATTATTTTCAGAAAACAAATTTCAATAAAAAACATTCATCTTTTCTGTTATTTTTATTTATTTGGAGTTAAACAAACTTACCTTCCCTGTGGATCGACACCTTAAATTACTACACACGAAGCTGTACTCTTGCAGTGAAGTGGTAATATTAGGGATAATTTTGTGAACTTGAGTGCATACCTATTCTGATTTAAAAAGACCTAAAATTACACATCAGCAGCCGGTTGAGGATAGCGGGGTCCGGAGGAAGTGGACGGACGCGGAGAACGTTGCGCTGGCCAAGCCGTGGGTGAGTGTCTGTGATGATCCTCTCGTTTCGAACAACCAGAGGATCGTCAACTTGTGGGCCAAGATAGCCGCAGCCTACAGGGCATTTTGCCCTGAAGGGAGACCGCGCACCGGGGAGGAGTGCCGGAAATGCTGAGACCGAATCAGGTCTGCCGTCTCTCGATTTTCGGGTTTGTACGCCAATGCCCTCCGCATGCGGACCAGTGGCCAAACAGAGGAGGACTGCAGGAGGATTGCGGAGAGAGCCTACCCGGATCCCGGGAAGTACTACGACTTCACCTACTGGACCTCCTACCTTGTGCTCCACGAGTCGGAGAAATTCCAGGCAGGTGTCGAGGCTGGCTGGCCGAAGAAGCAGAAACTGAACTATACCGGTGAGTATAGCGGCAGCAGCGGTGGTTCCCACGACTTCCCCGAGATGGCCCAGGAGCTCCCGACCCCTTGTTCGTTCGGGCGCAACGGGAAGCGAGGGGGGCACCCCGAGTTCCCAGGAGGTCCAGTCGGCATCCCCCCTCGGCAAGTCCATCGATGAGCTCAAATTCTTCGCGTGTCAACAAACGCGCGCTCAAATGGTCAAGACCTTAGCCGATTTCCGGACGGCGGTGGACCCCGAGGAGAAGACTTATCTTCGCGTATTGATCCGGAGCATGCGTGAAGAATTGGAGTGGTTTCAGAGGGATACCGGCGGGAGTAGCGGCGGCGTTGGGGGCGACAGAGGCGGCGGCGGCGACGACGGAGGCGAGGAATGATTTTTTATGTATTTTTTTGTACTTTTTAATTTTTGTATTTTTTTTAAATTAATGTTCTTTTTTATAAATTATTGTACTTTTTTATAAATTTTAATATTATTATTCGATTTTCCTGTATTTGTCTCGTAAATTAAATTCCGTATGTTGCTACGATTGTAAATTAAATTATATAATTGTTATTAGTGATGTGGATAGGCTATGGGAGGGCTATGATAGGGCAGTTGCATGTCCAGATGATGTGGCAGGAGGATTTTAGTGCAGATAATGTGGTAGTGGGAAGGCTATGGGAGGGCTATTGCATGTCCAGAACCATTGGAGATGCTCTTAAAATTCACCTTGTCCTCAAGGTGAACACCAAGAAGCCACAAAAAGTGTCGACGAGGATTGCTTTGCGAGTGCTTTGCGAGGTATACCCCTGGATCAAAAGCATACTGAGGAGAATGTTTGGTAATGAAGCTCAATATATACATGAGACAACAAGCAAAACCAGCTATCTTTCGCCCCTGTTTCTCTGCCAGAGATCCAACGATGGATCCGAACACTGCGAAAGAACCAAATTCTGCAATAGAAAGCTGGACGATTCCACTCGTCTCAAAACCATATGTACTGTATTGGTAGTAAGCATATGGATCATGCAACCATTCACCAACTCCATCCTTTAGGAACTTGTGGTTCTCTTTAAAACTAATTAACATATTTGTAAAATTGGCACTGTAATCAAGGTTAGCTTCTGTAATAATAGGGTCCATGCCCACTGCTTGCCATCCATCATCGATGAATTTAAACTCTGGTGGTGCTACACCTACAATCAAACTTCTTGCTCCTTCCTTAACCCTCTTCCCTTCGATAAATGACACAAAAACAGAAGCTGGAAACAACGATAAAGTTGCAGTCATTACCTTGAGATACATTGCAATAGGAGCATACGACTTCTTTGGTGCTTCGTCAATTATGGTGGGGTTTTCAATCACCGGCTCTGCATCATCCCGAGCCTCATCAACATCCTTCGACACATGAACATCTTCTTCTTCAATTGCTGGCAAGTCCCCATTCTCTGGGAGGTTGTACAGTTCTCCAGAAACAACTTCTTCTGCAGATGACGTGCTCCACTCAGAATTAATATTCCCCTGAACTCGGACAAGAACTGGCTCTTCGGGAACATGAACTACAACATTATGGACCGCCGCTGGGCTAACACCAATATTATTCACATAAAGTGAATCAACGGTGTAAGGTGGGGCAGCAGCGGGCAGCATCGCCAACGGTGGATGCAGTACCGAATCAGGAAAGGGTGATCGCGAAGGTCGAGACACCGGCCGCCAATCATAATAAAACTGAGATGTTCGCCGCTGACCATCAAGTTCGTATCCAATCGGGGGCAAGGTCGAACATTCTGACAGCGTGTATGAATCTGTCACAACGTTGTTGGTGTGACCGGTGGTGGGGCTTTGGTGCAGCGTGAGGGGATCCAAGTTTGGATATTTATGTGGACCAAGGGCAGTTGTGGACCAAGGGGAGTTGTGCGGCGGGTAACTGTCAAGATTATATGGAGGCAACGGTGGCTGGTAGGGCGCGTGAGGTGGCTGGGCGGCGGTGTACAACCGGGATTGGTCGGGTGGATCAGGTTCGGGCCGGAGCGGAGAGTGCGTTGCTGCTGCCCTGCACTCATGCTCAACCAATCAGGTCTCGAGCCGAGCGAGCCAAGCGTGGATATACTCCAACGTTGCTGCTGTTGAATTCAGTTGCAAGCCTTGGGATGCTTGCGATATATCCGGCCATGAGCGAAGATTGACTTCGGCCATGAGTTCGAGGATGAAAGCACCAATTGTTAAGGGATAATTTCCCTTAACAAGATTCCGGCATCGCGATTGCGATTGTCGGTGGGATAAAAGGTAGTGGAGGTAGTCGCAGGAGCTTTGCTCGTCGATCATACCAAGAACAATACCGAATTGACATAAAAACGTAAAAATAAAATAGGATGATTGTATTTCTGATTGATTGAGAATGGATACAAGTACTCTTATTTATAAGACTAGCCTAACTTACTGAACAAGAAAATAAAGATACTAAGAATATATGGAAATATATGCTAAGTCAATACTAAACCAAATAATAGATATATGAGGATATTTCTAGTGATATACTCGCATCAACTCCCTCACGGTTAAAATTTACCTTGTCCTCAAGGTGAAAACCAAGAAGCCACAAAAAGCGTCGACGAGGATTGCTTTGTGAGTGCTTTGCGAGGTATCCCCCTGGATCAAGAGCATACTGAGGAGAATGTTTGGTAATGAAGCTCAGTATATACATGAGATAACAAGAAAAACCAGCTCTCTTTCGCCCCTGTTTCTCTGCCAGAGATCCAACGATGGATCCGAACACTCCGAAAGAACCAAATTCTGCAATAGAAAGTTGGACGATTCCACTCGTCCCAAAACCATATGTACTGTATTGGTAGTAAGTATATTGATCATGCAACCATTAACCAACTCCATCCTTTAGGAACTAGTAGTTCTCTTTAAAACTAATTAATATATTTGTAAAACTGGCACTGTAATCAAGGTTAGCTTCTGTAATAATAGGGTCCATGCCCACTGCTTGCCATCCATCATCGATGAATTTAAACTCTGGTGGTACTACACCTACAATCAAACTTCTTGCTCCTTCCTTAACCCTCTTCCCTTCGATAAATGGCACAAAAACAGATGCTGGAAACAGCGATAAAGTTGCAGCCGTTACCTTGAGATGCATTGCAATAGGAGCATACGACTTCTTTGGTGCTTCGTCAATTATGGTGGGGATTTCAATCACCGGCTCTGCATCATCCCGAGCCTCATCAACATCCTTCGACACATGAACATCTTCTTCTTCAATTGCTGGCAAGTCCCCATTCTCTGGGATGTTGTATAGTTCTCTAGAAACAAATTCTTCTACAGATGACGTGCTCCGCTCAGAAACAATATTCTCCTGAACTCGGATCAGAACTGGCTCTTCGGGAACATGAACTACAACATTATGGACCACCGATGGGCTAACACCAATATTATTCACATAAAGTGAATCAACGGTGTAAGGCGGGGCAGCAGCGGGCAGCATCGCCGGCGGTGGATGCAGTACCAGATCAGGAAAGGGTGGTCCCGAAGGTCGAGACACCGGCTGCCAATCATAATAAAACTGAGATGTTCGCCGCTGACCATCAAGTTCGTATCCAATCAGGGGCAAGGTCGAACATTCTGACAGCGTGTATGAATCTGTCACGACGTTGTTGCTGTGACCGGTGGTGGGGCTTTGGTGCAGCGTGAGGGGATCCAAGTTTGGATATGTATGTGGACCAAGGGGAGTTGTGCGGCGGGTAACTGTCAAGATTATATGGAGGCAACGGTAGCTGGTAGGGCGCGTGAGGTGGCTGGGCGACGGTGTACAGCCGGGGTTGGTCGGGTGGATCAGGTTTGGGCCGGAGCGGAGAGTGCGTTGCTGCTACCCTGTGCTCATGCTCAACCAATCGGGTCTCGAGCCGGGCGAGCCAAGCGTGAATATACTCCAACGTTGCTGTTGTTGAATTCAGTTGCAAGCCTTGGGATGCTTGCGATATATCCGGCCATGAACGAAGATTGACTTCGGCCATGAGTTCGAGGATGAAAGCACCAATTGTTAAGGGATAATTTCCCTTAACAAGATTCCGGCGTCGCGATTGCGATTGTCAGAGGGATAAAAGGTAGTGGAGGTAGTCGCGGGAGCTTTGCCCGTCGATCAAACCAAGAACAATACCGAATTGATATAAAAACGTAAAAATAAAATAGGATGATTGTATTTCTGATTGATTGAAAATGGATACAAGTACTCCTATTTATAAGACTAGCCTAACTTACTGAACAAGAAAATAAAGATACTAAGAATATATGGAAAGATATGCTAAATCAATACTAAACCAAATAATAGATATATGAGGATATTTCTAGTGATATGCTCGTATCAACTCCTCCACGGTTAAAATTCACCTTGTCCTCAAGGTGAAAACCAAGAAGCCACAAAAAACGTCGACGAGGATTGCTTTGCGAGGTATCCCCCTGGATCAAAAGCATACTGAGGAGAATGTTTGGTAATGAAGCTCAGTATATACATGAGACAACAAGCAAAACTAGCTCTCTTTCGCCCCTCTTTCTCTGCCAGAGATCCAACGATGGATCCGAACACTCCGAAAGAACCAAATTCACAAACTCCATCCTTTAGAACACTCCGAAATCAATACCGAAAGAACCAAATTCTGCAATAGAAAGCTGGACGATTCCACTCGTCCCAAAACCATATGTACTGTATTGGTAGTAAGTATATTGATCATGCAACCATTCACAAACTCCATCCTTTAGGAACTTGTAGTTCTCTTTAAAAGTAATTAATATATTTGTAAAATTGGCACTGTAATCAAGGTTAGCTTCTATAATAATAGGGTCCATGCCCACTGCTTGCCATCCATCATCGATGAATTTAAACTCTGGTGGTACTACACCTACAATCAAACTTCTTGCTCCTTCCTTAACCCTCTTCCCTTCGATAAATGGCACAAAAACATATGCTGGAAACAGCGATAAAGTTGCAGCCGTTACCTTGAGATGCATTGCAATAGGAGCATACAACTTCTTTGGTGCTTCGTCAATTATGGTGGGGATTTCAATCACCGGCTCTGCATCATCCCGAGCCTCATCAACATCCTTCGACACATGAACATCTTCTTCTTCAATTGCTGGCAAGTCCCCATTCTATGGGAGGTTGTATAGTTCTCTAGAAACAAATTCTTCTACAGATGACGTGCTCCGCTCAGAAACAATATTCTCCTGAACTCGGATGAGAACTAGCTCTTCGGGAACATGAACTACAGCATTATGGACCACCGCTGGACTAACACCAATATTATTCACATAAAGTGAATCAACGGTGTAAGGTGGGGCAACAGCGGGCAGCATCGTCGGCGGTGGATGCAGTAACGGATCAGGAAAGGGTGGTCCCGAAGGTCGAGACACCGGCTGCCAAACATAATAAAACTAAGATGTTCGCCGCTGACCATCAAGTTCGTATCCAATCGGGGACAAGGTCGAACATTCTGACAGCGTGTATGAATCTGTCACGACGTTGTTGGTGTGACAGGTGGTGGGGCTTTGGTGCAGCGTGAGGGGATCCAAGTTTGGATATGTCTGTGGACCAAGGGCAAGGGGAGTTGTGCGGCGGGTAACTGTCAAGATTATATGGATGCAACGGTGGCTGGTAGGGCGCGTGAGGTGGCCGGGCAGCGGTGTACAACCGGGGTTGGTCGGGTGGATCAGGTTCGGGCCTGAGCGGAGAGTGCGTTGCTGCTACCCTGCGCTCATGCTCAACCAATCGGGTCTCGAGCCCGGCGAGCCAAGCGTGGATATACTCCAACGTTGCTGCTGTTGAATTCAGTTGCAAGCCTTGGGATGCTTGCGATATATCCGGCCATGAACGAAGATTGACTTCGGCCATGAGTTCGAGGATGAAAGCACCAATTGTTAAGGGATAATTTCCCTTAACAAGATTCCGGCGTCGCGATTGAGATTGTCGGAGGGATAAAAGGTAGTGGAGGTAGTCGATGGAGCTTTGTCGGTCGATCAAACCAAGAACAATACCGAATTGATATAAAAACGTAAAAATAAAATAGGATGATTGTATTTCTGATTGATTGAGAATGGATACAAGTACTCTTATTTATAAGACTAGCCTAACTTACTGAATAAGAAAATAAAGATACTAAGAATATATGGAAAGATATGCTAAATCAATACCAAACCAAATAATAGATATATGAGGATATTTCTAGTGATATACTCGTATCACGTACCATACCATTAATGATTGTAGATGTCATTCGAGGAATCATTTTACTATAAATGTAGGAATCATTTTACCATTGAGAATCTCGACCAAGGAAACCTACTTTCTTCCATATGCACATGCAAGACATAAATACATATTCACAGACGACATGCAATTCCACAAAGTGATTTATACACAACTCACGATCATCAATTCACGCACACAATACATGGTAGTTTCATTTTTTTTACTTATACATGGACTATTTGGGGATCTTCTTGGAGATAGAGTAGAGAGAGAGGAGAACGAGGAGAGCAAGCACGACCGAGGCGAAGAGCGAGACAGCAACGGAAGCTCCGACGTACGTACAAAACTTGTCATAAACATTGCAAACTTTACCCCATCCCAGATGAGAATTTCCCTTCAAACCAGTGTAAGCAATCGCACCTGCCGATCCAGTTGCTGCGCTCACAATTCCTAGCAGTAGCTGGATTTATACAAAAAACAAAACAAATATAGCGCATCCGTATAGGGCTAGGGAAAAATACCGAAAATACCGAGTTTTCGGTATGCCGTGATTTCAGTAAGGTAATGATATGAATTTTCATATACCGCGGTATACCGAAATTCGGTATATGCCGTGAAATATAAATATAATTATGTATAAAATATAATTTATATAATTTTAAATTATAAAATTTATTGTGAAATATTAATATAGTTATGAATAAAATATATTTTTAAATTATAAAATCTAAATAATATTCTAAAAACTCAAATTATCTATTTTTATTGATGTTGAAAGTCAGGTATACAACAAAAGTACAGTATACCGAACTTCGGTATGGTATATCAAAAATGAGGTACGGTATCGGCATGGAATTTCGCTATACACGAAAATAAGGTATACCGACCTTCGGTATACCGAAATTTTTTATGAGGTGAATGTATGAATTTTTCGCATACCGCATTTACAGTAAGGTATACAGTATGGTGGTTTTGGTAAGGTATACCATACCTACCCATCCCTAGGTATAGATGGATTATGATTTTAAAATAAAATCTATTGATCTTTTTGCATACAGTTTTTTTAAGATGGAACATTTTTTTTAGTTCACAAACTTTGTCAAATATCAATTTTTGGTTCATAATGTTCGAAAATAGCTTTTGAGGTCCGTTAACTTCGACTTAATATAATTTGAGCTACTTCTTCATTTTTTCTGGAAAAAAATACCCCTAAGGAGAGTGAGTATTTAAAGTTGAAAATCTTACAGCATCAACAATGATGAAATGAGATGAGATTTGTGGGCAGAAGCCAGGTTTGAGGAGAGTATAAAATGACAAGATTGTGGTGATGATGCTGTACAACCCCGCAACTGAGAGTGCTGCTACAAAGTATCTGCATTTTAATAACTACAACAAATTAATTTCATACTAATACTTAATTAGGATATCATATACTATAAGCCAAAGACAGTAATCTCGAATTAAAGTCAAATTAAGCATAATTTATTTACGGTGGCATTGCTTGTGATGGCACAGAAATGACCAACTACTTTTTGTGGTCTTCCACACCAACATGTGTGGTAGTCAAAGATTATACATATGTACATCAAAATATTAGTAGTTTTAATTTATATAGTCTCACTCTGACTTAGTACAGATTTGAAAAAATTGTTTGATTTTATAAAGAAAAATAAAAAAATGAGTTAGTGAAAAATTTGATTTTATAAAGAAAAATAAAAAAATGAGTTAGTGAAAAATGGAATGAGGACTCCACTTTTATATATTGATTTTATACTAGAATGTTAGTGTAATGATTTATATGAATGGTGGGTCCACAATTACTTAGAATGGAAGAAAGGTAAATGTGATTTTAAATTACGGACACCCCGAAATAACAACATGAGATATTTTTTCACGGACTAAGGGAGTAATTTCTTTTTCTTTTTTCCCCTACTAATTATCAGGTAATATCTATAGTCCATACATATAGAAATACTAAATCACATGAAGCTCAAAATCAATCAAGAAATATTTTCCAAAACTTTCTAACAATTCCAAACAAATATATAAAATAAATTTAACTATATTTTCGTTCGCCAAGATTTCAGAAGGTAATATATACGCAACTCCAAATATATTTTGAGAATTTTAGAGACGCAAAAATTATTGTACTATGCAACACTAATTTCACTTAGTTTTTCTTGTATGTAGGTATCATCAAACATAAAAATATATAGCACACAATTAGTGTAATTGTGTTGTGTGTGCATATGTATAGATAAGTATAACTGACATGAGAGCTGGTGAGTAGTTGAACTTGGCATCTCTTGAATTCACTGTTTCCTTGCTGGCAACAATCACCACAACCGCCACCACCGCTGAAGCAAACAATAAAAATCGCAGCACCACCTCAGCTACGGCGAGGTAATTCACCGGTGCTGCTGCAGTTTTCACCTCCGGTGGTGGCTCACTAAGCGGCACTTCCTCCACCGGAGCCTCAACGACCGGCTCCGGCTCCGGAACTGGTGGGATTTCTGTGGAGGAGGTCATGCTGTAGTTGGTGTATGGTTTTATTTTTGTAGTAGTATGTGATTTAGATTTGCATTATGATTTCAAATGATGTGCTATATATAGAAGGTTATGGGTTATTTTTGGTTGGGAAATGGGAATTCTGTACATACACGCTAAGTGATTTTATAATGTTGTTTATGTTTATCTAAAGGCTACTTACTTTACAAAACTGAGTTTTAGGAATTGTTAGTTCAAACTACATTGCAAACTCATGATCTTCCAACCAATTTTTGCTTTATCATATACTCTCGCACCACTATATTTTACTTTAAAAAAAAGAAGCACATCGACTGAATAAATCTCCATGTTTGAAATTTTAATTGGGAACAAATTCTTGATATGATAAGCGACTATTTATTAATTACCAGTGTCATCTTATACTATTTTATTTTATAATATACGACAAATAATTATTGGTCCCGTGTCATTTTATCTTGTAAACACTAGTAATAATTAATTTATAATTTTTTTTATTTAATGTAATATATATAATATGTTAGTTGTATGTGGGCCTCTCAACCAACAATATTGCTGGTTTCTTCTAAGAGCATCCACAACCGTGCTCTTGCCAGCGGCACGGTTGTGGGCCCGGGCGGTACTATTCATGCCTGCTCTCTGGCAAGAGCACAACACCCACAACTGTGCTCTTCCGCAAGGACGAGCACAATTAATATAAAATTCAATTACACAAAAACATTTCCATAATATTAAAATTCATTTAAAACCCACAATAAATATTACAAATGACAAATAAAATTAAACATTGCATAATTAAAATCCTAAAAATTAAAAATTACATAATTAAAATCCTAAAAATTAAAAATTACATAATTAAAATCCTAAAAATTAAAAATGACACTACTCGTTGCCGAATTTCGCCCACATGTGGTTGATTAGGTCTTCTTGTAGTTGATTGTGGATTCGAGTATCGCGCATTGTGTGTCTTGTCTCCATCCTCTGGCCAACCGTCGTATGCTCGCCTCGGCGTAGGGGAGACCTCGCTGTTGAGCTTCCGGCTTCGTCCTCGTCGTAGAAGCTAGCCGCCCTCGGCCCTTCGTCGGCTATAATCATGTTGTGTAATATAATACACGTGAACATGATGTCGGCGATATTATTCACGTACCACAGCCGAGCCGGGGCCTTCACAATGTTGAATCGAGCTTGAAGGACCCCGAAGGCTCTTTCGACATCTTTCCGCGCTGACTCTTGACGCTGCGCAAAAAGAACCCGTCTCGGGTCGTGCGGGTTGTGGAGCGTCTTCACGAACGTCGACCACCTTGGGTAGATACCATCGGCGAGATAGTAACCCATGCGGTATATATTTCCGTTGATGGTGAAGTCGATCGCCGGTGCTACACCATTCATCACATCATTGAAGAGTGGTGACGAATATAGCACATTCAAGTCGTTGTTGGATCCAGCAACGCCGAAATATGCATGCCAAATCCATAGGCGGTAGTCGGCGACCGCCTCAAGGATAAGCGTTGGGCCGCCGCCTTTGTGACCGCTCAAGTGTTGCCCCCTCCAAGCAGTCGGACAATTCTTCCACCTCCAATGCATGCAGTCAATGCTGCCAAGCATTCCGGGAAAGCCATGGACTGATTCATGAAGACGAAGCAACCGTTGGCAATCATCAGTGGTGGGTGCTCGAAGGAATTCATCCCCAAAAGCAGAACGAACGCCCTCGCAAAAATTCTTTAAACATAGGATTCCAGTGGACTCACCGATATGCAAATACTCGTCGAACATGTCGGCCGTTTGCCCAGTAGCGAGTTGTCGGATGGCACACGTACACTTCTGCAACGCCGTGATACTTTGCCGGCCGGCTGCATCTACACCTGTTTGAAAGTATTCAACACGTGCGGACAATGTGTTGACAATTCGCATGAACAAGCGCTTTGACATGCGAAAACGGCGCCTGAAGTAATCTGCCGGAAACCGCGGCTGGTCGGCAAAGTAGTCGGCAACGAGCCTTTCGTGGGCTCCCTCCCGGTCACGATGGATGTACCGTCGATTTGATCTGGTTCGTTGAGGAGGAGGAGCAGGGGTATTCGCCGCGACATATGCTTCGTAAGCGACATATGATAAATGGATGATGAATGTGTGTATTTATAGATGATTTTGGGGAAAAAAAAATAAAAAAAAATCAAAAAAATTCAGAAAAAACGGGAAAAAAACGGCCATATTTTTGGGATTTGGAAAATATTTTTTTTTTATTTTTTAGCATTATTTATAATTAAATACCGATTTTAAAAAAAAAAATAAAAAAAAGTTTAAACACAACGGCTATGCCGTTGACGAATGGGAGCGCGCCACGTGTGCGTCCGCTGGCACGGACGTGCTCGATACATCGAGCAGCGCCGTGCCAGCGGCGCGGCTGCAGCGGCGGCGGTCCTGCGCCTTGCCAACGGCGCGGACGGCGGTGGCGTCTTTCGCCACCGCTGCGGATGCTCTAATACCTATATATTTTCAATGATTGCATGTCATAATTTTTTCACCTTGATAAATGACAATCGCCACTTATTCCGCAAATGATTGATTGAAAGCTAGAAGCTAAGGATGCTTTACTTACTTAGAAAGTGGAAATTTGATAGCCAACACTATCAGATAATTCGTCCTAATAATGACATTTGGATTAAACTGTAAATATGAAATATCAAATTTTAAATGTGAATTAATTAATAAATTCTACTATGAAATATCGCATTTTACTAATAACATAAATAATTTCTTTATTTTGAAGTAAAACATAAATATGTATTGGTACTACACATATGCAGGAGTCCGTATACACGTTTTCGTGTCTTATAGTTATAGAATTATGTAAAAAATGTCTATAATTTGTTACCCACAACATGAGAATTAAATACTACATCCGTCTCATATTAAGTGTCACATTTAGTGTGAGCACAAATTTTAAGAGATGTAAAAAAAAGTGAGTTGAATACGTAATTGGACTATGAGTCCCACTTATATATATATATAAGTTTTATAATAAAATGTGAGTAGAATTGGTTGTTGGAATGTGAGGTCTACTTACCATTTATGGTAAAAGTTAAATGTGACTCTTATTGTGTGATTGACCGAAATAGCAAAATGTGACACTTAATGTGAGACGGAGGTAGTAATTATAATAACATCAATCTAGCTATAAATATATAATTCCACTTTATAGTACTCCAAAGATTTGTATTAATAGGTAAAATCGAGATTCATTTAACTCTAGTCGTAGCATAGATAATTCATAATTATGCTTATTAGTTTTCAAGATGAAATTAGCTTAAGGTTGAAATTCTCCATCCTGCCTTGCAGATAGTGCTTATTCCGTTTTGAAACAATAATATGTTCTTTCCACTTTAAGGTATAAAAAAAGAACATATTTTATGGAATTTAAGAGCTTTTTCAACAAATCAAACCAAACAAACGCAAACGCCAATCGAAATTCCCATCTATAATCATCAAGAGATTAATTATATCTTAATTTATATAAGTAGTTCAAGATTCGTAGTTTTTACAACTACAGCACAGATAGGAAATAAAGTACTTGGTAGATACTAGAATAGTTGCATTATACATCTTCATACGGAAAGGTAAGATCAAATGGAACCCCCTCACCTATTAAACACGTCACTATTAAATTTTGTTATCCATTTATTTCTAGTTGGTAGGTGAAGAGTCCCATTAGTTCATCTTAAACCCACCATCATGAGAGGAAGTTTGTTTGGCACGGATTGTGCAATGAAAAAGTAATTTAATTCATAATTATCAAATTTAATGTTTGGATTGATTATAATATAGTAATTTCATTCCTTAATTTTAAATTTCTATGTTTGGTTTGATTTTAAGAAAATAAATAAAGTAATCTGATTTCTAAAATCAGAAAATTTAATGGAAAATCTAGGATTTTTTCCTCTCTTTTAGCCTAGGTATTCTTTTTCCATAGAATATTATTATAGCGCTACCGTCTTTTTCTTCTTCTACAGTTTTTTTCTATTCTTTTTCTTCATTTCTTTCTCCACATGATTATCAAGGGAAAGTTATTTTTCCTGCAATTTCATCTTTTGGGTGTTTGTGGTCAACCTCTCTCTAACGTCAATTTAATGGTTATTGTATAGTATACTCTAAATAATTTAGTACTCAAGGTGCAAAATTTTTCTAAAATTTCTTTTATTCCCTCCGTCCCACGAGAATATTCATCTACATCGTATTTCTAATTATTAATATAATACAAATAGTAGTTAATTTTATTAATTTATTATATTACTCCAAATAAATAAAAAAGTTATATAGTTTAAGCATCCTAAAATTTTCCAAACACAATAATCTAATTCCTTGGGATTCACATGTCTAGTAATAATATTCCTAAGAATAATAAATCCTAAAACTCATAATTTCAAGAGGAAATATGCGTTACGTGCATTTGATTTTACATGATTTGCAAGTACTAGAAGAAAAAGAAAGCGTAGGAGTTCAGTAAACGAATTACACATTGCTAACTAGGATCCCAAATCATGATGGTACGGAATTGGGGTCTTCGGTGGTTGGAACAGTGACTGGAATCACACCTACACGAAAGGAACTACTCGAAGGAGACGAGAGAGAAGAGGGGGATCTAATTTGCATGAATTCATAATCATAACCAAAAATACATGAAATGCAAGTTGAGCATGCGTACGATTAAACAACTCATTAACAATCTAACTAACTATCTATTCCTGCTTTGTGCTCACTCACGGCGTGATTTAATCCCATTTGACCCACGTGTGCATGCATCCATGTACACTTATTTAGCTCATTTCGCTCATGCGCTTATTGAATAACAATTCAGGTACCAAATCTCCCCTCCTCAACATAATCCTCAATGTTTGAAATGTGGAAACCTCTCTTGCAAATCATGCAAATACTCCCAAATGGCATCTTCCGGAAAGGAGTTTTCCCAATGAACTAGTACCTGCGTGGCCAGTCTGTTACCCCTCTTCACCAGTCTTCGCTCCAATATATAGATGGGCTCGAGAAATGTTGAGTTTCCCAAAATGGGAAGTGTGCCATGCAGCTGTGATAGGGGTCCCATTTTCCTCTTCAATTGCGAAACGTGGAAGAAAGGATGAATTTTGCAGTCAGCATGTAACTGTATCTTGTAAGCTACCTCACCATACTTATCCACCATATTAAAGGGCCCGAAATACCGGGGGCTCAGCTTCTGAAACTGGCGGTCTCTCAAGGTATTTTGTCAATATGGCTGATGTTTCAAGTACACCCATTCTTCTATCACGAATTGTCTCTCGAGCGATGCTTATCATGTTGTTGTTTACTGTTGGGCACGGTGGAGATGGTGCTTCAAGACTTCCATCATCGCATCACGAGCCATCAAGCTCTTGCTCACATCATGGACTGCTGAATCACCTTTAAAATATGGAATATGAACTGGTGGCAGATACCCATACAAGACCTCAAAAGGAGTCATTCTAATGACCGAATGGAAGGAAGTATTATACCAAAACTCAGCCAAACTCAACCATTTACTCCACGCTGTAGGTTGATCAACACACATACACCGCAAGTAAGTCTCCACACACCTATTCACCACCTCCGTTTGGCCATCGGATTGAGGATGGTACGCCGTAGACATATTGATAGGGTCCTCGATCTAGCAAATCTCGCCGAAGATCATCTCCAATATTTTAGCGTTTCTTTTATTTTAGTTAGTTATCTTTATTTATTTTCCATATCTTTTGTAATATTTTATTTTACTTATGTTTCTTGATTATCAAGACATGTGTTAGGGTTTAGGTATATAGAATTCTATCGTATTTTCATTCATTGAGAAATAAAGTATAAACTTATTCTCATTCTCGATTCTGGTGGAAATCGCCCCCTAGCGCCTCAACTAGGGTTTATCTTCCTTTTGATCTCATTACAAACGTGTGTGCTCAATTCCGATAAAACGAGGTTCTATCACATATGCAACTCCACCCCTTGGAGCTTGAAGAAATCGGACCAGAACTTACTCATGAAGACTTTATCCCTATCACTGATAAGTATAGTAGGGAGGCCATGTAACTTGAACATATAATCAAGGAAGGCTTGAGCAACTGCTAAAGCAATATAAGGATGAGTGAGGTTCATAAAATGAGCAAACTTGGTTAGTCGATCAACCACCATGATACGATCATGGAAGTCGTGCGTCAAGGATTTCCACTACAGCAGGATTCCACCTGTAGTTTTCCTATTGAGATAATCTCCAAAAGCTCTAAAACTGCCACCATTGTCTTTTTCTTTGAAAGAGCTTCGTGTGGGTGCCTTACACACCTCAATCGGAGTCCGGATGAGGGAGACATGGCCGTTTTACAGAAGTCGCGCATTGCAGAAAAGTGCCACCCAGATGGGTGGCTTTCGGCGGACAAAAGCCACCCGGACGGGTGGCCTCCCGAAGGCACAAATAAGGCAGCGGAGTCCACCCGGGCTGGTGGCTCACGCAAATGCTAGATTTTGTGGGCCTTTTCTTGGGATTTTGGCCTAAACTATAAATAGCACATTTTCTCATTTTTCTAGTTGGTTGATTGATGAATTAAGATTTCTCCTTTGTGAGTTTTTCCTCTTCGAGGATTGTATCCAATTCCTTTATTGAAGTTTGCTTCTTTCTT
The DNA here is from genome assembly GCF_004379255.2 of Salvia splendens. Classification (NCBI taxonomy): domain Eukaryota; kingdom Viridiplantae; phylum Streptophyta; class Magnoliopsida; order Lamiales; family Lamiaceae; genus Salvia; species Salvia splendens. The sequence continues at coordinate 16,741,702 of NC_056049.1, read as the reverse complement.
TCTTTAGATTGATTCAAGTAAAGGTATACGTCAATGGAAGTGTATCCATTGAGTAGTAGAGCCAAGGGGTGATTAGAGTTGATAAAAGTTGCCTAAGGTTGTTTCCATTGTTTTGGTCAAGGTTGCTACTCTTTTCCCTCATCGTATACACATTCTATCATCTCTTATCTTCCATGAATCTCTATTTTAGATCTAGTTTTATGGCTAGATCCACTCTATCTTTTGTTTATTTCGTGCTTTGTTGATAGATCTACACTCTTGGCATCATCTTGAGAAATTACATAGATCTAAACAATCAAGATCCTTATCACACCACCAAAATATTTGATTTTCCATGTGATAAGGGCAGGCCTTCAATGAAGTCTAAACTGACTTGGGACCAAGCCTCTTCAAGAATAGGAAGGGGTTGTAACATACCAAGATAAACACTGATGTCATACTTAAATAGTTTGATTACATCACATTTACCAATGTATTTCCTGATATGTTTCTCCATATGGGGCCAATAAAATGAAGGATGTCGTTTATAGGTAGCTAGTATTCCAGAATGCCCTCATGCACTGGTATTATGAAACAGATGGATAATTTTCAGCCTTAAAGCATCACCATTTCCAACCACCAATCTCCTTTTCCTCCTCAACTAATTCTCCATCCATGAAAATTTTGAATTCCTTTTGGGATCTTGCTGCAGCTCCAAGATCAGTGTCTGTAACTGAAGGTCAGAACCCCTAGTGGCTTCAATCAATGGATATAAGTATGTAGAAATAATAGTGATTGCCATACAAAATATTTAAGAGGAGTGTACTCTAGAAAGGGCATCCGCAACTACATTCTCAGTCCCTTTCTTGTAAGTAATCTCAAAGTCAAAAGCTATGAGTTTAGATAACCAACTCAATTGGCCTGGAGTGGTGAGTTTCTACTTCAGTAAATGGGCTAATGTTTTGTGATCGGTCCTAACTTCAAATGGTTGATTTCCCTAGTGGCTTCAATCAATGGATATAAGTACGTAGAAATAATAGTGATTGCCATACAAAAGATTTAACATGAGTGTATTCTAGAAAAGGCATTCGCAACTACATTCTCAGTCCCTTTCTTGTAAGTAATCTCAAAGTCAAAAGGTATGAGTTTAGATAACCAACTCAATTTGCCTAGAGTGGTGAGATTCTACTTCAGTAAATGGGCCAATGTTTTGTGATCGGTCGTAACTTCAAATGGTTGGTTTCCTACATAATGGCTCCAATGTGTAACAACAAAGACAATGGCCAACAATTCCTTATCATAAACATATACTCCCTCCGTCCCATTAAATATGCAACATTTGCTTTTCGGCACAAGATTTTATGTAGTGTTGTTTTGTGAGTTAATGAAGAGAGAGTAAAGTAAGAGAGAAGAAAAAGTACAGAGAGTATTGTTTCCATTTTTAGAAACGTTTCATTTTTAATAGGACAGACCAAAAAGGAAAACGTTTCATTTCTAATGGGACAGAGGGAGTAGTAGATTATGTTTTGGGGACAAAGACTTGCTTATAAAAGCAAGTGGATGGCCTTGCTGCATGAAGACAACCCCTATGCCATAGCTCGAAGCATCAGTCTCAGATCAATGATAAAGGGAAGAGAAAAGTCTAGAGCAAGAACTGGAGGAGACATCATAGCTCTCTTTAACTCCAGAAAGGCCCTCTTAGCGTCATCGTTCCAATGGAATGCATCTTTTCTTAGCAAATCAGACAAAGGTCTACTAATTATTCCATAATTTTGGATTAATTTCCTGTAGTATCCAGTAAGCCCAAGAAATCCCCTTAGTTTAGAAAGTAGTTGCAGGCTAATCTAGCATTGCTTGTAGCTTCTTAGGATCAGTTGCTACACCTTCTTGGGATATAATATGGCCCAAATATTCAATTTTCTCCTTTTGCAAAATCACATTTACTCTTCCTGGCAAAAAGTAAATGCTCCCTCAACTTTGCAAAGGCTTGCTATAAGTGGAGTAAGTGAGTGTCAAAATCAGCAATGTACACTAGTATATCATAAAAAATTACCAACACGAACCTTCTCAAAAAATGGTCTAAATACACCATTTAGGGACGGATCCAATGCATTGGCGGGTGGGGCATATGCCCCTCCTCAAATTTTCCTACATACATATACATATCTATGATTTTTGCTAATTTACACCCTTGATTCACTAAATGCCCGTTCTTAATTCTTCTAAACTTTACCTATACATATTTTTGCCCCTCTTGAGATTATTTTCTAGCTCCGTCCCTAACACCATTCATCAAACTTTGAAAGGTTGCTGGAGCATTGGTAAGCCCAAATGGCATTACAAGAAACTCATAATGCCCATCATGAGTTTTAAAAGCTGTTTTAGGGATATCCTTCAACTCCATTCAAATCTGGTGATAACCAGATCTTAGTTCAATCTCTGAGAAGACAACAGCTCCATGTAGCTCTTCCAATAATTCCTCAATCAAGGGAATTGGATATTTGTCGTTAACTTTCAACTTATTCAACTTCCTATAATCCACACACATTCTCCATGTCCCATCCTTCTTCTTCACAAGCACAACGAGGGAAGAAAATGGACTAGTGCTAGGTTGAATAAATCCTTGCCGTAATGAATCAACTACTTGTTTTTCAATAATATTTTTCTGTATGGCTGTGTGCATGTAAGGCCTAGAGTAAACAGGAGAGGCTCCATGTGTGAAGAAAATTTGATGATTATGGTACCTCATGGGAGGGAGAGTAGTAGGCTCTGCAATGACCTCTGCCTGACCATCTATGAAATTTTGAATAAACTTGGGAATAGCTGGGAAGTTTCTCCAGAATTCTCTATGGCCAATATTTCAGAACGTCCCTTATTGTTGACTCTTATGCAGCATAACTGGACCCCATCACAGTGAGCAAGCAATTTATCCATCTCTATTTCAGACACAGAAGATAGACTCTGATTTGATTGACCCCGTAGCAACACATATCTCTTTCCATCTAGTTTGAAATGCATAGTTAAGGTCTTAAAGTTCCACTGAATAGTGCCTAAAGTTTCAAGCCATTGGATTCCCAAGACCATATCACTGTTTTCTAAGGGTAGGATTCTAACGAGATCTCAATTGCATATATTCCGACAATAATCAGATGATGAAATTTTATAATTTTATCTCAATTTTCGTATATGTTGATAACAAATTTTATATCAATAAATGCATCAAAAAATCTCAATATAATGCATGTACAATATCAATAAAACTATGCTGATATTTTCATAAACTTGTGTTGAGATTCTTATATCACTGTGTTGATATTTGTATTACACTATGTTGATAAATAAAACTGTGAAAATTGTATGTTATAACAGGTTGACTATTTTACCCTTTTGTTGATATTTTATATACTATTTATTGAAATCCGTGAGTTTTAATCTCATCCACTCATTTTAAGATCTAATGGTGTATGATTGGTCTTAACTGTGGATTGCATAATATATGCATTTTAACATGACCATATCTAAACTGCAAATACTACTTGGTAATACTGCAATATTCATATAGTAACATTGCAATCTGGTAAGGTAAAAAACTATTACGAATGATGCAGACACGTAACATTGCTATATTCATAGAGTAACACTACAATCTGGTAACAGACTGAAAATAGAGAATACTGATTTTGCCCTTCAACGATTTTTATTGTTCCATTTTAATTAAACTAGGTTGCCACGTGGCATCTTGAGAATTACACGATCTTCAGATCTAACGGCCTAAAATGGTGGTATGATGTTATAATAAAGAGGGTTGTCATATTAATACATCCATATATAGGGTAGTGATAAAATACAAACTCTATATATTGTATAAACTCCAAACTACTCAACACAATATTAACACAGTTTCAACACAATATCAATAGTGTAAAATTTCAAGATTTTGATGTCAACACAATGTCAACATAGCATCAACACAATGTCAATGCAACATCAACCGTTGACACTGTGTTAACATTATTTGTTGCTATTATTTTGTCATCTGTTGACATTTCTAACGGTCCAGAGCATAGTTTGGAGATTGTACAATATTTGGAGTTTGCATTTGATTGCATCCCTTGTGCTATATGTGTTATATATATAGGGGTGCGTTAGGGTGACACCACTCTTAAAGTGACAACGTGAAAACAAGTAACATGCAATATGCAATACATTTGCAAGCAATATGTGACACATAGGCAAGCAATTCGGCATATGTTTCCAAGCAATATGAGATACGAAGCACTATGGTGACACCATAGTTGAAATTACAATCTAGGCAAGCAATCTGCGATACATAAGCAAGCAATACGACATATGGTTTCAAGCAATCTGCGATATGAAAGCAAAGATAATTAAGCAATCTATGATACTTAGGCAAGCAAGTCTGCCACATGGCGAGCTAAGGTTGAATCTGCTCCTAAATCTAACGACTGTTCTTGGTGGTACAGTGCCATCTTAAATGGTGTTGTCATTTTAACATAAAGTAGGTGCCTAAAATGATCCAAAGTATACTGATTATTTCAAAAGCTGTATATTTTGTTGATTGACCGATAAAGTGATAAGCTGTTAGAGTATTATGTAATATTCGTACTGTAATTGCGACATGTATTATTTTGGTTAATAGGTAACATTGCTGTTGAAAGTAATTTGTTTTTTGAAAATAAGTATATATTACATGTTTGATTTGATGGTATTATTTGGGGGCTAAGGGGTTGTTTATTTGAGAACGATATATGTGCTAAAGAAATTACCAATATGTTGTGAATGATTCAAGGCATATGCTCTATTGATTAATGAAAAAAGTGATAAAGTTGACAGGAGGACGATACGTTCTTTGATGATGAATCTGACCGTAACATGTTATTGTCGAAAGTATAGTTTGATTTTTATGATTATGTTTGTTATATGATAGGACAAAATTGTTATTATTAAAAAAATTGGTAATATTGATTGATATCAGATTGGCAGGTAAATATGAATAGATGTATACACATTTCGGGTAATAATGTGATTGTTTTGTAATAGCGTTATACGTTGAAATCTTAGAAGATTATTTTTGGAACGTGATTCCACTACGAGCTTCTCAAAGCTCACCTCCCTTCTTATCCCTCTTATAGAGTATAGAAGCGAGTGATCTCGCTTGCTGGGCAGCTGCACGTGTCAAGTCACTACCCCTTTTTCCCAATAAAGTTGGAATTTTCACGTGGCATGCTTAGGTTAAACCTTTGGTTGTAAATAATTAGTTTGAAGGCGCAAGGCTATGTTACCTTATTTTTGCTAATGAGGTTGTTTATAATTATCGAAATAAGCTAACGTTGTTTTGTTGTCATGTATAGTAGTAAAAGTGGTATTAGCAAGCTTAGCTAATTACTATCTCCGTCCCCCAAATATTGGCACACTTTGATCCGGCACTAGTTTTAAGAAATGTAATGGAAAGTGAGTTGAAAAAGTTAGTGGATTGTGGGTCCTACTTTTATATATTAGTTTTATAAAATGTGAGTATGAATGAGTTAGTGGAATATGGGGTCCACTACCAAAAATGGTAAAAAGTGAAGTTAGACAAACTTTGGGGGACGGACGGAAATAGAAAAATGGGACAAACTTTCAGGGACGGAGGTAGTATATAATAGCGTTGTGTGTTGGTTTATGCGGAAACAAAAGAAAAAAAAAGTTATGCAGGATAAGCGCCGACAAGATTTTGATTTTTGTTTACTAATCGAACTGAAATGTTACACCACTTACTCGGTTAATACTAACCAAGTAGGGGGTTACAGAAAGTCTTCTAACAAGTAATTTAGCCCATAGACAAGATTTCAAACAAAAAAAAATTATACTACATACAACATATTTTACATATAATGCATGTTCCACATTGAAATGAATAAGGTTATTTTCACCCGATTACTGAAGTTATACTCTTGGGGGTGTTCGGTTGGCAAGATTAAATCTCATGATTAAATATGTATCATGTTTGGTTCATAAGATTGAACCCTTCAACTTAATCCTAGATGGATAGTCTCATGATAATTAGTCATAGCCTCCCCCCTCCAACTAAAATAATCCCACAACTTAATCCTAGATGGATAATCTCATGATATTAGTCATGACAACCGAACGCCACCTTGGGGCATTAACCATTATATAAGATCACATTGTGAGTGAGAAAATGGGTGAAAATAGCATTGTTATTTGCAAAAGGACAAATATTTTATACTCCATAAAAAAGGATATCGGTTTACTATGAATTTTGGCGCAATTGTTGATATTTCCCAAAGTATCACAAATTTTACATTTCTTATTTCTTATTCTAACCTGATGAGAATAATATTTCGGCAAAAACTATTTCAATATGGACAACTGTGAAAAATTGTGATATTTTACACCAATCGTAAAATGAAGTGAAATGAGCTTGTGATGAAAGCAGAAATAATTTATATATCAGCGCATCAATATATTAAATTTGTTCATTTTTGAGCTAAGAAAAGGATGGTGAGCTGTATTTATGATTTTGTAGCACGTGTTTCTATATAATTTATTATTAAACTTTAGTTCTGTTAAGGGACATTTTCCCTTAACGGTGGTTAGTGGTTGTCGCTTGGAAGCGGCTGAAGTCCGGCGCCCTATTCGAGGGTCGGTGGAGGGTGTTTGATAGTTGTGCGTGGGACGTTCAGCTTAGCGGTAGGGTTTAGACTTCCTGTCGGGCAGCTTAGGTAGGGTTTCTTCGTGCTCGGCGTGCGGGAGTCTTCACGTTGGACTTTGTAGAGAAGGAGATTTATGGTCTGAGAAATATAAAACGGCAATATAGTAGGGAAACTTCTAATTCATTGATAATTTGATTAAATGATGCAATCTCTCTTATTTATAATACTAGAATACTACTAACTTAACTTATCGAACAAGGAACAAATATCTAAATATATACGTGAAAGATATGACTAAATAATTGGGATATCCTAAGATGTTGGATCGTATCAAGTTCCCTGCTTTAAAATAATTATGTAATTTTTCCATTATTAGACTATTAGCCATATTTGATAATGTATTAATCTTTTTGTATCTATTAGAACTCGAGAGTTGATCTGCTGCGCACCCATTGTGAGCGACTTATGGGCGACAGCTGACGTGGAGTTACATTTTTATTCTTTTAATATTTTTGCACTGTTTTCATCGCCATCTTCCCTTTCCCTTTCCCTATCTCTCTTACCAATTTATATCCCTTCCCTATTTCTCCTACCTATTTCCCTCATTAATCTGCAAATTTTAGTTTTATTGGGTCTTTCACAAAATCAATTTCTCAATCTCTATTACTCCACTTTCGATGACAGAATTTTCTTTATTCATAGATGCTATTGCAAACTGAAAAGGATTCCATAGCCGGTTACGGTGACTATGAAACTGTTCAATAATTGGTGGACCTTCATTTGGGCTTGTCTATTTCCTTGGCCCATGTGATGATTGAATTGGGCTTGGCCCAATACTTACTCCTCATACTCCAGATGCCGCCATGTGTACTCTCACCCGGATCAAGGCTCTAAGCCATTGGATGGCGATGTGTGCTTGTTATGTGAGAGGTTAGACCCTTCAGTTTCATTTATTCACTTACACACACTCTCTCTCACTTCTCTTGCTCTCGCTCTCTCCTTCTGCTTTCTTCTCCGACGGCTTTCCGTTGGTTCTTTTGGTGATCTTGCACGGTTGAAAGTGCAAAGGATCTAGCTACAGTAACTGAGGAGGCAACCACTTCGGTTGGTGATGTGTTGGGCGAATTAGAGTTTCATGTGTGAGGTTTTTCTGGTGAGATCGTTCTCAGAGGTGATAGATCTGGTGTTATGGAGCCTGTTGGTGCTGGAATCTGGAGTGTGAGGTTAATCACCCAAGGATTCAGTTGTGCTCCCTTGGATCTGTGTTCTTGAGAATAGGCTGGTGCTATCGGCGAGTGTCTGAGCCGAAGCATTGTGTTTCGGTGTGTTTGCTTTGTGTTCTGTTGTGTTTACTTGTGTAACCTTGTTAGATCCGTGAGGATCGGTTTCTTGTGTTACTGACTCGGTTGTTGAGTGTACAAGTGGAAGACACTGGAGCTTGAACTGTATTCTTATCTTGTGTAATAATAGTTAGACTCGTATTCTGTATTTCGATATTCAATTCCTTGTAATATCAGTCGCTTGGTTGGAGTTTGACTGAGCTCCCTTATAAAGAACAAAGAGGTCTTGGTAATTAGTGAATCCGATCTAAGTCTGATCCCTACAGAAACTCTGCATTTTTTTTAAAAAATTAAAACCCCTTCTTGCATAATTGAAATTGCTAAAGCTGTTTAACTTTCACAAAATTTGAGAAAGCATTTGCATTTGTAGAAACTCATTTGGTGAGAAAAAATGTGTGCAGAAACCCATTGATGATGTGCGAAATTACTAATTCTACAACAATCGTAAGAATAGTTTGATTCATTAAATTGAGGGAAGTGGTGATCTTATGGTGAAAAAATTCATTGATTACATTAATATATTTAGTGAGGAGGAGAAAATTTATAGAGATTAAAGGTTTGGTGCAATCCATCTGCAATGGCGGCGACAAGGTCAGAAGAACAAGAATTTGATAATGGACGAAATAAAAATATTATATGCAGAAAATTAAATATACGACAGTGGAGGATCGAGACATATATAGCTGAAAGAAACTACAAATGGGGTGAGAAAATATTAAGGGAAAAAAATTAACTGTGGGATTGCCACGTCAACATCGGCGGTCACAAATCGCGCACAATCATCTCTAATTAGAACTCACTATTTTTCTATTCCCATCGATTATGTTTTTACAGATTAAATCCATTAGTTACCACCACTTTATGTTCCGTAAATATACAAACTATCGTGTTTTATTCCGCCATGTTATTATTAATTTAAATATATGAATTAGAGAATTTTTAATTTTATCGCGACGAGAAATTTTAATCTATATAAAAGATCTTGAACTTTTAGTGGTTTTACGTCTGGTTTCTGTGTGTAAGATTTTGGTTGGCATATATGTTGGAATAAAGGAAACAGAATAACAAGTATTTGAAAAGCAGGTGGCGTGAAAATCATGCTAACCCTAACCCTAACCCTAACCCTAACCCTAACCCTAACAAGTTTGTTGGCCAAACAACTTCCCTATTTCCCATCCTCCAATCCGTATCACATGGAAGATGATTTAACGAAGCAGTCAATTAAACGTTAGTGAATAGTACTTCCCTTTTGTGGCATTGATCACTTGCTTGATAGAGGCCATGTCTCTCTCACTCACCTTCAAAGACTAAACAGATTAACAGAGAGCATGACTAAACAGATTTCAGGCTCCCACTTATTTGGTCTTTACTGCTTCAGAGAAGCTAAATCCATAGATCAAATTATAAATTACTGGATACTTATAACTGTAATCAATAATAAGAATGCAAAAGGATTGGGGTAAATGAAAAGAATTACATCTTTCCATGATGAACACATTATGCTTGTTAGAAAAACACAAAATTTGGCTCAAATATTATTTTACCTTCGCTTAGGAATGTCCATCAATAGCAACTTCAACAACGGGATCAGGAAACTTGCTGTCTTACTCTTCCTACACTTACCTGACAAGAACGAAGAAAATGAAAAGAGAGATTCGTACTTACCTGATTGGAAGCCAAGTGAAAATGCTTTGTAAATTTCATAGATGAAAGAGGATATATAAAATGGTTGTGCCACTCCAAATCAATATGTAGTTGTGGACAATCTTTAATATCTAACCAATCTAACAGAGTGAGACACCTCCACATGGATGAGAGAGAGGTGTGGCAATTCTTCTACCCCTATATTCTCTAATGAGGTATTGAATTGATTGGGGCACCCACTCTCACTTTTCCACCCCCTTCAAATGCAACATACCTTCAATACTTTCTCTTATGGCATGCATGCATCAGCATCACTACTCTCCATTCACCACTTCACACTCACATCTATATAATTCTTTCAATTAGCACTGGTAGATTCTTCAGGCTCCTTAATCCTGCCAATTTGATTGTGGGTGCAGATGAATCGAATCTATCATTTGACGTGGCACTTCCATCAGCTTCAATTATATTTTTTTGCACCACCACTCAAATTCTCAATTGACTTTTGATTTGGACAATCATTGATAACCAACTCTTGTAGAGAATTGAGGGTATCCAGCCCATCTGCCAATTCACTCAACATAGGGCACTCTACAATTTCTAAATTTGATGACTTTGATTGTTATAAAATAACAATTCTGGTAGACATTGTAATCCCACTAATTTAGATATTCTAAGGCTCCGTTCGTTACCACGGAATTGGGGCTATGGAATTGGAATTGGTGCCTTCAATTCCAAATCCGATGTTCGGTACTGCAAAATATCTAGATTTGGAATTGAATTACAATTCCAATTCCTTTCAATTCCACACTTCGAATTCCATATCAAAAGTAGAAAATTGGAATTTTAAATAGTTAAAAAATGACACTTTCACACGCAACACACACAGTTACATAGTCACAAACATATTCTCCAGTCACAATCTCAAACACACACAGTTACACACACTGTCACACACTCACATACACACACTGTCAAACACTCACATACACATAGTCACACACATACACACACTGTCACACACACACAAACACTGTCACATACACACAGCACACTCACCCCCACAGACAGCACACTCACGCAGACACTAACACAGACAGACTCATATATACACACTCACACACACGCATAAAAGTAATTTATTAACAAGGATACACACACTGTCACACTTACATACACACACACATATACACACTCACACACACGCTCACATTTACACACACAAACACACACCTGCACACCTAAACACACACACGTAAACTCATATACACACACAAACACACACCTGCACACCTAAACACATATACACACACACACACACGCCTGCACCTGCACACACACACAAACACACACCTGAACACATGTACACACACCTACACACACCTGCTGACCTGCACATATACACACACTTTACACACTACACACATTTCACGCACTACATCTTCACACGCTACACACATTTCACACACTACATATATTTCACACATTTCACACACTACACACACTACACATATTGCACACATTTCTGTTGGATCAAATTAAAAAGTTTGATTGCAAATATGAATTTCAAGAGACGTGGAGAGAGAATTCACTCAAAAAGGTGGAGAACTTAATTTATAAATTGATAGCTTTTTCTATTTCTCATGCCCACTACATATCCAAATGAAATACATATTTATAGGCTTAAATGTCGGTTAGCTCACCTTAACCGACTTCAGTAGCAAAAACAAAAATGAGATTTTGGTTCCTCATTTCAAGAAACTAGCTATGACTTTTACAACACAAAATTCAAAATAGAATTGTCTTCTTTTTTTATGCTTCCAGCAAATAGACAGATGACATCATTAGTTGATCCAAATCTTGGCATGACATTGTTGACTTTTTTTATCTTTGAGTTTATTTCACAAATTCCTCCCTTAAACTCAAATATCTTTCATTCTTCATTCCGATCTTCACCTTGTTGTTGATAAATAATTCTGTTGGTAAAGCCTTCGTAAATATATCTGCTGCTTGATCACGACTTGCTACATGACTCATTCGTATGTCTTCATTCTTGACATGTTCTCGAAGGAAGTGAAAACGAACATCTATATGTTTACTTCTTTCGTGATGCACCAGATTCTTCGCTAACTCAATTGCTGATTTATTATCGATTCGGATTTCCGTCGCCTCGTGTTGCTGGAGTTTTAGCTCACGTAGCAAATTTCTCAACCAAATTGCATGTCCAACACACCATGATGCTGCTACATACTCTGCTTCACATGTCGATAATGTCACAATCGGTTGTTTCTTGGAAGCCCAAGTAAATGCCGTGTCTCCCAAATAGAACACGTAACCTGAGGTTCTTTTCAGGTCATCTACATCTCCGCACCAATCACTATCAGAGTAGCCCATTAATTTGTATTCATTTGACTATGAATAAAACAATCCGTGTGTCTCCATTCCTTTGAAGTATCGCATAATTCTCTTGATTGCCTTCCAATGCGAGTACTTTGGTTCTTCCATGAATCGACTCACCACACCAACACTAAATAAAATGTCAGGTCTTGTACATGTCAAATATCTCAAGCTTCCTACTAAACTTCGGTATTTGTTGGCATCTACTCGATCTCTTCCCTCAAACTTAGAAAGTTTTGCACCGAGCTCCATTGGTGTTGATACGGGGTTGCAATCATCCATCTTATTTTTCTTCAGGATACTTTTCGCATATGCTTCTTGGGATACAAATATTCCCGTTGCATCTTGTCTAACTTGTAGTCCAAGAAAGTACTTCATTAATCCCAAATCTGTCATCTCGAATTCTCGAGCCATGACCTCTTTGAATTCTTTTACCAGTGTCTCATTATTCCCCATGAATATAAGATCATCAACGTATAAAGCGACATATAACAGATTGCCCTCTTTTTCTTTCACATAAAGTGCATGCTCATATGGACATTGCACGAACCTGTTTTTCTTGAGATATGTATCGATTCGGGTATTCCATGCTCGAGGTGCTTGTTTTAGTCCATAGAGCGCCTTTTTCAACTTTAGCACTTTTGTTTCCTTTTCGGCTTTCATATATCCAGGTGGTTGCTCCACGTATACTTCCTTTTCAAGCACTCCGTTTAGAAATGCTGATTTCACGTCCATTTGATATATCGGCCACTTGTATTGAGCTGCAAGTGATAATAGAAGTCGAATTGTCTCCATTCTTGCTACCGGGGCAAAGACTTCATCATAATCGATCCCCGCCTTTTGTCGATACCCTTTCGCAACGAGTCTCGCCTTATACCTTTCAATCTTGCCTTCAGCATTCATCTTCCTTTTGTATACCCATTTAACTCCTATGGGTTGATGATTGTCTGGCAACTCTACCGGTTCCCAAGTGTCATTCTTTTCAATAGAAGCGATTTCTTCATCCATTGCAGTTTGCCACTTCTTATTTCTCACAGCTTCTTCAAAGTAATATCTTCAGAATCTGCTAGGAGACATACTAGATGTGCTTCAGTTGTTGTATCATACAGATCTTGCAAACTTCTCGTTCTTGGTTGCCTTGGCTCTTCTTCATCTTCGGTTGTTGAGTGATTTGCCGGCGTAATCATCGGTGTAGAGGTTGATGGTTTTGTTTCTTCATGTGCTACTGTATTTTGGTTGTTCCAGTCCCATGTACTTTCTTCATTCATAAGCACATCTCTGCTTATAATCACTTTCTTCTCTATCGGATCAAATAACCTGAAGCCCTTCGTCTTCTCATCATACCCAATGAACACATAACTTCTACTTTTATCATCTAACTTGGTTCTTCTTTGATTCGGTACGTGCACATAGGCTACACTACCGAATATCTTGAGATGTGACATTGTTGGTTTTATTCCGCTCCAGGCTTCCTGAGGTGTCTGATCTATCAACTTTGCATGAGGACATCGATTTTGCACATACACAACACATCGCACCGCTTCTGCCCAAAATCTTTAGGCATGTTCTTGGTTTTCAACAATGACCGAACCATGTCGAGAATGGTTCAATTCTTTCTTTCTGCTACACCGTTTTGTTGAGGCGAGTAGGGCGTTGTTAGATATCTCTTTATTCCTTGTTCATCACAGAATTTGGTGAAGGCGGTTGACATGTATTCACCACCTCTATCTGACCGCAACGCCTTAATATGATAGTCCGTCCTCTTTTCAACCATCATCTCAAATGCTTCAGATTTCTCTTTAAGAAAATACACCCATGTCTTCCTTGTGCAGTCATCGATGAAAGTGATGAAATACCTTTTTCCTCCAAATGACTCGGGTGTGAATGGACCACATATGTCTGTATGTATCAGCTCAAGAATATACTTCGCACGATATTCTGCCATTTTAGGAAACGAACTTCTTGTTTGTTTGCTGAGTACACATCCTTCACAGAATGATCCTGAGTAATCTATATCGGGTAGCCCATGGACGATACCATTTTTGGCTAATTTTCTAATGCCGTCTTGGTTCAAGTGCCTGAGCCGTAAGTGCCATATTGAGGCTTGGTTCGTCATGTTTGTCTTCAAACACTTCTCTTGCACGTACCTTAAATTGAGTTTGTACATGCGATTCTTGGCCATTTCAACACGTGCAATTAAGTGGCCTTGTTTATCCTTTAATTGCATCATCTAGTCTTTCATGAAAACCAAGAAGCCATTCTCCATTAATTGTCCCATGCTCAGAATATTGCTTTTCATATTTGGCACATAATAGACATTTTCAATAGTACTTTCTTCACCATTATGGAAGAAATTGATTTTACCTCGGCCTTTTACTTCGATTTTTGAGGCATCGCCAAACGATACATGTCCATCTTTAATTTCTTCCATCTCCGTAAATAGATGTTTGCGTCCGCACATATGATTGCTGGCACCGGTGTCAAGATACCACACCATGTCGGTCTCAGTATCAGGACTGGTGTCATCATATGCCATCATAAGAACGCCATCTTCTTTTTCCTGCTCTTCAGCCACGAGATTCATATTCTCTTCTACCTGTCTCGGAGATCTACAATCTCTTGCGTAGTGTCCGTGTTTGCCGCAATTGTAGCAATCAACATTAGGACGGTATGCACGGTCGCCTCTTCCACGACCTCGTCCTTTGCCACGCCAATTTTGTTGAGCTTGAGTTGGTTGTTGTTTTTCATCGTGGTAGTTTTCTCTCCCACGGCCTCTATCACGACCAGCACCGCGACCACCAAAGTAGCCTCTCTCTTGGTGATTGTGTTGCACATACATGGCTTTTTCTTCTTTGATTGTCGCCTTGGCTTGCAGCGCATCATCGAGCGATTCTTGCTTCTTCTTTTTCTTTCTTTGTTCGTGTGCCTCCAGAGATCCAGCTAAATCATCAATAGTCATGTCTTCTAAATTCTTTGATTCTTCAATTGCACACACCACGTTCTCAAAATCTCGGTCAATGATCGTAGAATCTTTTCTACGACCCTGATATCGGTTAGATTCTCACCGTTGCGTTTGATTTGATTTATCACTGTTTGAACACGAGTGATATAATCAGAGACTCCTTCTGTCTCTTTCATCTTCATGGCCTCTAGTTCACCTCGTAAGGTTTGGAGCCGTACTTGTTTGACTCGATCAGCGCCTTTGAACACTTTCTGCAGTGTCTCCCATGCCTCTTTTGATGTCGTGGCACTGGCAATTTTCTCAAAGCCTGACTTATCTACGGCTTGAAACATGAGATATAGAGCGGTCTTTTCTTTCATACGCTTCTCCCTTAATGACTTTGTCTGATTCACAGACATGGCTTCGATTTCAACTTGACTCGGTTCTTCGTAACCGGTCACGACTAACTCCCACACATCTTGCGCACCAAGCAACGCTCGCATTTGGATGCTCCAATTGTCGTAGTTCGTCTTGGTAAGACGGGGCAGCGGCATGTGCCCTACTGACGCCACGGTGGTGCTCGCCATCGGCTCTGATGTCAATTTGTTGGATCAAATTAAAAAGTTTGATTGCAAATATGAATTTCAAGAGACGTGGAGAGAGAATTCACTCAAAAAGGTGGAGAACTTAATTTATAAATTGATAGCTTTTTCTATTTCTCATGCCCACTACATATCCAAATGAAATACATATTTATAGGCTTAAATGTCGGTTAGCTCACCTTAACCGACTTCAGTAGCAAAAACAAAAATGAGATTTTGGTTCCTCATTTCAAGAAACTAGCTATGACTTTTACTAACACAAAATTCAAAATAGAATTGTCTTCTTTCCTTATGCTTCCAGCAAATAGACAGATGACATCATTAGTTGATCCAAATCTTGGCATGACATTGTTGACTTTTTTTTATCTTTGAGTTTATTTCACAATTTCACATACTAAACACACTACACACATATCACATACTACACACACTTCACAAAATACATGCACTTCACACACTACACACACACCATATATTTCACAAACATTTCACACACTACACACACTACACATATTTCACACATTTCACACACTACACACAATTCACACACTACAAACACTACTCACATTTCACAAATTTCAAGCATCCTGTTTTTGAATTTTTTTCAGCTTTTAGATTATTTTTTTCATCCAAATCGAAACGAATCGAAAAACTGAACATTTTCAAAAGTTTAAACTGAATCAGACCGAAAAATTGAAAAACTGAACTAAATTTGATATTTTAGTTTGTGTGAAGTGTGTGTGTAGTGTGTGCATTTCGTGTAAAATTTGTAAGTGTGTGTAATGTGTGTACAATGTGTATATTTTGTGTATAGTGTATGTAGTGTGTTTATTTTGTGTGCAATGTGTGTATAGTGTGTGAAGTGCATGTAGTGTAGTGTGTGTAGTGTGTGAATTGTGTGTAGTGTGTGTTTATTTACCAAACATGTCAATTCAATTTCATATCAATTCTTCATTTTACCAGACATATGATTTGGGACTGAATTCATTCCAATTCAATTCCATAGAATTTCAGTTCCAATTTCGTGTACCGAACGGGCCCTAAGAGATTTAAAATTTTTTAATGAGGAATTTATGAACATCACCTTCTCCAAATCAATCAAATAAAGAGATTTGAGATTAGTCAAGTGCTCCTGCATTGGGATTTCCTCACACTCTAAGAACCCTCGAAGTGTTATCTCAATCAAGTCATCAAGTGGTACCCAAGAGCCTTGAGAACCTTCTTATACTGCCATTTTCTTACACCGTGATGGAATTGTTTTGCCTTTGAATCCTTCAATAATCAAAACCTTCAGATTTGCATGTGGTTGGAGGCCTTCCAACACACTCTCATCATTTATTTCATCTTCTCTACCATCATCCCATTCAAATACCAAATCAAATAGGTTTGGCTTGTGATATAATTTTGCTTTCGTAGCCTCTTCCTTGTCACACACCCTTTCAAGAAGCAGAATCTTTAGTGTTCCTTTGAGATTCTTCAAACTACCAAGCTCCTCAATTTGGAAGCCTTTCTCTATGCCCACTTCAAGGTGCTGTAGTGTTTGGAGACTAGTTAATTAATTATACATTAATATGGAGTACTTTAGTCAAACTATCACTAATCAGACGTTGACCTCAGTTTTAGATGGAATCGTAAAAAATGGACCAATCAAACGACAATTTCATTTGTTTAGGACCTGATTTTCAAAATCTGAATATTTTGGACAATGTTCATATTTCAGCCATATGTTTTAGACCACTTTTGACATTTACTTTATTATTGTTCCTATTTCTTAGTAGTAATACATATATTCGTTTAGGCACTTCAAAATAATGTTTAGGCACTTTATTGACTTTGAGAGATATCCTATTTTCAAAATAATGTATAGGCACTTTACTGACTTTGAGATATTATAAATGGTACTGCTACAAATTAAAATAGACTTTGATAAAATTTGAATGTAAATTACATTTTCTTCTATTGTAATGTCACATAAAGCAGTGAAGAATCAATGTAATATATATATGAAATTTTAGAAATATAAAAATATTATAGAAGTTTATTAATTAAAAATATAATTGATATCAAATTGAATTTAATTTCGGTCATAACTGATAGCCGACTTTAAAAAAATACCAAACCGGTACCGACTTGAACACTTGAATTTCGGTTCGGTTCTTGGTTAACCAGAAAACCGAGAACTGCTTAACCACCCCTATTTATTGGACTATAATCCTACTCCTAACACGATTTGAGGAAGGACTTATAAGACAAAAAAGGAAATAAACTACTCTATTTGTCCCACAATAAGGGTCCTATTTTGCTATTTCGCTCCGTCCCACAATAAGAGTTATTTCATTTATACCATAAATGGTAAGTAGGCCCCACATTCTACTAACTTATTCCACTAACATTTTATTATTCTCTCTCTTACTTTACAATTTCTCTACTTCAACTATTTATTATCATTTTTATAAAATGAGTGCAGAAAAGTCAACGGGACTCCTAATGGCGGACGGAGGGAGTATATAAGTGGGTCTCACATTCCACTAACTTATTTAACTCACTTTCTTTACATTTCTTAAAACTTGTGTGCAAACCAAGTAGGACTCTCCTACTGTGGGACGTAGGGAGTACTAAACTAAACTAGAAAATAATAAATTAAACAAAATCTCCATATCTGTGTCGGCGCCTCCGCTGCATGAGCCGATGGCTGTTCTTCGCACTGTTGACTCTGATCAGATTTCCTCACACTCTTAGCAGTTCTTAAGTGTTATCCAAATCAAGTTATCAAGTGGTACCCAGGAGCCTTGAGAACCATCCCGTACTACCATCTTCTTACACCATGTTGGTAATGTTTTGCCTTTGAATCCTGATTTATTCAGCACCTTCAGATTTGCATGAGGTTGGAGGTTTTCCAACTCATTTCTTTCATTGACACTATCCTTGTCCCATGTAAACACCAATTCCGACATGTTTGACTTCTGCAACACATTTGCTGAAAATGGTGATAGCAAAAGACACAATTGGACAGGAACAAGAATGCAAACAACACAAGATGTTTACATGGTTCGGCAATGCCCATGTGCACACGAGAACAAGATGAACTCTTCTATTATCTCACCAAGATTAAACAAAAAAAGTAAAACAAGAGTGAAGAACACTATTTGAACTCTCACAATCAAGTCACAAGATCAATACATGAATTCGCATGCTAACTCTTCCTTTCTCTTCTCAATCTTTGCTGTGTGTTGTGCGTTTACTTAGGAATTGATCCTTCACTTTATACCCGAGCTGTTGGTACAGCTATGAATCAGGTAGGTATAAACGACATGCGGCTGGTCCCTCCCTCTGCACCATAACACCGAGCCAATCACACTTCATGGCCACACAACCCACAATGTATGTTCTGTGTCATGTCTGTTGAAAATGCATAGAAAAGAGAAAGACAAGTTCATTGAAATTGAGTATAATCAAAGAATCTGTGAATCAAGTGTTGTAATGTGTGAAGGGAAAAGAAAGAACATGGAAATGACAGAAGAAGAGAAGAGTGGCAACTTTGCAAAGAGAGAGAGAGAACCACCCCATTGCTTCAATAAATTTTTTCCTCAACACAATATCAAAAACGATACTTACTTGCTACAACATTCAAATGGAGACTCCATCAACCATGATAATGGAGTGTCAATTCTTCAAGAGGAGAAGTTGATTTAAGGAGGCAGTCAATTACTAGCACTGGTAGATTCTTTAGGCTCCATATTCGGATGACTCTAGCATTTGACAAGGCAATCCCATCAGCTTTTCGCACCCTTAAATTGCCTTCTCATGAAGGATTCAATGGTATATTTTTGCTCCACAACTTAGACTCTCTATCGACTTCAAATTTGGACAATCACTGATAATCAACTTTTCTAGTGAATTGAGGATATCCATCCCATCTGGTAATTCACTCAACAATGCACACTGTATAATCTCTAAATTTGTGAGACTGTTATTGTTATAGAACAACAATTTTGGCATACATTGTAATCCCTCTAACTTGATTAGTGTGAGAGATTCCAAATTTATAAACCTAACCTAACCTTCTTCAAGTCAAACAAATATAGAGATCTGAGATTAGGTAAGTGCTCCAGCATTGGGATTTCCTCACACTCTGAGCACTTCATAAGTGCTATCTCAGTCAAGTTATCAAGTGCATGAGCCTTGAGAACCATCCCGTATTGCCATCTTCATACACCATGTTGGAAATGTTTTTCCTTTGAATCCTTTTATCTTCAACACCTTCAGATTTGCATGCGGTTGGAGGCCTTCCATTACACTCTCATCATTTCTTACCTCTTCTCTACCATCGAACCACGCAAACACCAATTCCCACAAGTTTGATTTCTGCAACATATTTTCTTTCATAGCCTCTTCCTTATCACGAACTCTTTCAAGATTCCAAATCTGTAGTGATTCTTTGAGATTCTTCAAACTTCCTAGCTCTTCAATTTGGTATCCCTTCTGTATACCCACTTCAAATAGCCACAGAGTTTGAAGACTAGTTAATTTACCAATCTCCGGAGGTAACTTTGTAAACGGCGATATACAAAGATTTCTTAAGTAAATCAAGTACTTCAGTGTACTTGGCAGTTTCTCTAACATCGTTGCTCTTAATGTTTGCAAGTGATGAGTTCACCAATCCACTCAGGCAAGTTTTCAATTTTTGTACTTGATATATTAAAATTTCTCAAATGTATCAAGTCCCTAACTGAATCAGGCAGCTTTGTACAACTTAAGCCGACGAGAGTTAAATTATGTAGACATTTGAAGTTTGAGAACATGGTACCAGAACTTTCACCTTCCAAGAGTAATGTTCGCAAATGCTTGGCAACTTCTTCCGGAAGATGCAAGATCATGCACAAGATTATGCATCACACAATATTCCCTTCCAAGATAATATATCTTTGCAACTTGCAACAATGAGTTCTGTAGAAGCACATTATAAAACATGTCGCCCATGAACTCCATATCATGTCTTTGGCTTGGTTGAAGAAACCCTTCTGCCATCCACAGTTCAATCAGCTCCTCTTTCACGATTTCCTGGCCTTTCGGGAAAATCGAACAATACGCAAAGCACTTCTAGATTAACGGTGAAGGCAAATAATCAAAACTCAATTTTAATATTTTTGAGATATTTTCACCTCCTTCATCGTCCGAGAGCCAGTTTTCTTTGATGGAACACCACTCTTGTTCGGACTTGCATCGGCGAAGCACACCCCCTACTACATTGGTAGCTAAAGGCAAACCCTGACATCTTGTTGCAATCTGTCTTCCAATATTCTCAAATCTTGATGAAACTTCTCCATTTCCATCACAAGCATTTGCTTTGATTATGGACCAACAATCATTGTCAGATAAGCCTTTTAAAGGATGAACATGAAATGGATCAGCAATTGAAGCAACATTTTCCTTCCTGGTAGTAATGATAATGCAATTTCCCTTGGTAGATGTAACTCCCTCCACGGAATTCATAAAGTCTTTCCATTTCAACACATCTTCGTTACAGACATCATCAAGAACAAGAAGATAAGTTTTAGACTTGAGAGCTTCTTGAAGATTTTTCAGGATAACTTCCTTGATCTCAACTCTATCACCAGTATTTGAAGTCAACGTTGAATAGATTTTGTTGAAAAGACGGATTGGATCAAAAGATTGAGAAACATGAACCCAAATAAGTGATCTGAATCGAGCCTTTATGTTTTCGAGACTGAAGACTTTCTTGGTTAGTGTAGTCTTCCCAATACCCCCATTCCGACAAGAGCAGCGGTGGTAAAGGTCTGGTCTTGGGGAATATGGGTGAGCATGTCAACTAGTTTAGGCACATCATCATCTCTTCCAACAAAGTTTGGATCACAACTGAACGAATTAGTCTCGATGGAAGTATGAGTAGTAACAGCAGCAGGTGCATTCAGAATTATCCTTTGAAGGCCAAGATCTATTCCCCTTTTGCTCATAGTCTCAAAATCCGCATTGATTTTTTTTATTGTCTGCGACTAAAGGAAGAGAAGTATGATGCTACCCTATCCTTGCGTTTCATCATTTTCTTCACCTTTTTGTGGAGAAGATGATAGCTGAGTTCGTCTAAGACATTATCAGCATCGAAAGCCATAACTTCAAGCTCTCTCAACCAGAATTTGACAGCATCTTGGGTGATGGATTTCTTCTCAGCGTCAATCAAGAAGGCTTGGATCATGCCCAAAGTCCTTTGCAGCTGTTGGGAATCTCCATTGAGACCTCGACGTAGAGAGTACTCTTCCTTCAAAAAGCTGATCAGGTTTTGGACAAGAACTTCGATTGCAGCAGCGCCTCCATCCATGGTTTCACAAAGACACAGATCTATAGTAAAAGAGACAATGCTTTCTGAAGATGAATGCTTGTAACTCGTTGATGATTATTCATAATATGTTATACTCACTCATCATATTATTTTTTATAACCTGAAGCACTAACAATAAAAAGAAATAGGGTTATTTGAATCAGATCATGACAACAAGCATCTGACAAATGAATCTAATGGTTGAAAGTGTCATGATTTCCAGCTGCCATTGCCAAACATATCAATATAATATGTGCTTAATTGTCAATTATGTAGGCAGTTTTAAATTACAATTATTGCTACTTAACATGATGCGAGTAAGAACAAAGTATATTTGTTTTTAGTTGAAAATACCGAATTAATCAAACATAACAAAATTAATTAGTAGGTCAGAGTTACGTTGTTGGCAGTTTTTATTTTTATGCATCAGTAAATGCTCAAATCAAAGACGGTCAGCATATTCTGCAGTACATAGCAAATGCATCTAGCAGAAAGCAAACATACAACAACTAAACGACAGTAGCATTGTTCAACTTCAACTAGTAGACATGTGATACGGCAGGGGCATGGAGGGTCTACCGCCGAGGAAATCGGGAGGTAGTTTGGCCGATGGAGAAGAATGAGGAAGCAGATGCGGCAGGCACGGTCTGCGGAGAGAAATAAGGAAGAAAGAGAAGGCAAAGGGAAGCGGCTAGTTTATTAGTTTGTTAGTTTGTTCCTATTTTATTGTGATTCGATTATTTCTTGTTATATCCATAGTCTATAAATAGAGAGACGCTAGCAAGAATAATTATCTAGATAGTGATCACTTGTTTTGGACGACGGATTTGTCGTAGGCCTCCGTAGTGAGGATTGTCTTTTGATTCTTGAATTCTATCAATAAAGTCCGCAAATTTCCCTACAAACATTATTGTGAGCTTGTGTGCGTGTGGTGATTACAACCAAAGGGGTACATCTCGTGCCCAACTCAACGTTCTGCCTTTACTCCGCTAACAATTGGTGCGGTGAACGATGGTGAACTCTCGAGGTGATTCTCGCCTTGACGCGGTGGAGAAGGCAAACGAGGAACTCAACGAACGGGTCACATCATTGGAGTCCAAGCTCGACTCCTTGTTGGCCGAAGTACGCGCGGGATTCGCGTCCCTCACCCCCGGTACCAAGGCCCCTCCGGAGGACGAGGCTTCCTCCGAGAACCGGGAATCAAATTCGGTTTCCACTGGCAACCAGTCCCCATCCCCTATGCCGACGTTTGACGGCACCGACGCCCTCGCATGGCTGGCAAGGGCGGAGCAATACTTCCTGATTTCGGATACGGCGCCCGAGAAGCGGGTGGGAGTAGCCATGGTGGCGCTGGCTGGCGCCGCCCTCCCCTGGTATCAGCTTCTGCGGAGACGGAATCCAGACCTCTCCTGGGCCCGGTTTGCTCGTGAGTTGATGAAGCGTTTCGGGGGAAATGGGGCCCTGGACGAGTACGAGGCCTTTGCAGCAGTCCGGCACACGGGCTCCCTCGCAGAATATGTAGCGGCATTCGAGGCACGCCTCGCTCAGGTACCAGATATAGCCTGCCACCAGTACCTCGGTTTCTTCATGGCGGCCCTCCGGCCGGAGGTGCGCCTCCAGATGAAGGCCGCAAAGATCACATCTTATGAAGATGCTGTCGAGTTGGCATTGGACATAGATGTGCTCGCATCACAGCAACCTCAGAGGACAGCCCCTGCCCCCTCCCACACGGTGTCGCAACCATACACCGGGCACCAGCGTCGCCCGTCGACCACCGGTCACTCAAGCGCGCCCTCGCCGCTCCCTTCCACAGGCTCGTCCCGGCCACTATCCAAACGCTTCCGGAATATCTCCCCGGAAGAATATAGGCGGCATATCGCGGCCGGCACCTGTGTCAAGTGCGGCCTCAAGTTTAGCCCGACTCACAAGTGCCCGCCCAAGACCCTCAATGTCCTCATCTGCGACGACGACGAGCTGCCAACTGAGGACCTGGACCTCGAGGAGGAGCTGGAAGATGCAAGTAAACCGGAGCTCTCCGTCCTATCCCTACATGGCCTGGACACGGCAAATACCATGAAATTGTTCGGCCATGTGGGGCAGCAGCAGGTCAAGATAATGGTGGATAGCGGGGCAAACTACTGTTTCATCTCCGAGCAATGCGCCCAACAGCTCCAACTGCGGATCACCCCAACGTCTCCCTACTCCGTCGTTCTAGGGGACGGCTCCACGCGGCGTGCGGCTGGAATCTGCAAAGGGGTCACGGTTACAATGGCAAACGAGGACTTCACCATATCTTGCTATGTGTTCCCCCTTCGCAACATCGATATCATTTTGGGAGTGTCATGGCTCGCCTCCCTGGGGTACGTCTTGGTCAATTGGCAACACTCCTCCATGGATTTCTCGGTCCACGGCAGACCTGTGGCCCTTAAGGGAAACCCATCACTCATGCGGCGGGCCTGCTCCACCGGGGACCTCCGTCGCTTGGAGGACGGCGACTGCGGTTGGATCCTCCACTCCATCGACACCACGCCGTCGGCATCCCCTTTCGGCATCGACCCGGCCCTGTCGGCCAAGGCCACCGACCAATTACGGCAGCTGATCAAGCAATTCCCCGCGATCACGGAATCCGCGTCCAACCTACCGCCCCGCCGCCAGATTGACCACAAAATACCACTTCTACACGGTACGGAACCCGTCTCCGTTCGTCCATATAGTTACAATCATCTACAGAAAGACGAAATGGAAAAACTCGTGGCAGAAATGCTGGAGTCAGGCGTAATTCAGCCCAGCACGAGTCCATTCTCCAGCCCGGTACTCCTCGTTCGCAAAAAGGATGGCTCTTGGAGATTCTGCGTGGACTACCGGGAGTTCAACAAACGAACGGTTCCGGACAAGTACCCTATTCCGGTGATACAGGAACTGCTGGACGAGCTACATGGGGCCCGTTGGTTCAGCAAGATCGACTTGAAGGCGGGATATCACCAAATCCGGGGTGGCGACCGAGGACGTCCCAAAAACTGCTTTCCGAACCCACTCCGGCCATTACGAGTTCTTGGTCATGCCATTCGGCCTCACCAACGCCCCGGCTACCTTCCAGAGCCTCATGAATGATATTTTCAGGCCGGCATTGCGGAAGTACGTGTTGGTTTTCTTTGACGATATCCTCGTCTACAGTACCTCGTGGCCCGACCATCTACGCCACCTTCACTTGGTTTTCACGGCCCTGCAGGCTCACTCACTCGTGGTGAACGCAAAGAAGTGCCTCCTGAGCCGCGCCATCGTCGAATATTTAGGCCACATCGTGTCCTTCGAAGGCGTTAAGATGGACCCGGCCAAGATCTCAGCAGTCCTCCGTTGGCCCACCCCGTTTTCACTGAAGGGCGTGCGCGGTTTCCTTGGCCTAACCGGGTATTACCGCCGTTTCATCCGGGATTACGGCAAAATTGCAGCGCCCCTCACGGAACTATTAAAAAAGCCGCAATCCGCGACCCCGAAGCGACCATGGGCATGGCCACCGGCGGCAGCCGCTGCATTTGAGGCACTCAAGACGGCTTTGACATCAGCCCCCCTCCTCAAAATGCCAGATTTTTCCAAAGAATTCGTGATCGAGTGCGATGCCTCGGGTCGCGGCCTAGGAGCGGTCCTAATGCAAGATCGTCAACCAATTGCATACTTCAGCAAGAACCTGGCCGGCCACAGGTTAACCAAATCCGCATACGAGAAGGAACTTATGGCTCTCGTGCTCGCCATTCATCATTGGCGGCCATACTTGCTAGGCCGCCGGTTTGTGGTCCACACCGACCAACGCAGCCTGCGGCAACTCTTAGCCCACCCCTTGGCGACCCCGGCTCAACAAAATTGGGCGGCGAAGCTACTAGGATACGACTTCACAATCGTCTATAAGGAGGGAAAGCTGAACCGGGCGGCCGATGCCCTCTCCCGGCGGGACGACGAGCCCGTGGAGCTCTCGGCTTTGTCCCTCCCAGCTTGGCCGGAATGGTCGACCGTCCAGAGCGATTTAGCCGCGGACCCCACACTCCTAGGCATCAAGACGGCCCTCGAGGCAGGCCGACCAGCCGCCCGACACTACGAGCTGGTGCACGGCACCCTCTTCTACAAAGGACGGATCGTCGTCCCTCCCCACTCCCCGTGGATACCTAGGCTCCTCGCCGAGTTCCACGTGACGCCAACAGGGGGGCATTCGGGGGCATACCGCACCTATCGCCGGTTGGCCTCCAATGTCTATTGGCCGGGAATGATGAAGAGAGTCTCCAATTTCGTCGCAGCATGTGCGACGTGCCAGAGGCACAAGTCCGACACAAGATCGCCAGCGGGCCTGCTGCAGCCACTCCCAATTCCAGCTCGGGTTTGGGAGGATGTAAGCATGGACTTCGTTTCGGGTTTACCTCGAGCAGGAGGATTTGATTGCATCTTCGTGGTCGTCGACCGACTATCCAAGTATGGGCACTTCATCGGATTACGGCACCCATTCACGGCCAGACAAGTAGCAGAGCTGTTTACCAACGAGGTCGTTCGCCTCCACGGTATACCCCGGTCCATCGTATCCGATCGAGACCCCATATTTTTGAGCTCGTTCTGGAAGGAGCTTTTCCGCGCCACAGGAACTAAACTAAAGATGAGCTCTGCTTATCACCCGGAAACAGACGGCCAAACCGAGGTACTAAACAGATGCTTGCAGACATACTTGCGTTGTTTCTCGTCGGACCGACCAAAGCAATGGAATAAATGGCTGGCTTGGGCGGAGTACTGCTATAACACCAGCGTTCACTCCGCCTCGGGGATGACACCTTTTGAGGTGGTCTACGGGCGACCCCCTCCTACGTTGCACTCATTCCTTCCCGGGGAAATTCGAGCACAAGCAGTCGTCGACACACTTCGCTCCCGCGATGAAGTGCTGGAATTATTGCGTCATCACCTCCGGCGGGCACAGGACCGAATGACGGCCTCGGCCAACAGGAAACGACGGGATGTGGAGTTTGCCGTAGGGGAGATGGTCTATGTCCGGTTCCGACCACACCGGCAATCCACCCTGTTTTCCTCCCGCAATAGGAAGATGGCGCCTCGTTTCTTCGGGCCATTTTGAATAGAGTCCCGCATCGGGGCAACAGCCTATCGCCTTCAGCTCCCCGAGACGACACGCATACACCCCGTGTTCCACGTCTCGCTGCTCAAACGGGCCGTAGGGGAGGCCCCGGCAGAGGCCAATCTGCCCGAAGGCCTGGGCGGAAACGACCCTCCCTTTCTGCCCGAAAAAGTGCTGGACACCCGAACTGACCAGCGGGATGACGAGGCACACAGCCAAGTCCTCATCAAGTGGCAAGGGATGGACGACGATGAGTCCACATGGATGGACGTGGCGGACGTGCAAGGCCAATTTCCTTTTTTCAGCCTTGCGGACAAGGCTGTTTCGACGGATGGGGCAGTTGATACGGCAGGGGCATGGAGGGTCTACCGCCGAGGAAATCGGGAGGTAGTTTGGCCGATGGAGAAGAATGAGGAAGCAGATGCGGCAGGCACGGTCTGCGGAGAGAAATAAGGAAGAAAGAGAAGGCAAAGGGAAGCGGCTAGTTTATTAGTTTGTTAGTTTGTTCCTATTTTATTGTGATTCGATTATTTCTTGTTATATCCATAGTCTATAAGTAGAGAGACGCTAGCAAGAATAATTATCTAGTTAGTGATCACTTGTTTTGGACGACGGATTTGTCGTAGGCCTCCGTAGTGAGGATTGTCTTTTGATTCTTGAATTCTATCAATAAAGTCCGCAAATTTCCCTACAAACATTATTGTGAGCTTGTGTGCGTGTGGTGATTACAACCAAAGGGGTACATCTCGTGCCCAACTCAACGTTCTGCCTTTACTCCGCTAACAACATGTTCTTCTTTTTCAATCTTTTTTTCTATACATGATTATAATTGGAGAATTATGTACGTTTTTACAATTAGAATCAATCGGATGTATCGATATCTTCTCAAAATTCTTGAAACATATAAAAGAAAGCCCATATATTGTTAGGAATTCATGTCACCATCTAATGATATACCGCTAAAATAAAATACAGATTTAGACTCTAACAATAATGTATGTTGACCGGTTAAACCCAGCAGTTAAGAGAATTTACTTTTTGTTGTGTTGTGTGTTTCCACGATTTGGTCAGATCCTGAAGTTAAATTCACCACGATATCCACACGTACTCTGATCCGATGCAGGAACGATTCCTGGTATAATAGTTCAATAAGAGAATGCAAAGAAATGGTGATGGAACAATTTACGATTTGGGTATATATGTTTTCTACGAAGTTATTTTCAGTGATTTAAACCAACTCCTAAATATGTACAATAAATAGGAAAAGGGGATTGAGCTTGTTATGGACTTGAATCCTTCTAACTCCATTAAAATAACTAAACCTATGAAAATTTAAGAAGACTTCATAAACTAAAGGAAAGGAACTTGATAAACTAAAGGAAAGAGAAATATGATTTTCTATTCTTGCTTTTTTTTTATGAAATGCTTGAAAGATATATCACGTATTTGTATCAGAACTCTTCTTTAATCAGTGAATATCTACTTGTCTAACGTAACTGGCAAATAAAACGTTGAATCAGAGTTGATAAGAAAGAGTTTTATGAAACTTTGCAGAATCCACAACACATAAGATAAGAAAATCCATGTTACAACACTAGGGTATACTAAGATGATATTAAAACTTGTTTTATTGATAAAAAAAAGAATTCCCTCAACAGAAAATGAAAAATGATATACTCCCTTTGTCCCAACTAAGTTGAGTTGTATTCCTTTTTTGGATGTCCCAACTAAGTTGAGTCATTTTCCTTTTTTGGATGTCCCAACTAAGTTGAGTCATTTCCATCACATATTTCACTCTCTCTTAGCTTTCTTAATTTATTCATCTCTCCTACTTTTCAACACAATAGCTTAATCTACATATGCCCAAAAGTTATGACTCAACTTAGTTGGGATAGAGGGAGTACTAACTTGACGCAAGATTCAATCTAAGATGGTGTGAAGGGAATGGTTGCGCCACTCAAAATCGATACGTAGATATAACTCCGGTAGGATGTAGCTCTCTCTCCCCCTCCCTCTTCTAATAAAAATGTTCAGAATTTAAATTTGAGGCATATAGCTAAGAAAATAATAGAACAACAATACACAGGCACAGCTTCAAGTATTGAAAATCCAAAGCTAGTGGACATTTAAAACTATATATTGATCTTAAATTAGTCATTATATAGTTGATTAGGTTTATGACATAATATGCACATTCACTAAACTACTCTACAAGATGCCTTAAGCATATCAAATACAATCAAATATCGGCCTAACAGTGTCAGTACATTTGGTCTTTAATATTGGCTCAAATAGTTTATTCACTAACAAATTATATACATATGAACTGAAACTAATTGACTAGCCCAACGGTATAAAAAGTCATTACTGAAATCTCAGGACATGAACAATGGAAGAAACTGCAGTAAGGCCATGAGCTATCGAAACTTTTAGTCATCAAACAAACTATGTTGTGTCATACTATTCTTATTCATCACATAAATTTGGAATCATTAGAGATTTTATCATTTATATGAATGTCTTTAAGTCAATATAAAAGATACCCTAAAATCTAGTGTGTTGCAATCATATACACAATCATTACATTAACATCCTTGTGAAGCACAATAAAGGCTTGACTAATTTCTCAATATTTGACAACTACTCCATCCGTCCGTGAATAGGAGTCCCATTTTTCCATTTTGGTCTATCCTCGAAGGAGGGTCCCGATTCATAATTAACATATATAGGAAAAAGGTCTACATTCCACTAACTCATTCACTCACATATTATTTAAAACTAATTTATACAGTTAGAACTCATATTCCACTAACTTTTTTCTACCCAACATTTCTTACAACTCTCCATTTAAATTAGTATAAATAGATTCATTATAACTAAATCATCCAACATATATTTGGAATAAAAATTTTATTCAGCCTCGACCTAGTAAAACTGAAAATAAATAAAAACACAACAAAAAAGTGCAAACACATAGATAACCCTAATCCTTATTATAATGCCAAAGCCTAATGCTTTACTATACTATGAAATAAAATTAACCAAACCAACAATCATTTATTGGCACATAACCTTGACAGCTCCTTAACAACTTGATCAATGGCCCCAACTTCCTCTACTTCCATCTTCTTCCTCCACTCCCCAACCCTCCTCCTAAACAGTTCCCCTCCCTCCCCCATCACCTTCTCCACCGCCTCCGCCACCGCCCCACCCTCAATCTCCCCGTTCCCTTCCCTCGCCACCTCCACCCCAATCCCGGCCTCCACCGCCATCCTGGCATTCACCGTCTGATCATACTTCAACGGCATCCCCACCACCGGAACCCCAAACCACGCGCTCTCAGAAACCGAGCCCCACCCACAGTGCGTCACGAACCCTCCCACCCCCTCGTCCGCCAAGATGGCCCCCTGCGGGACCCACTCCCTCACCACCACCCCTCTTTTCTTCGTCCTCTCCTCAAACCCCTCCGGCAGCTCCACGGCAGGTGGCCGCGCCACCCATATAAAGCCAACACTAGTCTTCTCCAACCCTTTTGCCATCTCCACCATTTGCTCCTTAGATAAATAATTCTCACTCCCAAAAGAAATGTAGAGAACCGACCGTGGCTTTCTCTCTTTCAACCATTTCATGATCTCCAAACCCTCCCTCTCCGGCTTCGCAACCAAGACGCCGGTAAACAAAACCCTCCTCTCGCTCAATTTCGAGAGATACTCCGCGTACTTGTCCTCAATCCCACCACAGCTCTTCACCAACACAACCTCACTCGACAACCTCAAAACCCCGAAAGCAAACCCTTCATCCTTGCCCTGAACCTCCTCCATATACTTGCTCTGCGCGATCAAATCCCTCAGCTCGTATTCCCTTAGCCTAATCTCCTGATGCGGGAAAGAATCGCAGTTCTTGTGCGTGTACATGTGGTGGAAGAAGGCCATCGAGGCCGAATTCGCGGTGGAGAAGAAGACGGCCGGGATGCTGTACGTGGCGGCGGCCTTGGCGGCCCACGGTTGGAACGCATCGTAGATGAGCAAGTCGGGGTCGAGGCTGGCGACGATGCCGGTGAACACGGGCGCCGACATCTGGAATGCCTGGAGGAGGAGGGGCATGAGGTGGGGAGGGACGTTCTTGTTTGTGTGGTAGTGCGGTGGGAGATCGGGGAGTGATGGGAGATTCAATTCGATTAGCTCGATCGAGTTTGGCAAATTGGTTTTGATGGAGTCGAGGTTGATCGGTGTGGAGCAAAAGTGGATGTGGAAGTTTCTAGAAGAGAGCTTCTTGGCTAGTTCGAGGAAGGGGAAGAGGTGGCCGTGGGCTATCCATGGGAACATTAGGATTCTTAACTTAGGCGTGTTTGAGGCCATTTCTCTCTCTATCTATCTATCTAAATCTAGATTCAATGTGGTTTTATGTATGTATTAACATATGGTGATTTAGTGTTTTAGCTTGTTCAATGGGTTATCTTGCTAATTGCTGTGATTTCGAATCGCTATATTTTCTCGCACTTTGTTTTTCATTTCGCCATGTGGAAATCTTCTAACCATATTTAATGTTCAAAAACTTGCGAGAGAATTAAGTGGGAATCGCTGAAATTACCTTGTTTGTTGGGTCTTTATTTGTTTTCTATTATTGAAAAAAACCGTTTAGTAAAAAAAATACTTCATCCATCTCATAGATGTGTTAATTGGGAACGGTACAAATTTTAATGCGTAATTGATAAAACAAAAAAGAAAAAGAAAAGTAGTTGAAATAATATGGTGGGTGGAATTGGCGGATACATGTGGAGGGATGGAAGGGCTTAAGCCCTCCCCAACAAGATTTTTTTCATCTTTTTCTATTTATAAATTTTTTGAAAATTAATGATAACAGTTTTAAGCCCTTCCAAAGTCAATATAATTGCAGGCTAAATTGCTGGAACTGAATGATGTGAAGGGGTTGGACAAATTTTGAGGATCGAAAATTTGCAAAAGATAATGAAAGAAGAAAATGGCTGACCAAACTTTGGGGAAGAAGTTAGTGATATAATATTACTATATCAGGTATTGAAAGTCACATTTATAAAGTACTGTACCGTTTTGAGCTCCAATTAATGTTCTCTTATAAAATAAAATTGATTATGAAATTTATCCTAAGTTATAAATTTTGACCAATGAAAACTTCCTTAATTCCTTTTGCTATGTTGCATAAATTGTTAAACTTATTTCAAATATACGAGTAGCTAAAATGCATAACAAAGATTTTTTCTACTTTTCCAAGTTCTTTCACATCACTTCCTTTAATTCCTTTAGCTATTTTAAATTTATGATGGGTTGGACTAGTGTATATGATTTTTTACGATACAAGTATTACTTTTTTCATATATACTAGTATATAATATGAGCCCGATTCAAGACAGGTGAAGCATTTTTTTAGACACGATACTTAAGAAATTGATGTGTTAAATGTTAAAAGTGAAAAGAGTACAGTAAGAGATGAAATAAAATAAAAGAGATGAAAAAAGAATAAAGTATAAGAGAAGATAAAATTTTTGCCAAAAAAGTAAATGACTTAACTACTTTGAGACAATAAAAAATAGAATACGACACAATTACCTTGGAACGGAGGAGTATAATATAATAAAGATATACTCCATCAATTTACTAGAAATAAAAATTCTTTCATTTAAAAACCATTTCTTAAAAATAGAAACTTTTCATTTTAGAAAATGGACACACAATCCACTAACACTAATTTCCCTATATTTTTCTCCTCCTCTATCATATTTTATCAATTTTTTTTTATTTATTTTTCTTTTTTTTTTACTTTACCAATTTTGCATTAAAACTCATACCGTTTTTAGAATTTATATTTTTAGTAAATGAAAGGAGTATATGATTAAACCCCTACTAATAACGTATTGGCTGGTGGTACACAAATAATAAAGTAAACGAGAAGGAAATTTTTTTTTTCATAAATAGACATGGACTATTTTTATGAGACCGACAAAAAAGGAAATTCGACATATTCTATTGAACAAGAGTAATATACATTAGTAAAATATTAAAGCCATTTATGCATTTTACGTTTAAATTACTATTATAATATTTAAAGTTATATTAAAACAATAACGACAATTGATTAGGACATTTTTGGATATATACTACGAAAAACTTTTGCATTTTGACAATACATAGTACCCCTTCATCCCACGAGAGTTATGTACTCTTAGTTAGACAGAGTTTCGATGTATACTCCCTCCATCCCACAATAATATGCACTCTTTCCTTTTTAGTCCGTTCCACAAGGATATACACTTTTCAATTTTAGAAACTATTTGCACTCTAATGAGGTGAGACCTATTCTCCACTAACAATACTTTGTTTACTTTTTCTCTCTACCTCTCTCTTTCTTTACCAATTTTGCATTAAAACTCATGTCAAACTCAAAGTGCATATTCTTTGGGGACGGACGGAGTAATTAGTAAAGTAATAGCGATAGAAAAAATAAGTAATTATATTATTGTAAGTGGATAATGAGTCTGACCAAATTAGAGAAAAAATACTTTACAAAATTAAAAAAATATATACTCTTGTGGGGCAGATTAAAAAAATAGTGCATACTCTTGTGGGGCGAATTAGAAAAATAGTGCATACTCTTGTGCGATGGAAGGAGTACAATTCAATACTAAAAAACCATTAATATGAAATTATTAATATACCATTTATAATATTCAAAACATTGAAGTCATAATCATAAAAATAAAAAAATGCTAATAGACTATATGTTAAATAAATAAATAAATAAATACTCATGTCCCAAATATGTAGTTGAGTCATATTCTTTTTTTGGTTATTACATTATAGTTGAATCATTTCTTTTTTGCAAAAAGTAAACATATTTCTTCTCTATTACTTTATTCTCTCGTAATCTCATTACTTTTTTCGTTTCCTACTTTATTTCTTCCTTTAATTAACTCAATTTTAACACAATTTCTTAAATCTCGTTTCAAAAAGAAATACATCTACTATAGAAAGACGGAGGGAGTATAATCTATCTTTATATTTCATTAAATTCATAAACCTAATTTATTAGATTAAACAAATAAATTCATTACTCCATCTGTCCCATAATAAGAGTCACATTTTGTCATTTCGGTTCATCCTAAGGGGTGAACAAGTCCAGGGAGTTTTCTTGTTCTCTCCATCTTTTGTTTATTGGTTGCATTTATATAGCCCTTGGATACTTTAGAAGCTCATTTTGTAAATACTTTTAGTCGAGTGTTAATTCTTGTGAATGTTTTTCTAAGAAAATCCAAAAACTTTTAAAAAAAAGTTTAGGAAATAAGTTTGGATCTTACATCCACATTACCAGTTTGCTTAAAAATTTCAAGTTTTAGTTTCGCAGATCAAGAAAGGAGTATAAGGGACCGACAAGGAATTCCAATGATGAAGCTTCCAATTTAGGAAATAAAAAAGATGCAACCCCCATGACCAGCAAGAGGACCTAGAAGGTAAGCACCACCAACATCCCCAAGAAGACCGACTCCAAAAGGAACTAAGGAAATGACCCCCCACGACCAAGTATTTTAAATTTGTGTACATATGTGTGTCTGTTTTTCTTGCTTATCTTCACCACACTTAGCTTGGTGCCCATTCTAAGTGTGAGAAGTTTGTCTGTGTTTATGTGTTTTCTTTGGTAAGTGTTGATGTCTTCTCCCACTTAGCCTGATATTCGGTCTAAGTGTGAGAAGTTTATGTTTGTTGATATGGTTTTGTATGTTTTAAAAGTGCAGCACTTACTACTCTTTTCCACTTTATCGTGTTAGCTTAAGGGCAAGCGAAGATAAAGTGAGAGGGGGGGAGTAGTGTGGAGTATATGCTCGACTTGACTATGTGTGGTGTCTGCTGTGCTTGATTTATCTGGATCAAATTGAATGAAGCATGTTGAATCTTGAATTGATCAGTTGATAGGCCAGTTAGCAGGATAGTTAAGTCAGTTGAGTGTGTTAAGTATGTGTGTTCAGTTGTGATTAAGAAAAAATGTATGAACTGGCAGCAACAAAAGGCATAAAACCCTTAGTGATAGTGAATGAAGAAGAAAGAGCATGTTAAATTGTGAGACCCCTCATTCTAAAAGTAAGTTGAAGTCAGTCTAAATGACGTGAGAACGATGGAAGAGCCCAGATTTTTAGCCAACTGTGAAGCCCTCCAAATGTGAGTTATAAGCCAGAGTAGAACACTTTCTACTAAATAAAAAAATTATAGAGGCTGCCACTTGATGCTGAGAGGGAAATGGCATAGGCTAGTGAGTGACTAAAGGCAATAAGAAATAACCAGTTGGGCCCTTTTTTTTCTTTCGAATCATATGAACCCGCCTCATTGTAAGGGCATCCCTTAGTTACCCCATATTGAGCCTACATTTCGAATTCATCCTCCTTTGAAACCATGAGCCTCCATGCCATGTGAGTTAGGGGATAGAATAGAGCAGCTAACCAGCCAAGCGGGTAAGAAAAAAAGAGAAGAGAAAAAGAAAAGGGTAGGAAGTTATAACCTGAGCGAGAAAAAAAAGAGAAATAGTTAAACAAAAGGCAGAAGAAAATGTAACCTGGCCCTCAAAAAAAAGAGAAAGTAAATATATAGTCAGTTTAGACAGAGCGGAGAAAAAAAATGTATCTTGACCCTGTGGGAAAGGTTAGACGAATAAGGCCAAAATAGCTAAGGGATTTTCTTTAATTTTGGGGACTTTTTGAAGATGTAATAGGGAGGCTGCTCCGGTTTTGCTCCCAAGTTCACATGTCCTTCGTTGTGTTGATGATTTTTATGAACTTAAGAACCATAGGATCCTTACCTATTTACATCATAACCCCTGGCCCCATTACAACCTCAAGAAAGACCTTAAGGAACTAGCATGTGCCTATGGAACTCAAGCATCATTGGTATGGCAAAATGAATGAGTGAATGATCCTAACATCTCAGGTGAGTAATGAGTGACCGAGTGAATCCAACAGTTGGTTAGAGTAAGGGCTATCTTGAGGAACTGATAGGCTGATCAGACTGAACAAAAGGGGAGGGAGGAATTTGAGACTGCAAAATATTTGGAATGACCTTAAGCTTGTGGAGAATATTGCCAGAAGTTGAACCAGTTTCAAACATGGAGATGTAAATATATGCTTAAGTGTTGCTTGTATGAGTCAGTCTGTGTTAATATCTATTGATTCTATTTAATTTCTAGGAGTCAGTCAGAGACTCATGCATGTAACTTGCCCTTTTCTTGTTGTTCTTTCATACTTGAGGACAAACATGGTTTAAGTGTGATTAGTTTGATAGGGCTCGTTACAAGCATGGTTTTATAGGGGTTTATTACACTAACATAAACGATAATGTGCGAAAAAGTGGTGAATTTGAGTGTGCAGGAGCTAAAAAGTGCTGAGGCGGAAGAGTGCATGAACAACTTGATCAACTCGGAAAAGAAGCGAGAAATGGCCAGAACCGAAGTCAAGTTGATCAGTTGCGGACAAGCAATGGAGCATGCACAACCAGCAAGTTGATCAAGTAAAGTTTACCACATGAGATGACTGAGTTGATCAAGAGGAGCTCACCACATGAAGACATGAGATGAGCAAGTTGATCAAGAGGAGCTCACCACATGAAGACGTATTTGATGGATCAAGTAGATGGTGCAAACTGACCGAGCAAATTCCGATTATTGGAAGGGTAAAATGGTCAAACTGGCCGAGAAGTTGCTTTAGGGTTGAAATTGAAGCTACTCCATAAATAGAAGCTTTCCACAATGAAAAGGCAACGCTTAACGCTATCGTAGTTTAGGTAGGAAGCTCTCATAGACGCTTAACGCCACCACTATCTTAGCTTAGTTTAGATAGTTAACCGCTTTCTTAGCTTAATTCCGTAGTTTCGACGGAGGAATTGACAACTCCGACGTCGGGATTACGTTTTATTTCATGTTTTTAAAACTATAGTGTAGATTTACAGTGTGTTGGCCGTTTCAACGGTGGAATTGTCGCCTCCATCTTAGAAGCTCCTTCACACCTCGCTTTCTAGTTAGATTTAATGGTTTCGGCAGAAAAATTGACGACTCCGACGTTGGATCTCCACTTATTTCTAGTTTTATAAAGCTTTGGTTTATTTTCATGTTGATCATGATATTTATTCATGTTTCTGGGATGCTTTTCGCAATTGGTAGATTAGATGTTTAGATCCATAATGTTTACATGCTTTTCAGTGGTCCTGATTACTTTACGCAGTCGTACTATTTTTCTACTTGAGTTGATCCGTTTGTAATGTGTTGTTCTTATCATGCCTAGTTTAGTTGATCAAGTTAATTCTGTGACTTGAGCAGTCCAGACCTTAGTTGTAATTTAACCCACATTAGTAAAGCGTGACAGCAACCCACCCTGTGTCATAGAATCGATCTCGAGTAGGTCCCTAGTCTCTGTGGTTCGACCCCTCTCTTGCCGCTTATACTTAGTAATATTTATTGCAAAAGTGGGAAACAATAAATCTTGTTGAAAGGAGGGACACGTGCACATGACACACGTGCAAAACCCCTTCCTTGCCGCTTATACTTAGTAATATATTAGCTAAGAGCACGTTCGTGCCAGCGAGCAGGGCGACGTGGCGCGTTTCTATTGGCCGTTGGCATTTTCATTTTTTTTTCTTTTTTTACAAAAATCGAAAATAATACAAAAAATTAAAAAATATATATTTTTGGATTCACAAAAATATACAGATTTTATTACCATTTTTTGAAATTTTTTTTGCGATTTTTTTAAAAAAATTTAATCCCAAAATCATCTATAAATGCACACATTCATTATCCATTTGGGCGAAATTCAGCCACGAGTAGTGGATTTTTTTAATTTTATGAATTTAATTATGTAATTTTTAATTTTTGGAATTTAAATTATGTAATTTTTTATTTTTAAGACTTTAATGAAGATAATTTTAATTTTTAGGGTTTTAATTTTGTAATTTTTAATTTTTTTTTGTAATTTGTAATATTATTCCGGTTATTTTTAATGCATTTTAATATTGTGAAAATGTTTTTATTTAAATTGAATAATAGAATGGTGGGACCCTTGAGCATGTCCTTGCGGAAGAGCACGGAAGTGGGTGTTGTGCTCTTGTTTAAGAGCAGAGAGTAAAAGTGGATCCGGGCCCACATCCGTGCTCGTTGGTAAGAGCACGGATGTGGATGCTCTTACATACGTACAACCGTACCTAAACATATATATACCATGATCCCAAACCACATTTTGCATTAGATATGTACATGTGTGAGTATTCCCAAATAAGTTATGAAATCTTTGTCACATTTTGTACATGAAATTTTATAAAGAATAAACAATACTCTACTCGTCGGTTAAATAGTGTTTCATTTTGCTATTTTGACATGTTTCTAGTATTTGAAGTCTAGTTTACTTTTTTTCCATTCTAGGTTAGGGGACCCGCCATTCATCTAATTTATTAGACTCACATTCTTATAAAAAACCAATACATAAAAGTGAAGTCCACTTTCCAATAATTCATTTCCCCATTTATTGTGTTAACATTTGATTTCAAATTGTGTTGACATAGACTTCCAGTTTGTGGTTGCATTTAATCATTGACACTTTACATTTGTTGATATTGCCACATTGTATATTGGCAAAGTAGGGTAAAGTTGTTGTGTGAGCATTCTCAAACCAACCCTTTGAGATTGTGTTTACTTTGGCATTCCAGCATGCAATGCATTTAATTCTTGAAATTATTTACATATTATTCCAGCCTGAAATAGAGAGCTTGCAAAGCCTTGACATTCTTGCAGAGGGATTTTTTTGGTTTTTATCTCAAATCAAAGGGACTTCACAAACTGTTTGAAGTCATAATCAAGGAGCGTAAAACGCACCTACTGGACTTGCCCTGGAAGACAACCTACACCACTAATGACTCGATAATATTCCTGATGAGACACATGGAGACTTATATGGGTCACCCTACCAATTTAAAGACTACTGATCTTCAAGGAATTAGAGTGAAGATTTGGCAGATTTTGAGGGGGAGGTATTGCAAGACCATGCTCTTTGCACCGTTAACACTGCCAAAGAAAGGTGCATGTCCTACATGAATAATTACATCAATGTGACTCCTAACTTCATAACAGATTATGCGAGGCAGGTGAATGGTATGTTGAACAAGACTCTCAACAACGAGCAAAACAATGAACCCGCAAGGAAGAAAAGCAAGTTGAATTGAGTTGATTGAGAATTGACTATTTGTTTTTTAAATGATAATGGTAGTTTTTAGATATTTATATTTACTTTTGAGGTGGGATAGAAAAAGTCACTCTCATATTTGGTCCGATCTGGAATACCGTAATGGTATTCTTCAATGAAAAGCAATTTTTTATAAAATATTTACATACGTACGTACCTACATATTATATTATAAAAATTTGTTTTTCATTGAAGAATGCCATTACGATATTCCAAATCAGACTAAATATGAGAGTGAATTTTTCTATCCCACCTCAAAAGTAAATATAAATATCCAAAAACTACCATTACCATTTAAAAAACAAATAGTCAATTCTCAATCAACTCAATTCAACTTGCTTTTCTTCCTCGCGGGTTCATTGATCTGCTCGTTGTTGAGAGTCTTGTTCAACATACCATTCACCTGCCTCGCATAATTTGTTCTAAAGTTAGGAGTCACGTTGATGTAATTATTCATATAGAATGAGAACCTTTCTTTGGCAGTGTTGAACGGTGCAAGGAGCATGGTCTTGCAATACCTCCCCTCAAAATCTGCAAAATCTTCACACTAATTCCTTGAAGACCAGTAGTCATTAAATTGGTAGGGTGGCCCATATAAGTCTCCATGTGTCTTATCAGGAATGTTGTCGAGTCATTAGTGGTGTAGGTTGTCTTCCAGGGCAAGTCCAGCAAGCGCGTTTTACGCTCCTTGCTCATCTGTTCTTTGTGACTCGTGTGATTGAATTTCTTTGATGGAGATAAAGAGGCTTGGCTTACCTCTAAAACGGTTTTTGGAGTTGGTTTTCTGATTGTCTGGTCAGGTTACTTGCTCATACATGCATGTTACCGCTGCTTTGCCATTTCATAGCAAATCCGATGCTTCTAGGAAGAGATAAAGTACGTTTTCGCTAAATTTCTCTCATGCCCAAACTTGGTAGTGCACTGATCAGCTCCAAGGTATCTGTTTGTAGTGCTATAGCTAATGCCTGAAATAACAACACTATATGAGATTAGATTCTCACGTCCAGCGACCTCTAGGTAGGCTTCGGAAAGCTAAACAAACTTGACTAGCTACCTATAATTATTCTAGTTTTACATATTATGTCATGGCGAAGATTAAGCTCAATGACGAAATAGAAGACGATAAACTAACTCATTGTAGTAAAATTTTGAAGAAAAATAAATGAAAAGGGAAATGAGAATACCTTTCTGTTGTCATTGGTGTGATGCTTTATAGCATCAAAAAAGCCCATTAGCTAACCAGCTTTTGGAGTTCAACCGCAATAGACGGCCTTTGGAAGTCAGACACAGTCTGGGAATTTTAAATATACTCTCTTAAAAATTCTCAATAACATGTGCAGGCTTCAAATCAAATTATTATTTTATGTACAAACTCACTTATATGTTTACCTGATAAAGTACTTGAATGATAGCAGCAATATTTCAGGCTTATGCACGAGAAGGAAACCCCTCGATAAAACATCAAGGTTAAGCTCCATGCACAAAATCCAAGTATATACACTATGAGGTTGTTCGATTTGCAAGATTGTATCTAATGCTTAAATATGTATTATGTTTGGTTCATGAGATTGAAATCCTATAATAATAAGTCATAGCCACGCCCTCCAACTAAAATAATCTCTCGACCTAATCCTTGATGAAAAATCTTATAATGAGTCATGCCTACCGAACAACACCTATATATATTACATTGTGGCTATCATGCGACAGATTTCAAGTTCGACAACTAGATTTCAAGTTACTTGTGACTACGCCTTCCAATGCTTTACATCTTAAAGATTCAATACTGTAATGTTTGCACTTAACAATTATCTTGAGATAAAGTATGGAAAGTCATTGATAGAAAGATACTAGAATCTTACTGAAAATAAACAACCAAGTGATATGTTATAAAACAAGAAGTGATGATAAATGATCAACAAAGCTTTTAAGGGGCCCGAGCAAAATCATCACAATTCTAAACAAAACAGGAAGCCAATGGCAGAACCAATAAATTACCTTAGCACAAAAAAATCCAGTTGAAACACTATGCTGTTTCATAGTATGTGATCTCCAGTTCTCAATCTTCCATAAGGATTCAACTTATTAAAGTAGGTAGCCATTTCTCACCAAAGGATATGATGAAAAACATGGACAACAGATGGAACCGTGAGAAGAATAAACTCTCATCATTACGGGATCAAATACAGAAAACTGAGCCAAGGAAACAGATTACGACCTTTTCTGGCGGCAAATTCCATCCACATGTCAAAGGAAGTCTTCTGAGACTTACTCCTGCGTGACGAACCTTTTCCCATTTTTGGATACCAGATCCCATCTGCCCGTGTTACAGCATATGCTGTAATAGGCATAATCCAGTAGGAAAATGTAAGGACACGAGTGAAATATTTGGAGGAAAATGAGGAAAAGAATATTGCAATTAATAAAAAAATACTCCCTCCGTCCCAAAAAAGAAATAGACACTCTTCCCATTTTCGTCCTACCTATAAAATTAGTCCACTTTTGGCAACTTTTTTCTCTTGAATGAGATGGGGCCCATTCTCCACTATCAATGCTCCAATCACTTTTTCTTTCTATCTCTGTTACTTTATAAATTGTGCATCAAAATCTATGTCATCCCAAAAGTGTCAAGTTTTATGGGAGGGAAGGAGTAATAAACCTAATCAACAAATTCTAAACAAGTAAGACCATATCGAAGCTGCTATAATTTTTTGTGCAACATTAGAAACCTAATCATTTCTCCACTGTGATTCTAGCTAGGTATGCATCTCTTGTCATAAATTTCCTTCGAAAAGAAACGTTATAGGTGAGAGAGAGAGAGAGAACAACACGAAATACAGAAAACAGATAGTCAATGTTCAAATCCATAAGAGTAACACAAAATTTGGAAAAGTTTGGTACTTGACATATACCTGAAAATTATATCTGGCGTGCCAATGTCAGAAGTCAATCCATATAAGTTGTGCTTCCACAATGCCTTCATGCCTGTTTGAATATATGTTGTTAATATTTCATACAGCTAAGAAATATGAGGAGCATAAACGACAGATCATCCAAGACATTGGACCTTACAAATAATGATGTTATAAGTAAAGGGTTATAGAAAACAAGAGAACTATAAATCATTCAGAGTTGGATTAACTGTCACAATAGTAAAATAGCTGGCCGCAATAAAACAAACAATTTTTTCGCACTTGACATCAATCACTACTAACAGTCATTCTCTTCCTTCATTTTCTGGATAGAATGCATTCTTTCTAAATCCATATTTATCAACCAAACAGGGGAGCATCTCCTTAGTAGCACATGCTTACCAAGGGCCATTTGTTCAATTTTGTGCTAGAAAACATAGGAAATGGCATTCTAGGCGTCTTAGTCCATATAGAGCATCTGGTGAGTGAATGAAGAAAAAAAAGAGGAAAAACGCCTTGTTCTAATAAGAAAACATCTCTCTAGCCTTACCAAACTCAATAACTCCAGCACGAACACAAGCCTTCGTAACAGCCCTACAAAGTGCGCTGTTAAAGTCATTGGGTATCTTAAGATTGGAGAATCAACAGACAAAGACATAAACAAATAAACAAGAAACAAAATGCAAGCCAAGTTTGAGTACACAAATTAATAACAACTGACAAAAGGCACCAAGTTTTGGAAGAATATCAAACAAAAGCTTAATATCTACAGCCACGCATTTGGAGGGAAAATCGGGTTTCTAGGGCACTTTGCCTTTAAAATTACAAAAATGTACCCATTTTGTTATCTATTCCATATATGGGAAAAATGCCAATGAAGTTGGCGTGTTTTTAAGTAAAAACGCCACCCGTATTGGCGTGTCTTCACGTAAAAACGCCAACATAGGTGGCGTTTTATATTTGTGTCGTATTTTGGGCGTATTCTCTCCAATTAAAATTACGTTGAAACACGCCAACTTGGATGGCGTGTATTACTAGAAAACGCCTTTGGAGTTGGCGTGTTTAAGGAAAGACGCCAACATAAGTAGCGTGTGTTGAAGAAAAAAAGCCAACATGAGTGGCGTTTTTTTACAGGAAAGACGCCAACAACAGTGGCGTGTTTAAGGAGAAACGCCAACCTGAGTGGCGTGTTTTAACAGGCTGATATACCAGCCTCCTCCCCCAAATCGCGAAAACATCACAGCACACACACTTCGCGATTTTCTCCAAGCAGCGCCGCCAATCTCCGCGAATTCGCCCTCCATTCATCAATAGGTGCTATTCTTCCCCAAATTCATATATTTTCTTCGGTTAGTATGCTTATCTTTTACATTATTAGAGTAATTGTAGGATAGTTAGCTAGGGTTTGTAATGGGTTGTGAATTGAGTTGAAATATTATGCATTTTGGAATGTTTAAATGACGTTATTGTTGATTATTTTGTTGGATTGTTTGGGTTTAAGTGAATTTGTATATAAATTTGATTATAAACCTAAACCATAGGGTTGTTATAGCTAAAAAATTAGGCAAATTGATTTGGTTTATGTGGGTTTTGGTTGATGTATATTGTTTAGTTTGAATTATTAATTTTGTTTATATTGTTAGGTTGGGCAATTTGAAATTGGGCAATTTGAAATTGTTAGGTTGGACAAATTGTTAATTGAAAATTTTAATTTTGTGTAGGTGAATTGTGTTATGATTTTGGATGTGCAATGTTGTGTAGGTGAATTTGTGTATTGTGAATTATTTGATTTTGGTG
This sequence comes from Salvia splendens, assembly GCF_004379255.2. Classification (NCBI taxonomy): domain Eukaryota; kingdom Viridiplantae; phylum Streptophyta; class Magnoliopsida; order Lamiales; family Lamiaceae; genus Salvia; species Salvia splendens. Next base: position 16,697,728 of record NC_056049.1, on the reverse strand, counting down.
TTCCATTTTGTGAAATTGGATTAAATTGTATCTAATTATTGAAATGATTTATGTTTGGTAATTGTTTAATTTGGATTATGAATGTTGTGTAGGTAAATTATGGCATCATCTTCAACTTCTGGTTTTCGGCTTGCATGTGGTCCTACGGATCCTTCTGTATTGTATTTTCAGAGACAACACGTCTCTAATAACATATGGGCAGGAGTTCCTTCCGAAGACGTACGCTGCCGACGATATGAAGGAATAATTTGGAATGTTCCCATACATCACCGTGTTTGGCAATAGTGGACCAGATGGGGTTCGGCGGTATATTGAGGTTTGGTCAACCAAAGGACATTGACCGCCATCTTATCACCGCTTTGATTGAACGTTGGAGGCCAGAGACTCACACGTTTCACTTCCCAGTCGGTGAAGCGACTGTGACATTGGAAGACATGGAGGTCTTATGGGGCCTGAAAGTTGATGGAGAGGCTGTGACAGGTTACATCCCCCCGACGGAAGCGGGATATTGGAAGGACAGGTGTATGGATTTTCTAGGATTCATACCGGACGCATCCGAGTTGAAGGAAATGGCTTTTAAGCAGACAAGCTTATCGCGTCAATTGAGGATTGAGCTGAATGATGAGCACGATCACAACATATATGCTCAGGGGCTCGTATCTATTGGCTGCTATTACTTGGTGGTCTGATGATCCCGAACGCCACAGGAAATAAAATTCCGTTCTTCTACCTGCAATTTTTCATGGATATAGAACGGTGTTCTACCTATAGCTGGGCTGGTACCACAATTTGTTGTGAAGCTGCCGTTGCTAAGAGGACGGATGTCGGGGGAGCCTTAACTCTGTTACAGTTGTGGGCTTGGGAGAGAATCCCAAATATTAGACCGAGGATGCTAGATCCCGTGCATACAGACTATCTACCATGTGCAAGCGCGTAAGTTGTTCACTAATTCATTTTTTAAGCTTAATGTGCATCAATCTTCGTGTTATTCGCTCATAATTTAAATTTTTTAGATGGAATGGTTTGGCGTCATATGTAAAAGCACCCGGACATTGTATTGAAAATTTCCGAGATCAGTTCTCCATGATGCATGCCAACCAGGTACTTCATATACTTATAAATTGTTTATTGCTTTTTATTGAAATTAATTTGAATAAATTTGTGTCACATGTAGTTTATTTGGAGGCTTTATCTCCAACGGGAGTTGCCGGAAAGTTGTGATGTCGGTCGTCCTATATGGATGTCGATAACAACGCTTATTTGCTGGAATCTGGCTGAGCCACACCTGCCACACCGAGTGTTGCGCCAATTTGGGATTGTCCAACCGCATATCCCGCAACTCCCCCGGTTCCACGGTACTGATTTTGCGAAACAGGATCGCAGTGGAAAATCTGGTCGGAATTGGGTTGAATGGCACGCCAATTATATACAGGAGTGGTACAATAGGCACTTTTTGGTGTGGACTGATCTGGAGTACAGTGATGAGCCTGTTGCAACCGAAGAATATATGAATTGGTTTCGCCAGATAACTGTGGTGTATTTAACCAAACCTGGCGTGCATGCTGAAGAGGGCTTCCACGAAACGGCATCTTCTCATAACTTCGCGGTAAATTATTTCTACTTAACCAAACCCTAATTAATTATTTAAATTCATATTATGATATGTATTTAACTTTGAAAATTGTAGGTGGAGACGCTTCACAACATATGCCACTTTCTAAGTGGCCAAGATACGACAGAACATCCGGCTTTGGGAACCATTTCGAGGATGGTTGAAGCAGGACTGCAGATATCCGGGGAGGCTGAGCTGATGGACTACCGTCCTTCGTAGCGCTCTGCAATGGACGTGGACGTACCCGTAAGGCAAAAGGCAAAACGACGAACCAAGAAGAAAACCGCCTGCAGAGAGTCGTCATCTCAGTTCGTACACCGCTCCGATGACGATTTTGTGGAACCACCTCCACCTAGATCTGCAGTTCGAGGCCGTCATTCTGACAGTCACACCAGTGGTACCGGAGAAGATATTGGCCTCAGTGATGTCCCCACTTCTCCACCGCGTTCGCCTGTGCGAGATGATTTTTTTGGGGTAGATCTAGAGAACGCTGTTGTTCAAGATACTCATCCCTCCAGGATCCCTAAATCTACATCCAGAATTGGGAAGGGGATACGGGGCCTGTTTATGCAGAAACGGCGAGATGATTAAACTAATTTGAACTCTTTATATTATTAATTGGATACATTCTGTTGATATTAGTGTTTTTTCATTGATTTGAACTTTTTATATTAGTAATTTGATAAATCCTCTTTTTATACGTATTCATCTTGATAATTTGAATTCTTTATATTACTAACTGAACAATCCGTGAGGATCGACATTCTGTACAATCCGTGAGGATCGACATTCTGTACAATCCGCGTGTCTAAGTTGGACAAAATTTTGCCAATTTTTCCCAGGCGGACGTTCTGAACAAACACGCCAACTCCGTTGGCGTTTCTTATAACACGCCAACCCTGTTGGCGTTTGTGTGAAAAACGCCACTCGAGATGGCGTCTCTAAGTTGGGCAAAATTTTGCCAATTTTTCCCACGACGAAGCGGACGTTCTGAACAAACACGCCAACGCCCTTGGCGTTTTTCGTAACACGCCAATGCCAATGGCGTTTATATGAAAAATGCCAATCGAGATGGCGTCACTAAGTTGGGCAAAATTTTGCCAATTTTTCCCACGACGAAGCGGACGTTCTGAACAAACTCGCCATTCCCGTTGGCATTTTTCATAACACGCCAATGGCAATGGCGTTTTTGTAAAAAACGCCAATCTAGATGGCGTGTCTAAGTTGGAAGAAATTTTGCCAATTTTTCCCACGACGGAATCAGACATAAGTAAAACGTTACAATGTTCAATTCAGTACATAACTAGGATTATAGACAAAACAATGTTCAATTCAACTAAATAGTTGTTAAACGTTCAATTGTCTTACCTTTTCCGCATAAAAAAGCTACGGATACCCTTCCCGATTCTAGCGGTTGAGAGTCTAGACGGAGGAGTATCTTGCACAACGACATTCTCTAAATCAACCCCGAAAAAATCGTCTCGCACAGAAGACCGAGGTGGAGAATGTGGGACATCACTGAGACCAATGTCGACGCCTGTACCACCAGTGTGGCTGACAGAATGACGACCTCGTACTGCAGATCTTGGTGCAGGTGGAGGCATAAAATCGTGATCGCCAGCATCAGTGTGGGTGACAGAATGACGACCTCGAACTGCAGATCTTGGTGGAGGTGGAGGCATAAAATCGTCAGGGGCCTCATCTACCAACTGAGTATCCATCCTTGAAAGAGCATTCAGGCAGTTGCGCCTGTCGTGACCTGGTTGACGGCAATGTTTACATCGGCGTCGGGCTCGTGGCTGGTCAGCTTCACGGACATCCATCTGATTAGGAATCCTAGTAGTACGGTATCGACCGCAACTTTTAGGCATTAACTGAGCTCGTGAACATTGCAAAGTCCATTCAGGCACGGCCCAATAATCTTGGTGTCTGAGTGGATTGAACACCGTAGAATATTGGTGTACTCAAACACTTGTGCGGTATACGGGATCAACAAGCGACAGCATGTTGTCATTTCTAAACCGCGCAACTGCCGCTGCATGTGAACATGGAAGTCTCCACATCTGCCACTTTTGACATTTGCACCTTGACTCCAAGTACTTTACCGTCCACTTGTTATCACCCTTTCCACCAAGTCGACGTTTTGTTCGAACCAAATAAATCCCTGCAATTGCATTTGATGCTCTTACATTATGTAACTGACCTTTTACATCATGTTTGCACACTTTCTCATGCGCCCACGGGGTAAGTGGCGTGACACACTGTGTCGCTGCAATTGACCGCTCATTGAACCATTCTACAGTCCTCCAAAATATCATGTCAATGCAAGCTTTGATCGGGAGTGGTCTTGCGCCTCTCAACACATTGTTGTAAGATTCCACAATATTAGTGGATATCTCACCCCATCTTTTGTGTTTGTCGTACGCCAAATTCCATTTTTCTAACTCCACGGCATCAAGGTACTGCAAAGCCTCGTTGTCGATGTCTCGAAGTAAACGACGTCTTTTCTTAAACTTGCGCTTTTTGGTAGCTATACCAATTTTCCAAACAAGTCTTTTAACCATGATACCTTTGCGACTCTGCATAATATTCTTTCTAACATGTACCAAGCAAAACCTGTGATGACCTAAAGGTTCTTCTTTCCATATGGGAGAATTCATTGCACATATGATTCCCACATGCCTATAAGATATGACACATATTTCATGCTTTGCTACATGAAGTCTAATGCGTTCCATAAACCAATTCCAACTTTCTTTGGTTTCCTCATCAACAATGCATATGCAACAGGCAAACATTTCTTATTAGCATCAAATCCAACGGCAATAGGAATTTTACCTCGACATCGTCCACGTAGATGAGTTCCATCAACCGTTAAAACTGGTTTGCATAGTTGAAAAGCCTCCACAGCTGGTCCAAAAGCCCAGAATACTGTATATTGTCGGATTTTTTCCAAATGCCAATGAGTCACAACTGCCTTCAATTCCAACTTCGTTCTAAATTTAGTATGCAAACCGACATTGTTAGGATCTTTTTCACTCCAATAATGCACACTAGGATCATCACGCTCAAAGTTTTTGGGATCAAAACTATCATATGGACCTGGTAAGGTGCGAAAATAGTTGATTCCACGCTTGGGAACTGTGGAACTACTCTTCTTCCAACTGCCCTTCCACCAACTGATGTTTCTCCAACTATTGTTTCTCCAAGTGGAATGGATGGTCTTGTAGCAACAAATTGTTCATCATCGGATCACCATCTGAGTCTGTACTAACCGGGTCAGAATCTTCAGAATAATAAGGTGATTGTGGATCAAGAAAGTCGGCTTTATCAGGACCTATTATGTCCTCAACCACATCACAATTGTCACTTTCCCCTAAATGCATGTCTCCAGCTTCAAAATCTTGTGTTGCAGCAAAATATGGTTCTTTGGCTCTCGTAGACGTACCAACATCAAAATCTTGTGTTGCAGCAAAATTTTGTTCTTGGGCTCTCGTAGACGTACCAACAACATAACTTATGACATGATGACTATGATGTTGAGTAATTGTCGAATACTCAACATATAATTCAATTAGACCTCCAATAATCATACTCTCACTAAACATTAGTTGCATGCATACTTCTTCTAGTAGAACACCTACAAACGTGACTCCGGATCCAAAGCATATAGTACGTTTCCATATTATTTGAATTTTGTTTTCATATATGCTTATCCCCATCCTTTCACAAATTTTTTCCACAAGCTCATCGTACAAAATTGTTTCATCCAACATAATGAATCCTTTAGCAAAAGGAGGATCATACGAAATAACTGCTCCGGGAATTATCTTTCCACCCCAATATAAATTCACACACCACGTCATACTATCTGCAATAATGTAAAACACAAATAAATATGTATTATTTTTACATTCATCATTATGTAGAGTCAGCCAAAAAATTGATAAAATTTTTCTATTAAATACACTACAATATATATTATCATAACAATCCATTAAATATTGGTAACAAAATTAGATATACTACAACATATAATTGCATAACAATTGGTCAAAATATTTCTATTAAAATATATATTATCATAATAATCCATCAAAATATTAGTATGCCCATAACAATTGGTCAAAATATTATATTAATTACACTAAAATATATATTATCACAACAATCCATCACATCCATGAGTCTAAAAATTGATATACTAACCGATTAGAAGGACTAATGTTTGGAAGAATGAGCCAAAATCGAAATCTCCACGCTCAAATCCACCACCGGGTTGACCCGAGCAAGGGTTTCCTTAAGGTTTTTCCGCCTTGGGAAGAGTTTTCGCGTTTTGGGGAGGGAAAGTGTTTAGGGTTCGCGATGTTGGGGGAGATCTGATTGGTATATGGTTCAACAGAAACAAGCCGACCAGGGTGGCGTGTTTTATGATAAAAACGCCGATCTCATTGGCGTCTTTTAGTTGAACACGCCAACTACATTTGCGTCTTCAAAATTGAACACGCTAACACAGTAGGCGTTTTTTCATATAAGACGCCAATTGAGTTGACGTTTTCTAACGTAGCTGTATTTGGAGAAAATATAGCTAAAATACGACGAAATTATAAAACGCCAATGTTGTTGGCGTCTTTACTTATTGAAACGCCAATGCAGTTGACGTTTTTCTCATATATGGAATAGATAACAAAATGAGTACATTTTTATAATTTTAAAGGTAAAGTGCCCTAGAAACCCTATTTTCCCCGCATTTGGAGGTGCAGTTCTTTTCCCTACAGTACTCTACACCAAAAACAGCGAAAATGTACAAATTAAATAACCTCCATAAATCATACATTCTATAACCTTCTGCAGCAGAATAATTTGCACTCCCAAATGCTTCTGAAGAATATAATCGATTTGTAATTAATCATTCCGATTGTATAACTCAACATTTGAAAAACCTCCGTGCATATTATTCCCTGCAAATTCGACCACGCCAATGCTTCCAATCAGATAATCATTTAAAAATAAAAATTACTATTTTCTAAAATTAATTCAATCGTACCGGAGGAAAAAGCGGCGGAGTGGAATCCGCGGCGCAGAGTCGACTCGTTCAATCGACAACGGCGGAGGGTTTCTGAAAACCCTAGGCGACCTCCGCGTTAATAATCCAATAGCTTGCATTTTATCATACATTCAGCAACGAGCTGATTCAAAAAATGAGCTCAATCAAAATGGGACGATTGCTGACGGCTGTTCACTGTTGCAGAACAAAACAGACTTGAGAGCATCCATAGTGGGACGGATATTCTGGACATCCGACGGACTTCCCAAAAATACCTCCTCCCACGTGATAAGGCCATCCCACTGCACAGTGACGGTCATCCCAAGGACATCCCTACTGACATCCAAAATAATAAAAATGCACAAATTCACCAAATTAAACAATTTACGGAATTAAAATTTCGACACGAATACGGACGCAGAAAGTGCAATGATAATTTCATTAAATAAAAAAATAAAAAAAAGTACATTTAAAAAAAAAGTCTAAACAAATTACATTATAAATATCAACGACGACCCCTCCGCGTCCATAGCTCTTCAATTATATCGTTCTGGAGTCGAATGTGGGCAAATGCACGGAATCGATCGGCCTCTTCATGGGGTATTCCCATACGTACATTGGCGGTGGCCACGTCGTGGCTTGGACCGACAGCATCAACGTCATCATTGGTCCAATCAGTCAGTGTTGGACCTTCATTTTCTATAATCATGTTGTGCATAATAATACATGAGTACATGATATCAGCGATGCTGTCAATATACCACAGCCGTGATGGACCCTTCACTACCGCCCATCGAGCCTGGAGCACACCTAATGCCCGCTCCACATCCTTGCGCGCTGCCTCCTAACGACCCGCAAAATAGATCTTCTTTTCGTCTGTTGCGCATCTGATCATCTTCACAAAGACGGGCCACATAGGGTGCATTCCATCTGCCAAATAATAGCACATATTGTCTTGGTGGCCGTTGGCGACGAAACTGACGGTCGGACCAACGCCCATGCACTGGTCGTTGATAAGGGGCGACAACTAGAGGACGTTGATATCGTTGTTCGACCCGGGTACTCCAAAATACGCATGTCAAATCCACAGCCGGTCGTCAGCTACCGTTTCAAGGATCATCTTGGGATTCTTTCCCTTGAAACTGGTAGTGAACACCCTTTTTTCAGGCGGCAGGGCAGTTCTTCCACTCCCAATGCATACAATCTATGCTGCCCAATATTCCCGGAAACCCGTGCAGACTCCAGTGCATATCTATCAGAGCCTGGCAATCTTCGGGGGTAGGCTTCCGAAGATACATATCCCCGAATATCTCCCTAACGCCCTCACAAAAATACTTCAGACATTCGCGGGCAGTCGTCTCGCCGATGTGGAGGTAATCATCGAACATGTCGGTCGCACCTCCGTATGCCAACTGTCTGATTGCGGCAGTGCACTTCTGTATGGGCGTGTGGTCGGGTTTACCAACAGCATCTTCTCTCATCCTAAAATACTCGTATCGACGCTCTAAATCGCCCACGATACACAGAAATAGCGGACGATGCATCATAAAACGTTGTTGGACCATATTCTCCCCAAACCGCGGCTCCGAAGCGAAGTAGTCCTCATACAACCGACGGTGTGCAACGATTTGGTCCCGTGGTACTATAGTTCGACGATATATGGGTCGAGGTATCGCCGGCAGCTGCTACTACAAGGCCGCTTGTATCGCGTGATTTATCTCCCTGAACGTAACGGCCCGCAACTGTTCTTCAATTCGTCGGCGTACGTCATTAGCACCCCTCCACTACCGCTTGCACCACTACCACTACCACTAGCCAATTTGGATATATAAAAGAAACGTAGGGAGAAAAACTCGTTAAAACAAGTGGTGCGAATAAAATGAAGTTCAACGAGCCGTATATATATAGTTTTTTTTTAAAAAATAAAATAAAAATCGGGACGTCCGTCGGGACGTCTGTCTGGAACCCGCAATGGCGGACGTCACGACGAACGTCCCGACGGACGTCGTCGGAAAGCTGCGGATCTGCGGTGTCCGCAGCGGACATCCGGCACGCCGGTCCGACGTCCGCCGCTTCGAATGCTCTGATTATCTAGACTACGAGAAAAAATTCAGTGTTCTAGCATACCACGTAAGCATGATTTGGTATATCTCACCTATATTTTTTTGCCTAATGAAAATATATTAGGCCCCACTTCCAGTTAGGGGTGGGCAAAAAAAAATGAAAACTGATTTATCTGAACTGAGCCAAACTGAAATTTTAAAATTCGGTTCGGTGTTTTGTTTATTCGGTTCGATTCAGTTTTGAAATTACAAAAATTTCGATTTTTCTATTCGGTTTGATTCGGGAGAAGAAAAAAAATCGAAAAACTGAATTATATATATATATATATATATATATAGGGGAGCGTTATTCTCCTTTTCACATCTTAGATCCTTTTTCCTTCTTAATATTACGCGTTAGATCTAAGGCATCAACGGATCAGATTGATTCTATAAAACTGGTTCCGTGTTGCATTATAGAAGGTGGTTGTATGCATTACAGGGTTATTATTGACATTTGACGGAAAAGTAACTGCCACATTTTGGTATCTGCGAATAATGCACCACATGGTCACGAGTAATGCATATAATTGACTATATAATGCATAATATGTGAACTGCAATGCATACGAATAAGATGTACCATGTTATGATGTTTGGACACACGTTTCTTGTTTCCCCTATGGGTTTAATAAGCTTAGGGGCTAGGGTATAGTACGTAGACACGTATGTAATCTTCACATGGTAACGAGTAATGAATATAATTGACTATATAATGCACAATTTGTGAACTGCAATGCATACGAACAAGATGTGCTGTGTTATGATGTTTGACACGCGTTTCTTGTTTCCCCTAAGGGTTTAATAAGCTTAGGGGCTAGGGTATAGTACGTACGCATTAATAACAAATTATAAAACGATACGAATAATTCACCAAATTGTCACGAGTAATGGATGTTATTAACTATATAATGCACAATATGTGAACTGCAATGCATACGAATAAGATGTACCATGTTATGATGTTTGACACACGTTTCTTGTTTCCCCTAAGGGTTTAATAAGCTTAGGGGCTAGGGTATAGTACGTAGACATTACTAACAAATTGTTGTTATTGGAATATACGTATGTGCATTATTTGGTTTAGGTAGTGCATTATGTAGCTGTTAATTGTCATTATCTCAGTATATTATGCATTATTAGAGGTATTGTGTATATGAGTTAATCAACGGATTGAAGATTACATACGTGCATTTAGTAATGTCTACGTACTATACCCTAGCCCCTAAGCTTATTAAACCCTTAGGGTAAACAAGAAACGTGTGTCAAACATCATAACATGGTACATCTTATTCGTATGCATTACAGTTCACATATTGTGCATTATATAGTTAATAACATTCATTACTCGTGACAATTTGGTGAATTATTCGTATCGTTTTATAATTTGTTATTAATGCGTACGTACTATACCCTAGCCCCTAAGCTTATTAAACCCTTAGGGGAAACAAGAAACGTGTGTCAAACATCATAACACAGCACATCTTGTTCGTATGCATTGCAGTTCACAAATTGTGCATTATATAGTCAATTATATCCATTACTCGTTACCATGTGAAGATTACATACGTGTCTACGTACTATACCCTAGCCCCTAAGCTTATTAAACCCTTAGGGGAAACAAGAAACGTGTGTCCAAACATCATAACATGGTACATCTTATTCGTATGCATTGCAGTTCACATATTGTGCAATATATAGTCAATTATATGCATTACTCGTTACCATGTGGTGCATTATTCGTAAGGGTTTCCAGCCATTATTAGATTACTATTGTACCCTCATAATGCACAAAATATGACAAATAATGCAACACGGGATTAATTACCCAATGTAGATCTTGACCGTCCATTTCTCTAATCTAATGGCTGATATTAAGAAGGAAAAAGGAGGAAATATAGGAAAAGGAAATGAATACATCCATATATATATATATATATATATATATATATATATATTCTTTTAATATATTCTACTAGGGGTGCGTTAAAATGACAACACCTCTTAGAGTAACACCATACCACCATTCTTAGCCAATCATTTGTACACGTGGACGAATAATCAGCTGCCATGTGGCAATTAAAAAAAAATACTCAAGGGTAAATTTTCTCCGCTAGCAATATCCAATACGCTATACAACAATTTTTCTCGGCCAGCAATATTCAATACGCTAGACAGCAATCTATAGATTTTTGTCTAGCGTTTATACTATTGCTGTGTAGCGTTTATAATATTACTGGATGTGTGGTGTCACAATGTCACTTTAATAGGTGTTGTCATTTTAACACAAACTTATTCCTACTATATAATATATATTATACTTATATATTATTAATTTTATATTGTATCTATATATATATATATTCTATTAGTATATATAAAATAAAATAAATTATATATATATAAGGTTGTGATCAATTGAAAATTTTTTTGGCTAATTAAGAATTGAGATATATTATCATTCACTCATTTTTATTAAATAAATAGTCCAGAATTTATCAAATAGAAAATATTTTTAGATTAATTAATTATGAAATAGCAGAATGATAATTTAATCCTAATTTGCCAATCTCACTAGCTCATTGTGCGATTTCGTCTGAGTGATCACGTAAGGCAGCGGAGTTTTAAATCCAGATCCGATCTCCAAGGCGGCAGCATTTTTGGCGGTGCTCGTGATTCTGAGGTGGCTAATGCTGCTCCTTCTCTTCCTCCTCCCACCGGGGGCTCTCCTCTTCCAAATCCCCAATCATTGGCGCCGATGTAAACCTCCGGCAGCTGCTTCCTCAGCGGCACGCAACGACGGACCCAGTTGGGGTCGGCCGACCCCATCGTCGGTCTGTGAGTGCCGCCGGAAAGCTCTGTAATTGGCCGCTGACCCATGGCAGCTCCAGCTCCCGACCCCACGGCAACTTCGTTTTCATGGAAAATTAGAGAAAAATTTTGGTGAGACGATAAAAATACAGAGAAATCATTGTTACGGATTACAAAATTAAAATCGAGATGAAATTTAGTAATGGAGAAGAATGAATTTAAGGAGACAAGAGGAGAACTCCGTTGCTCTACTTTTGAAAAGAAGAAAACTGTAGATTAGTTTTGGGAGAAGATAGAGGCGCCTTTTTAGTAAATCTAGGGATATTTCTTTTACTGGTGATTTTTATTTTTATTACTTGTTTTTAAGCATTTTTTATGCAATAAACTTGGTACATAGTACTCCCTCCGTCCCACCTCAAGTGATTAACTTTCAAGTTTGGGTTGCCTCATCTCAAGTGATTGATTTCCTTTTTTTAGCTAAAAATAAAACTTCAACCATCTCTTACTTTATTTCCCCTCTCTTACTTTATTCTCTCTTTCTTATTTTATTTTCTCTTTATCTCTCTTCATTTTTCCTCTCTCATACTTTCCTCTCTCCACTTTAACTCAATACATATCATTTTCTTAATTCCCGTGCCGAAAAGAAATTCATCACATGAGATGGGACGGAGGGAGTAGGAGTTAGGGGTGCTTATTCGGCCGGTTCTGGTTCTAACAGGACCGGTTAACTGGTTACAAAATTTTCTAAATTCTAGAACCGAAACCGAAACCGAAACCGGAACCGACCGGTTGAGGTTTGGAACCGGTCGGTTAAGAACCCGCCGGTTTCGGCTTGGAATCGAAGAACCGGTTTGCCATCTAATTTTAATTCAAATTTTACTCGAATAAAAATTTAAATAATTCTATACCCAGAAAAATTAATAATCCAACATCTATATAAAAATTCATGAACTTAATACTTAAAAGTACGAATAAACATAAGTCAAATAGAAGTAGGAGTAGTACTATTTAATATGCGGCTGTTTATTTTGTGCAATTGATTTAGGTTAATTGATTTGATTTAATTTAAATTTTATTTTTATTTTCAATTGTTGTTAAAATTATCAATAAAATTTGTAATACTCCACAAATAGGAGTAATGTTAAATAATACTCCTATACAAAAGAAATTAACAAAAGGGACCGTAAAAATGATAAAAATAACTATTTTAAAATTATATATATGAATTAAATAATAATTATTTAAATATTATATAATATTAAATATTTTGCCCAACCCCACGAGCTTTAGTTTCTGGATCCGTCATTGGCGGCACGAGCACCTCCTTCCTCAGCCGATCTCTCACTTGATACGCGTAATACGCCTCCTCCACGCCTTCATACTCCGGAAACTCCGCCACCGGAAACACCTTCTTCGCTATGGTCTCACACAGCAGCGTGATTCTGTCAAACGACGAATACAGAGAGGGGCACCATTTCCCGGCGGGGCAAATTCCGTTTAATTTCCCCAATTTTAACATCACCATATCCGATCTCAACCGCTTCGCAAAGACATCAGAAATGCGATCGTGCAGGAATCGGAAATCGGAGTCGTAATTGAATCTCTCCGCCACTCTCCTCGCTCTCTCAATCCTCCTCTCTCCCGGCGTCGAATTGTTCCTACCGTGAAACGCCGCCATTGCTTTGGACAATCTCTCTCAATCTCTGGCCTCTTCTTTAGAAGCTGGCGTGGCGGCCGCCGAGGGAGCTCGGCTGCTTGAATTTTTTACTCTGATCTTTGATCGGTTGCTTTTGATCTGTGATTTGGTGATGGTAGTCGGGAGGAATTGGATTTGATCGCATGATCGTGACGTCCAGGCTCCGGCGAGGGATGTGGTGGCGGTTTGGATCTCTGATGAAGTTGTTGACATTTGATATGCAGGCTATTGACATGTGTTGTGTGAACATGATGCCAGAACTTGTGTAAAATAAAAAAATTAAGATAAAATAGTTGTTATGTTTTAATTACAAGAATTGTTTTTGAGTTGTTGACACTTTATACAAGTTGTTGACAAGTTGTTGACATTTTGCTATAAGTTGTTGACATTTAATATGCAAGCTATTGATATGTGTTGTATGATCATGATGCCAGAACTTGTATCAAATAAAAAAATTAAGATAAAATAGTTATTTTTTAATTACAAGAAATTTTTTTGAGTTGTTGACCCTATATACAAGTTGTTGACAAGCTGTTGACATTTGATATACAAGTTGTTGACATTTTGCTATAAGCTGTTGACATTTGATATGCAGGCTATTGACATGTGTTGTATGATCATGATGCTAGAACTTGTGTCAAATAAAAAAATTAAGATAAAATAGTGGTTAGTTTTTAATTGCAAGAATTGTTTTTGAGTTGTAGACACTGTATACAAGTTGTTGACATTTTAATACAAGTTGTTGAACTGACTGAGATTTGATATATATTACATACTGCTATGTTGACATAATAGTTGACATAAATAACGTTTGTTGTTGACATCGTAGTTGACATAATGTCTTTGTAGTTGACATCGCGCGAAAATGATAATTATGCCTCCTAGTTGACATAACGTCTCCGTAGTTGACATCGCATGAACATTGTGAATGAGTGACTGAAAATGCATCTTAGTTCTCAATTAGGCACAAAAATCTCAACCTAACAGGACCCTATATATATATATATAAATATATATATATATATATATATATATAGGGGAGCGTTATTCTCCTATTCATCCCTTAGATCCTTTATTCTTCTTAATATGGGCCGTTAGATCTCATTCATCAACGGTCCAGATGATCTGCATTATTACACTATAATGGTGCATTATTAGTCGGTGTGCATTATTCAACTGAAAATCTGCATTATTAAATGACACGTGGCACCAATCTAACCGTCGGATGACAAAATCGTGTGGCTGAGAAGAACAAAAGATAAAAAAGGAAATGAATACATCTATATATATATATATATATATATATATATAGGGTAGTGATCTTAAGTGTATAACTAGAGAACAAATCTCAGCCACACATCTCAATACTCCAAATTAATCTCATGGCTTAGTTATTTTTACATGTTTTAAGTAAAAAGTAATTAACAAGGGCATTTTTGGAAACCATATTCAACTTTAACCGTCTCCTTCAAATTTCCAACTCCAATTTCAAAAAAAAAATAAGGCTTTTGTTCACACTCCTTTTCCTCTCCCCTCTCTTCCTCCTCTCCCCAGCCTCAGCCGCCGACATCCTTGTTGAATTAAGATTAAATCACTATGAACATTATCATCATTAATTTTATAATGGAAATCAAATTTGCCGATCTCAGTTTGATCCTGATCCTATCTCGATGCAATCGATATAATTTCAGTTGTAGTCTATAAAGCTCAACAACGCCTTTTTTCTCTCTCTTTTTTGCTACTTAATTAGTTATTTCAATGGCTTACCTTCACTTTGCGCTGCAACAGTAAGCCTTTTTTTGTTCTCTGTTACTCTTACATATAATTTCGAAGACAGATGATTTAGTTACCTAATTAGTTTATAATTGCATTTGAATGTATTTAGCCCACATATTGTGTTTTGAATTTAAGCTGTGTAAAACGAATTTTGATACTATTATATATACACTTTGAATAAAGTACAAGTAATATTGCAAGTTTGCAACGTACATAGAGTTGTTGAATAACAATCTCATGATTTTGGTTCCATATATTAAAATTGGTATTTGGATTTATTGGGATCAATTTTGTCACTATTTGTAACATCCCAAACTTTTGTGATTTCTTTTCATGTAATTGGAATTTTGGGGAATTCTGAAACGTTTGATTCTATGTGATTAAGTGCTTTGTGTGAAAAAATTGACGTGGTTATTATGGAATGACGAGTTTGAGATTTATGTTATTCCAATGTGGGGAAATAATTAATAGGATCATGCATTTATTCTTTCTCAAGTCAATTCATTGAAAAATTCGGCCCTCCCAAATTATTGAAATAGTACTTCTTTTTTTTGTGGATTTAATTAATTGTTTTGGGACATTATTCCAAATTAAATCCAAACCAATGGACCTTAAATTACACTACATGAAATTCGAACTCCATCCTTTTATCCTTGGGAGTTTCGAAAATCTCCAATAGGAGATTGAATTATTTTTCATTTGATTTAATTGGTGCTTTATTGACTCTCTTCTTTTAAATTAAATCCAATTAAATCATGCCACATATTTTTTTTCTTCACCCAAAATAAATAGAGAATTGGAACATTTCCTTGGCTATTTTAGCCTAATAATTTTCGGTCCCTCCAATAAAATATGGAGGATATTTTATTTGTTCCTACTTTGTGGAACCCCCCTTTTATTCAAATAAATTCTCATGTCAAATTAATTGGGGATGTGAATATTTTCCTTCTATTTTTCCTCCATATCACACGCCCCTTTGCATTATTTTTCCTTGTGGGAATTTAATTAATTGTTGCCTATTTTATAGGAGCTTTTTTTCCTATAAAGAAATTACTTAATTTAAATCCTATTTTGTTTAATTGGGGATTTAAATAATTTCCTTGTACAACTTCTCCTTAAATTTTCGGCCCCCTCCTATTATTTCCTACTTGGAGATTTAATTTAAATTGTTCCCTTGTATTCATTATTTTTATTTCCTAAATTATGAATATATTCTCTCCAAGTAAATATTGCTATATTTCCTTGTAATTAAATCACAAAATTTTGACTTCCCCACCTTCAAATCACACGCCACCTTTTATTTCAATTGTGGGAATTTCTTTTTTTTTTATATCTCCTCCAATTTAATTAATTCCTTATGTGTGGGATTTTAAACCTAACAAATAAATAACAATTAAACAAACCCTAGCCCCCTTTCTCCCTACAAAAAAAACGTCCCCTCTCTTCTCTCCCTCTCCCACACGTTTTTTTTTCATTATTCTCCCACTCTCCCATCTCCAAAAATCTTCCATTCAAGCTTATTCTTGCATCCATTGAAAGTACCTTCAAGTGTTTCCGACGGATCGCTTCGTTCTTCTCTTCTACCGATTTGGTTTTTGTAAAGGAAGGTATAATTGCACACTTTTTCTTCTCCTTCTCTTTTGAACCATGTTTTGAGTCCTACATGCATGTAGAGAGTGTAGGTTTGATAGATCGCAAGTTTTAACGGGAGGGAAATTGTGTGTTCGTAAGAACTTGTTTGATTTTTGCATTTGTTGGTTGAAATCATGGGTGTTGGATCGAAATATTTGTGAATGATATGTGTTTGTATGCAAATATGTGAATGAGGAACGTGTGAGCATGAATGTGTGTTCTCGAGCATGAAGAATCGGTGTTTTGTTGTGGATGTTTTAAAAAAACCCTATTTTCGAACTTGAACCAGAAATCTGTGATGCACGACCAGTGATTTATGATCTGTATTCGACCCATCAAACGAACGAATTTTGCTATGAAATTTTTACTGAGTAAACTTCAAGGTGTTTTCTGTGTCTCATGTAAATTTCAGCCTGTTTTATCGAAAAATGAACTTTTAATAAATTTTTGAAGTTGACTGCGCAAATCTGCCAGAAATGTGAGTTCTCGCTATAAATGTTTCGTTTTCTGTTTGACTGACCAAATGACCTCCGATTGATGTGATTCTTGAACTATATGAAAATGTTAAGTGTCTTCTGCGTTGTGTTAAATTGTCAGCCTTTTTGGGCATCGGATGAATTTATGGTGAATTTTTCAAATGAACTGCGCAATACTGTCGGAAATTGTATGCTACGACCAGAGAGTTCAATATGTGATATGACTGACTAAATGACGTGATTTCGGTGTGAAAATTTTCATGTATGAACTTGAATGTGTATTCTGTATTGTGACCAAAATTTAGCATCTTTTGAGGTAGGGTGATTTTATAGTGATTTTTACAAAATGGTCGCGCAGTTCTGCCAGTTTTCTGCCTTGTTAAAATAACACTTATTTTCATGTTTAAAAGTATTATATGATACATGTATGTCCGAGGAACGTGTCTAAATGATGTGATCACGTGTGATAAATCGAAATGTGTTACGATGTGTTCTCCCATCTTTGTGACGTATGTTGGGTCGGGGATTTGAGAAAAACGACGAGAGAATCGATTGGACATGCATAGTAATATGTTGTTGGGGGAAACTAATTGTGTTGTCTTTGACGAGGGTGTTGTGTAGTCGTGAACTCGAGGATCGAGAGTTGCTAAGTGGGTTGTGAATTGCTAAGAGAACGAGGTGGGCTTTCTTTTCAAACCTCTTTACTTTTCCGAAAAATATTATGTGGAGATATAAGGGTGGTTTAACTGTTATGTCATGCCATGTTGTTTTTGTTATGAGATTGTGTGCCTGATGCCTAGTTCGTATGAGTTTACTCCGTTAGGCTATATGACTGTGTTGTGAAACGAATTCGGGTCCGAGTAGGGCCGTAAACCCTATCGGGCTGTGTACACTGGTGGGATCGTGAGCCGTCCTTGCAAGTCGGCCGGTCTCGTGGGCGAATACTGTGGCCACACTTTCGTCGCACTGTGATTGTGATTGTTGGATTGATGTGAAAAGTGGGGAGATAAATTGTCTGGCCAGACTTGAATACTTTGGTGTTTCTCGTGATATTTTTCTTACTACATAAAACTCGAGATCACTAGTATGGATGACATAACTATTATTAAAATGTTTTCGGCATGAGCCCATTGAGTACAACAAGTACTCAGCCCTGCATATTATTTTCTTATGTGCAGGTTGAGCGGGATGTTGCGGTGGATGTTGAGCTAGCTTAAGTACTTAGGATGCGTTTGTGTCTTCATACATAGGCGTCGTCCTTGACTCTCCTTAAACCGTATTTTCCGCTGCTATAACTTGAACTATGACTCAAGACTTAATCTTTCCTTTATGTTTTATGTTTGAACATGTATGGTGGTGATGAGCTTTAAACTAGTGTTTACGTTGTCTTTTGAAAATTTTATTCTTTGAGATTTAAGTTAAGTGTTTGTTCAACTTTAGTTATTAGTTGTTGTATTTCTTAAGTCTAATTTTTCCCGTTGTCCTTTTTAAAAGTATTTTACCTTATGTCTTTTCAAAAAAAAATTATAACCTTAAACTCTTTAAACTAAGTTGTTTTTCTTTCTTTAAATTAATTAAGTTGTTCTTTTAAATTGTTGTCCATGCATGTCGGTCACGATCGCCGCGTTGTGGTACCCCTTGTATGGGCGGTCGTGACACTATTAGTATGATTTTACTTCACTTTTTTTTACAAAACACATCACTTTTAGCATGATTTTACTTCACTCTTGTTTACAAAACACATCACTCTTAGTATGATTTTACATCACTCTTAGTTTACAAAACACAACACTCTTACTGTGATTTTACTTCACTCTTGTTCAATCACTCTTATCATAATTTTACTTCACTATTGTTTACAAAACACATCACTCTTACTGTGATTTTACTTCACTCTTGTTCACAAAACACATCACTCTTATCATAATTTTAATCCACTCTTGTTCACAAAACACATCACTCTACATCACTCTTACTGTGATTTACTCTTGTTTACAAAACCCATCACTCTTACTGTGATTTTACTTCACTCTTGTTCACAAAACACATCACTCTTATCATAATTTTAATTCGCTCTTGTTCACAAAACACATCACTCTTACTGTGATTTTACTTCACTCTTGTTCACAAAACACATCACTCTTATTATGATTTTACTTCACTCTTGTTCACAAAACACATCACTCTTACTGTGATTTTACTTCACTCTTGTTTACAAAACACATCACTCTTAGCATGATTTTACTTCACTCTTGTTCACAAAAGCAAAGCTTCACGACCTTCTGTCTTCTCCATGAGTGAGGGCTTGCCGAACCGCTATTAAAATGCTCCACCGGCGCAATGGAAAATAGCAAAAAGCAAAGAGATCCTTAAATCATTATGTAATTAATTCATGTAAAACATATTGATTAAAAAACTGATACTGTATGTTCTTATTTCAATGAAGAAGGGGAGAAATGAAAAGAAAAAAAAATTGTTGCCGATACTGTATGTTCTTATCTCTCTCACACACACACGCATTAACCATGGTTACTTTTTCACTATTCTGAAGACAAATCCAAAACTTGAACACATGCAGTAAATTGGGCAAGAAAAATTAGAAACACAAGACACAAAAAGCTAACATATCTTCGTCTGCTCTCCAAATGAGACGATAAATACTTTTTTTTTTGCTTCTGAATTTTTTTTCTGATTTACTGTCACAGCACTACATACTTTATCCCAACGTGGTTGAGCTCGAGATACTGGTGAGTGATTTCATTCAATTTCTGCTCTTCGTGGATTTTCTATTACTAATATGATTTTACAAAACACAGCAGCGTCTCTCTTCCTGCTCCTGCTTCGACATCTCCTCCTCGCACCACAACTCCTGCAGCACCATGGAGGTCGGCAGCGTCGGGAGAGTGTCGTTTCTAATCGAGAACGACAAGACCGATCAGCCTCCCAAGCCTGCGCGAGAGGAGAGATCGGAGCAGGTCATATTCCTGCGGCGGAGCGCCAGCAGCTGCGTCGAGGTGAAGAAGACCAACGGATTTTGGATTGAAATTGCAATGACGTAACCTAATTTTGGCTGTCAATGACCATTATACCCCCACTTTGTTATTGTGGAGTAAATTTGTGAGAGAGAACTAAGATCTCCTTTAAATTCTAAAATTACATGTATTAATATTAGCCCTTGATTTTCTTAATCTTGTGGCTATGATTTGTTCTCTAGTTATGTAGTTAGTGAGCACTTTCCATAGATCACTTCCCTATATATATATATATATATATATATATATAGGGTAGTGATCTATGGCAAACACCTCTTAACCAAATAACTAGAGAACAAATAATAGCCACAAGATCAAAAAAATCAATGGCTAATATTTCTGTAGAAAGCGTAACAAATCGTGCGCAAGAATCGTAATCGTAAATATTAGTGGAGCTGCACGAGGCAGCGCAGCTTCTGCCTACAAAGCTTGCGTTGTTGGATTTTCCATAGGCCACCGCCATGTCGTTGCAGCCAAAGGCAGTGAGCACGTTCTGCGTCGACAGCGCAAACTGAGTTGCTGACAGATCAATGATCAAGCTTCGGCTTTCTGACGAATTGTAGCAGTTGAAAGCTAATTTTGGGTAATTGACCCTAATCTGGGTTAGGTTAAGGTCGTAGATTTCTGCATTGAGAGCGGAGAGGTATGCTTTGGGGGGATTCGTCGACGTATTGCAGCTGATATTGAAAGATTGATTCATGTAGCAATTTCGCCCAATTCCGAATGGATATGGAATCGATAAATTCCCACATTGATCCACCAAGCATTTGCGTTTAGGAACTCGTATAAAATCTAATCATCATAATGTTTCATAAAGATTTAGGTATAATATCCATTTAAATCATTCAAATTCTAGTCTTTCCTATAAATTAAGTTGAAATATTAAATCACAAAATTGTACATTAATATTAAACAAGAGTGAAGTAAAATCATGCTAAGAGTGATGTGTTTTGTAAACAAGAGTGAAGTAAAATCATGCTAAGAGTGATGTGTTTTGTAAACAAGAGGGAAGTAAAATCATAATAAGAGTGATGTGTTTTGTAAACAAGAGTGAAGTAAAATCATAATAAGAGTGATGTGTTTTGTAAACAAGAGTGAAGTAAAATCATAATAAGAGTTATGTGTTTTATAAATAAGAGTGAAGTAAAATTATATAAGAGTGATGTGTTTTGTAAACAAGAGTGAAGTAAAATCATAATAAGAGTGATGTGTTTTGTAAACAAGAGTGAAGTAAAATCATAATAAGAGTGATGTGTATTATAAATACGAGTGAAGTAAAATTATAATAAGAGTGATGTGTTTTGTAAACTAGAGTGAAGTAAAATCATGCTAAGAGTGATGTGTTTTGTAAACAAGAGTGAAGTAAAATCATAATAAGAGTGATGTGTTTTGTAAACAAGAGTGAAGTAAAATGGAGTATCAGAGAGAGATTAATGGATTATGATCACGTAAAATTAAGACAACCATCACACAATTGAGCGAAATGATAACGAAAAGTGACAATACTTGATATCGAATATTATTTACTTCAAAAGCATATTCTTCAATCTTTATGATCTAAAAGTTGAATTCTTGCTTCTTTGTTAAATTAATCATACTTCGCAATTCAATCATCCCCTCGACCAATAAATCACAAGACTGCAATGGAATATTCTACCACGCCTTCAACCTCTGCGCCTGTCTTCGCATGATCTGAGTTTAATAAATAGGAGACATGATCGCGCAAATCCTATTCCAGATCGGATTGCATTCCGGTGCACAATTTCATGAAATTGATCTGAGACATCGAGATCACACGTAGAGGGAGAATGAAATCTGGGAGGGAATTCGGGATTCACTTGGTGATTAATTTAGAGTATTAAAATGTGTGGCTGAGATTTGTTCTCTAGTTATACACTTAAGATTAGTTATACCTTGATCCCAACCCTATATATATATATATATATATATATATATAAGGTAATATTATATATACATATGGTTACCGATATGGTTACGGTGCATGTACGAGTTTATTAGTATTGATAAATACTAATTAACAAATATTGTATGTAATTGGTTACTCACAATTCCAACCGACTCATCTTTTGACTTGAAGAGTTCGGTTAATGCATAATTAAAGTCATTATGCGAATAGATGCAAACTTTCGGAAAAGCCGTATAGCATCTATATATATGTGTGTTTTCATGCATAATAAAGATGTGTTTTCATGCATAATAAAGATACAAAAAGATAATAATTACATGCACAGAAAAGAGTCTCGGTATATGCATATATATACATAGTCATTAAAGTTCATAATTCTTTATCCATCAAAAGAATTATTAAAGGCTTAAGGTTAAAGAAGGGATAACATCAATATGGTGGATTCAATCTCTACATCAAATGAAGAAAGCATGGATGAAGGTAGGTGATTTTATCTCCACTTATAGTATAAATGTTGTGGTTGAATTAATTCAAATCTAGAACTAGATTTCATCATAGAAATCATTAAAGCATAGACATATGACTTACATTGGTGACACATTGGTGACTATGCTTTGTGCTGATTTGTTTACGTAAAAAGAAATTCTGAACTGCTTCAAGAAAAGGGCTTGATGTGATTCAAGAATCGAATTGACCATTTTGACACAGCGGCACGTCTCCGCACCCCATGAGTTGTGCATGTGCTTGATTTCAGTGGTTTTCGTGTCAACAAAGTCGAGATTAAAGAGTGCTTCCACAAATCCGACCATCGGTGAGAAAGAAGGCTAGTGGAAGCAGCTTCTCTCAATGGTAGTAAAGAGAGTATGATGTATATGATCTCATCAGGTAACTCATTTATCCGATCAACCAGTTCTCCGTTATCACACTATAAACACATATATCAACAAAAGATAATAAGAATAGTAATCATCAATATTTATAGTATATTATACAATTATGTGAAGTATATTTTCGATCGGGTTCAATATTATCTTCGGTTCATGTAATGAGATAAATAAAATAACTAGAGACTGTATATGAAGAGAATGATTGAAGACAAGTAGGATAGGTTTTTTTATTTCTGCGTATGTAAAAGAAAAGGTAAATCATTCCCATATATATATAGGGATACACTTACTGGAATTAAGGAGAATCAGTTGTAAGTGTATTAATCTTTATAACAAATAATGGGACTGCCCTCTAGTTGGTTAAATAAGTGGTTTGTCAAAAATCAAAGAAACACGTTCATCAAAAATATGTTGATAACAAATCAAATAATTTCAAGGACTTAACTAAAGTAATAAACAACCACAATTCACAATATAATAGTTTAGACATATCATATTTGGCATGATGATATTGTGTGAAATACACACAGATAATTTCAAATATAATACAGATTAACTAAAATAAATGTTAAAAGTCTAGATAAATCAAATTGGCATGATCGATGCGTGGGAAATAAACACAGAACATTATAATAGAGATGAACACAAATAATTGTTTACAAAATTCGACATCTGGACACGTCAAACCAGTGATTTCACTATATAATTTTTAGGATGATTTTACAATAAGGGAGCACATCTATTTATAAGCCCGATAAAGAACCACAAATCTAATCACACTAGCAATATTATTTTACAAGGAAATATTCACAAATTATAGATATATTTAGTTTCCATAATTAACAAATATTACGTGTCCTATTAATAATTATTTCATATCAAATTGATTGCTAAAATTTGATTTATTTTAAAATAAGTACTAAACTTTAAACTTTATATTATTTGTAGTTTAATTCAATTTACTTAATTGTTTTATTCTACGCAATAAATAAAAAATCAACATAAGCTTTTCCATTTAAGCTTAATTATATTAACTACACCATTTACATAAATAAAAGAGCGGCCCAAACTTGATTCTATGTCAATTCACTAGGAAAAATAGGTTCATAACAAATGAAATCCTTGTCGAAGTGGTCATTTTTTGACGGTTCCATAAAAAAACTAACGGTCATGCCACTGTGCAATTAGCGTTGACTGTTAATTTTTTGATGGAACTGTCAAAAAAGGACTACTTGGTCGACATTTCATTTGTTATGGACCCGTTTTTAAAAAAGTGAATGTTTTAGACCAAATTCATATTCTTGGTCATATATTTAGGACAAAAATTGATATTTACTCTTCTTTTAAATACAAACATGAATGTATGTGATACTCTCTTTATCGCATGATAAGAGTTCTATTTTTCAGTTTTCTTACGCCCCTTAATAAATTTTTTTTCATTTTTACCGTGAATGGTAGCTAGGCTCCACATTCCACCAATTTATTTTCTCACATTTTATTATAAAACTAATATATATATATAAATTGATCACAATCCTATATATATATATATATAGGATTGTATTCAAATTCTTTTGCCCCTTATTAATCCAATCTCCTTCTTAATCTCATCCATGGATTTGTAGTGATCAGATGGTTAAAATATTTGGCTGAAATTAGTTAATTCTCTTAATATTTAACGTGTAAAGGGCTTAATAGATATTAGCATTTGGAGTTAGTTATGGAATGCTCCATGATTTCAGCGGTAGAATATTCCAGCAGTTTAGCAAAATATTTTATGCAGATTTCGTTGAATTGTTACTCCATTCGTCCGGGTTTAATTGAAGAAGGTGAAGCAGTCGATTTCCCCCGGCGGCAAACTCGCCGAATTCCAGAACTCGCTCTTCGCCAGCGGAAACATGAAGAAGAGCAAAATCGGCGGTGACGTGTCGCCGTCGCTGAAATCCACAAGCGCATCGACGTGCTCCTCCGCTTCGTCGTTCTCCCGATCCTGCCTCAGCAAAACGCCGTCGTCTAGAGGCAACCACTCCGCCGGCGCAAAGAGATCCGTGAGATTATCTCCGGTCAGCGTGATTGTCGACGACGATTGCCGCCACAAATCGCTACAATCAGAAATCAGCAACAAATCATCACCAAATCGTGACGTTTCCACGAAGAATCACAACAACATGAACAACATCAGAAGCGTGATCAACGAAGAGCTCATGGCGCCCATCATGGATCAAAACCGCCGCGTCGAGGAGGTGGCGATAGATCTGCTGAGGAATTATCAGAGGAAAAATCAAAATCCTCACGTCAAACACGAGGTTGTCGATCGAAATTTCGATGAAGACGAAGACGACGATGCATTATATGTGATATACATAATCTACATATTGTATAGTATAATGAAGAGTGTAGTTTCTGTAATGCATTATATGTTATATGCAATGAACATTTATCTTGACCCGTTTAATTTAACTTATGCCGTGTTTTGATGTTTGGCGCACGTGTCTTGTTTTCTCTAGGGGTTTAACAAGCCTAGGGG
Source organism: Salvia splendens (assembly GCF_004379255.2). Taxonomy (NCBI): domain Eukaryota; kingdom Viridiplantae; phylum Streptophyta; class Magnoliopsida; order Lamiales; family Lamiaceae; genus Salvia; species Salvia splendens. Next base: position 16,672,203 of record NC_056049.1, on the reverse strand, counting down.
CTAGGGTGTAGTATGTTCTAAGTCTAATTAACGTTGTCCAAATACACGAGCTGCAGTAATTCATCTGGGGTTGCACATTCATAGCGCGTAGCTTTATATTGAAACATGATTGCCAGATTATGAATGTGTTCATTCATTCCCCTAGGGTTGCCCAATTATGGGGGCTAGGTGTGTAGTATACTGTGAGAAACACGACCTCTACGAAGGACCGCGAGTATGAGGCATTCCTTTACGATTTAATTTTTGGTATGGCTAGGTTAGTAGTTTAAACCGCTACAAGTAATGCGTCAAATGTTATTAGATAATGGATGGTATTGATTATTTAATGCATGATATGCGAACGGCAATGTATAGGTTTTATGAACGGGTTTGTTTGTATATGTTATAGAATTTCATGAATAGGTCAGTCGTTAAGGGTTTAGGGTTCATTCACTCCCCTAGGGTTGCCTAATTCCGGGGGCTAGGGTGTAGTATAGTGTAAGCAACACAACTTCTACGAAAGGCCGCGAGTATTAGTCTGTCCTTAAGGGTTTAGATTTTGGCATGGCTAGGGTAGTAGTTTAAGCCGACACACATAATGCACCAATTATTTATAGATAATGCATGTTATTGAATATATAATGTATGATATGTAAACTGTAATGTATTGATCTTTTAGTCGTTTAGTCTGGTTTTGATTATTTGGGGTTTAGGGTTCATTTATTCCCCTAGGGTTGCCCAATTTCGGGGGCTAGGGTGTAGTATATTGTAAGCAACACAACCTCTACGAAAGACCGCGAGTATTAGTCCGTCCTTAAGGGTTTACATATTGTAAGCAACACATAATGCACCAACTGTTTATAGATAATGCATGGTATTGAATATATAATGCATGATATGTTAACTGCCATGTATTGATCTTCTTAGCCGTTTTGTCTGGTTTTGATTATATGGCGTCGCTGTTGTTTTTTATATAAGCAAACAAAGGATGCGGAAGGTGGACAATGTTACAACATGGTATTATGTTGTATGTAATAGCGATACAACATAATGTCTAAAAACTAATACATGATGTACTAATAAATAATGCATAGAAAAAGCCAAATAATGTACAGATTCAATCAAGGAATGAACAAACAAATAATGCATTCACTCTTTGCACCATGTAGAACAGCAGACACATAATGGCTAAACCATGATAAATAATGCATCGAAATATCAACATTATGTACAGATTCAATCTAATAATGAACATGCAATTATTGCATTGACCCATTGACCCATGTAAAACAACAGGTTTATAATGCCTAACACATGATAAATAATGCATAAGAAAAGGTAAATAATTTACAAAAAGGTAAATCCTGCCCCGTTTTATTTAAGTTGTGCCGTGTTTCGATATTTGGCGCATGTTTCTTGTTTTCCCTAACGGTTTAACAAGCCCAGGGGCTAGGGTGTAGTATGTTTTAAGTCTTAAAAACGTTGTCCAAATACATGAGCTGCAGTAATTCATCTCGGGTTGCACATGCATAGCGCGTGAGTATTTTTTAAAACAGACATACATAAAGAACATTTTAGTGTAGTATAATGCGTAGTTTAGTTTCTGTCATGCATTATTTGTAATATGAAATGAATATTTATCCTGACCCGTTTAATTTAGGTTGTGTCGTGTTTTGATGTTTGGCGCACATTTCTTGTTTTCCCTAAGGGTTTAACAAGCCTAGGGGCTAGGGTCTAGTATGTACGACAGCAACCACGTGATGCATAAAACATGATAAATAATGCATTCAAATAGTCAAATAATATATAGAATCACTCAAGTAATGAACATACAAATATTGCATTCATTCTTAGAATCATGTACAATAGCAGTCTAATGATGCATAAATCAAGATAAATAATGCATAGAAATAGCTAAATAATGTACAACGGTCAGAAATTTCAATCCCTAGAGATGGACGACGTTACAACCTCGTATTATGTTGTATGCAATAGGGAAGGCAAGAAGAAGTTGAACGAGGATGACCAATTGAATGCACGAGTTTCACTTATTCATCTAGGGTTCAGATATCATCTCGGCTAGGGAGTAGTTTTTACCTATACACATAATGTACATATAATGCACCATTCAAACATGCACTCAAGCAGTCAATTAATGCATAATACTTGGTAAATAATGTATAATACTTGATAAATAGTGTACATAAGAAATCAAATAATGCACAAAGGAAAATGACTTTCACCTATTCACATATGTACACAAGCAGTCAAATAATGCATAATATTTGATACATAATTTATACTATTAGTTAAATAATGTACAAATTCAATCAGATATGCACAAAGGAATATTATACAAGCAGATTTGGGAATTCTGGTTTTCACTCATGTACCTATGTATACAAGCAGTCACATAATGCCTATTACTTGATAAATAATGTAACGTACTAGCTATATAATGTACAACTTCAATCAAATAATGCACATAGGAATATTGTATTTACCCATTCACCCACGTCCCTCAGCAAGCAGTCAAATAATGCCTAATAATTGATAAATAATATATACTACTACATAAACAATGGACAGATTCAATCCAATAATGCGCACAGGAATATTGCATTCATCCAATCACCCATGTACACAAGCAGTCAAATAATGCCTAATACATGATGAATAATGTATACTACTAGATAAATAATGCACATATTCAATCAAATAATGCGCACATGAATATTGCATTCACCCAATCACTCATATACACAAGCAGTCAAATAATGGATAATACATGATAAATAATGTGTAATCATTAATTAATAATGTACCCAAAAAATCAAATAATGCACACAAGAATTTTACATTCACCCTTCCACCCATTTACAAAATTTGTCGACGAATGCGCCAACGAAGACTACTTGATGTAGATCCTAGGCAATGCCATAAGCGAAGGCTCAATGATACCTCCCCTAAGCCTCAATACCAAATGCAGAGTCGGCTCTACATAATTATTCATCACTCCGCTAATCAGAATACAGAGCGTAACAACATAACTAAAATCAGAATACAGAGCGTAACAACATAATTACCTTTCTGTATGTTGTAATCAGCAATTGTTAGGCCATCTTCAAGCTGCTTTTCGGCGAAAATCAATTGCTTCTGATCCCGTGGGATTCCTATACATAATTTTAAAAGGAAATCACATCAATTTACCATCAACAATTCATCACACCCCATTTTCTTCAAATTAACATCGAACACCATGGAAACCTTGGAGATCCCTACCTTGTCGACGCCTTCAACAATTTGTTTGCGCGCTACCGGAGTGAGAGTTGGAGAGTGAAACCGACGAAAACGATCACTTTCTGGAGATACCCGACGAAAAACAATGGCGGCTAGGGTTTGAAGAGTGGTGGAAAATGGGAAGACGAATTGCAGAGACGTATAGAGAGGGATAGACGTTTGGAGTGAGAGAGAGAGTGAGTAGATGGAAGGTTGTATCAAAATCTCGCTGAAAATTCGCTCCTTCCGTTTTGGGCGGTTTTCAATTTGATTGTTTTACTAGTTTACCCTTTAATGCACACAATCCACCATATAATGCACAAAATCCACCATATAATGCAACACGGGATTAAAAAATGGGATTTCATCCTGTCCCTCCATCCACCAAATCCAACGACCCACATTAAGAAGGAACTTAAATCTAAGGGAGGAAAAGGAGATTAACACTACCCTATATATATATATAGGGTTGTGTTAAAAGTGAGACTTATATTCCATTAACTTATTCAACCTACTTTTTTTTACATTTTTTAACCCTGTGCCCAAATAATATACTCCCACCGTCCCTGAAAATTTGTCACCTATTTCCTTTTTCGCCCGTCCCTAAAAATTTGCCATCTTTCACTTTTACCATTTTTGGTAGTGGACCCTACATTCCACTGACTCATTCACACTCACAATATATTACAAAACTAATATATAAAAGTAGGACCCATATCCCACCAACTTTTTCAACCCATTTTCTATTACATTTATTAAAACCCGTGCCGGATCAAATGGTGACGAATTATTAGGGACGGAGGGAGTAACTCCTATTGTGTAATGGATGGAAAAATACAAGTTTTATACTCCATCCGTCCCAAGGTGGTTTAGTCATTTTTTTACACTCGTTTTGGAAAAATGATACTCCCTTTGTCCCATTACATGTAACACATTTATTTTGTATACATATTTTCAAGGAAGAGTTAAATGAATAGAGAATAAAGTAGAAGTGGAAAAAATAGAGAGAGAAAGTAGGAGGTAGGAAAAAGAGTTACTTTTTTGCCATAAAAGGAAATTTGTCACTTATATTGGAACGACCCAAAAAGGAATATGTCTCAGTCTCACTTATAATGGGACTGGGGGAGTAATTAATAGTTGAAGTGGTCAGATAGAGTAAAGTAAGAGGAAAAAAATATAGATAAGCACATTATTATCTCTCTTACTATGCTCTCTCTCTTACTTAAACTATTTATTACTATCATTTTATTCAAAATGAGTGCAAAAAGAAAATGACTCAACTACTGGATGGAGGGAGTAATAAATGTTTTGAATGGGACATGCGGAGTATTTGTCCTGTCGATTATATATATAGGAGATATAAGCGAAAAGATTAAATAAATTAAATAGGTTCGATACATGTAAGTTTAGGGATATCAATTGGACTAACTTGTTCTGATTCGGATTCGGGTTTCAGCCAACCCACTTGGATTGTTGGACTATTTGGGTGTGGGCTATTCGGGTTCAAAATTTTCTTATGTTAAACGATTCTAAATTTTAGACATTCCTCTCTACTTAGTTTTAGAATCACATAATATCTGTAAATTTTCATGACTTTCCTCAATAGTGAGTCTTTAATCTTGATCAACTACAACATAAATAAAGATAAATTAAAATTTAAGTAATCAATTGAATTAAAACATGTGCTCGTGTCATTATTTTGGCATTGTTTATAATTTATTCTTTATAAAAATTAGGAAGCAGATGAATCAACGTTATAACAAAAAATTAATTGGGATTTTGATGAGCTAATTCTCAATTTTATCTTGTTATAGAACATGGAAATTGGTAGCGTGGAGCCAAGGATAAAGGCGTGTAATGAAGATTGTAAAAAACTTGTAAATTGCAGCGCATGAAATTCAAAAAATAAAAAAAAACAAAAACTTACTCCATCCGTTTGTCATTACTTCGTCACTAGTTTCCATTTTAGTATGTCTACCAATATTTATCACACCTACGTTTTAATACTTTTGGAAATAGACCCCACATTCCATTGACTCATTATAAATCATATTTTATTATAAAACTAATATATAAAAGTATGACTCATATTCCACTAACTTTTTCAACCCACTTTCTATTTGTACATTTTTTCAAACCCACGCCAGATAAACTTGTGGCAAGTATATTTTTTAATTAGAAACTGTAACCAATCGGGACAATTCGCAAGCTGGCTGAGCCAACCCATTTAATCCACTAACTTAATGGGCTAAACCATTTAATCTATTTTTGTATTCGCGTTACAAAATTATAGCTCTAACCGGCTAATTTTATCAAACTATTCGTGTTGAACCACAAGTTTCAGATTGAATTGGTATCCTTACGTATAATAAAATATACTACTCCATCCGTCTCTTAAATGTTGTCACATTTTGATCGGGCACAGGTTTTAAGAAATGTGATGGAAAGTGGGTTGAAAAAGTTAGTGGAACGTGGTTCTACTTTTAAAAATTAATTTTATAATAAAAAAAAGTGAGTGAAAATGTATTAGTGAAATGTGAAATCTATTATCTAAAATGATAAAAAGTGAAATGGAATAAATTTTATAAGATTGACGAATTTTCTGGACATGTGAAAGTAATACAACCTGAAAATGCTAAATAGGTCACCAATCATTATATAGTGTATATAAACACGGCTTAAATAGTTGGACTTTGTAGGCCAAATAATCCTATCAAAAACCAAATAAGAAATTTTAGCATTGAAATCAGAAAAGGAAAATTAATTTCAATGAAATAAAATAAAACTTTTACTTTTGCCGACATGTGCAGTACATAAGAAAGAAGAAAAAAAACATTGCATACTTCGATAGGACTGTTGATGATTTTTGAAATTTTGTGGATTGTTGATCAAATTTTAGAAATTGCGAGACAACGAAGTGGTCTATCTTGATGATATTATAAAGAACTAACCCCTTTGTTTTACTATGTTCTATTTTTTTTCCTTCTCCACGCATTTTACTGGAGTAATTATGATACTTCAATTCATGGAAAAGTGATGTAGGCGGGAACAATCTTTGTTGCGATAATCACATCTCCAATAAACGATCTCATCAAACCAATTACTAATAAATGCATAACTACCATACACTAATAAATACTTTACCGTTGTGTTGTGTCTATAATCAAAGGACAACAAAGTTGAACTCACATTAAAAAATCACATTAAATTGTCGAAGAAAGTGCATCAATATTATGTAAATTCGAATTCAACTTGATGAGATAAATGAGCTTGAAGTTGTTGCATATGATCAATATGAGCTTGTATCTCACTCTTACTCTTATTTGGAGAACAAGTATTTATCTTTTGATATGCATCGCAACAATTTGAAATATAGGTCATCCACTTGATGATATCGGTTGCACGTGATCCTTGAAATTTTAACATTTTGAGACGTTGGTGTGGACATCTTCCATCATTGGGTGTTGCATCTTTATCTTTGCTAAAAAACTGCATACATATCCATGTATGTAAAATATTATAATATGAGGAAAATATAATTTCACCAAACATTGAATTTATATAACAATATACCAATCTCAAACGTGAACTTCTGAAGATGAGGACATGTCGATATTATAGATGTTACAAGCACAAGACAGTGGTGTGCATACTTACCCCGAACTACAACATACAACTCCTTGAGATTAAGCATATAAGGAAACCCTTCCTTCAAAAGAATCTGCAAAATTAAGACAACCATTGAACCATCATCAGCACCATCAATAACAATTTTTAATGTATAAGATTCGAACTAAATGTATAAAATGAAACCAATGATTGTAACTATGCATTAAATGAGACTAGTGCTCACATACGATTTGTAGCATATCATTTGCATGTATATATAGCTAATTATACGTATATAAAAAAATAGTAAATTGTAAAAAAAAAAAAAAATTGTCTAAGGGCTAGTTTGATAGCCTATAATAGAAATGCTAAAGTCAGAATATAAATTTGAATAGAATCCATTATTTAGGGAAAATAAGTTTATATCAACACATTTGATACTCTATGAATATATTTCAGAATAACTACACATTCGTTTGATACAATTGGAGTATTGATAAAGCTTCATGCATTGATTAAGGGGTTAAATTCATGCATTTGCGGGTCTAACACATGTTTTAAGTTAGGTGTGTAGAAGGTTTCGCCAGGTCCAGGAAGAAAGAAGGATGTTTGCATGGCGAAGGGAAATGACGATAAAAGTGAGCATTGTGGAGAAAATGACTAAACGGAGGAGATCACGAAGCCAAAGGGCAGAATGGAGATTTCTGCGAAGGCTTCTAGAAGATCAAACCCGCACCTATATAAGGGAGAGGGCATGCAATTCACTGAGGACTTTTTTGGTTGGCTGGTTTTTGGCTCTCTTTGCTCATTTATTTCTACACACTTGGGGGGATGTCCGGGAACTTATAGGGGATTTCTGGGTTCGCTTTCAATTTCTGTTTGTTGTTGGGTAACACCGTCCTCACGGAGGGCGAAGATACAATTATTCGCCTTCGTTTTATTTTGCAGTCATGAATTTCACTGAGCTTCGCTGTTCGAAGCTCAGCTTTGTTTTTCTGTTGGTTTATCGTGATTAATGCAATTTCTGTTTTCTGATATGGTGATGTTTAATTTGAGTATGGATGATGTTTTATTTCTGAGTTTGTAGTTATTTACTCGATTGGATGCTTTTCACGTTTGCTTGTTGAATTGGAGTAGAATCGTTGAGGATTGTTGTTGATCAGAATAGATTTGCTGAATTGGAGTTTATTGAGTTGATTTTGGTTGTAGTTGGGTTCAGATTGCTTGGATCCGGAGTAGATTGAGCATCCGACTGTGGATCTGAAACAGAGTAGTTGAAGTTTGATGCCTAGTTTTCGTGTTTTCGTTTCATTCTGTCTAGTATATGTAGATCTGTTTTATTTCCGACTAATTGCAAGTTTTCGACGTCCGAACTTTACTATTCTGTTTGAATCTGGATATGTACTCTGTTTTCTTCATGTTCACGTTTGATTTAGGTAATGAAATGAATGTCGTTTTTAGTTAAATTCTTAGTTTGTTATTTGCAGCTTTTCTTCCGTACTTGTTGTTTCTGAAAAATGGTCCCCACTGTTTACTCGCATTCTGTCTAGCTATATTAGGTAGTCGTTTGCTCGGTCTAGGAAGTTAGTTTGATATCTCGTTGTTACAAGGATGTTCGATGTCTGGTAATAGTTACACCTCAACCCAAATTAGCGTGGCAGCAGCCATTCACTTTTTCAGAATCTTCGTGGGATCGATCCCTTTTTCTCTGTACTAATTCATAGTATAGCGGGTTGAGGGTTTTGAATGCAGAATTTGTGTGTCCAACGACTGAGACTTATGGGATCCTCAGAGTTCCTAGACCTTGTGATCTAGCGGATCTCTGGTTTGAGAAGCTCGACCTAGCATAAAAGCACACACGGTATTCTTTTAGCAACTTCAAATGGCGCTGTTGTCGGGGATGGATGGCTTAGTTTATGATTGTGTTTAGAGGTTTTGGCGTATATAGTTTTGATTTGTTTTTCTTTCTCTTTATTTGCAGTTTATGAGCAGAGGCTCACGGTTTGGACACTGGGGTAACTCATCTGGGTGGGGGAACAATCAGTTTACATGGAAGGTCAGGGACACAGCATCTACGGTCACCACTAGATCAGGATTATCTACGAGAGATCTATTTCCGTTTGGTTCAGAGAGTGACGACGATTGGAGTTCGTCAGGAAAGGAGGATCCAAAGTCAACTTCAGAAACAGATACAGAGGAGGCAGAGATCAGAGACATGGCACACGTAGTCAATCCAGATCCGGAGATCAGTTCACTCACTGCCCATCTAGATGGTGAGCCAGCTCAGGCTATAGTTATGAATCCGCGTCAGAGGGCCATCGATATTAAGACAAATGTGTTAGGCATTTTACCGACGTTCTCTGGACGTAGGAACGAGTGTCCATACGAGTTCCTAAATGAGTTTAGCAAGTTGTGCAGTAATCAGAAAAGGCCCAATGATGCGACAGAGGAAGATTACCGCCTACGTGCAATTCCGTTCGCCCTGAAGGGAGAGGCTAACACATGGCTACTGAGGCTACCTCCGGATTCCATCTGAACATGGAGGGATTTCAAGTTGGAGTTTCTAGATTACTTTTTCCCTTCAAACAAGACCAACGCTCTCAAGAAAGAAATCGTGGAGTGTAAGCAGGAGTATGATGAGTCTCTTAGTCAGTATTGGTCGCGGTTTAAAGGATTGTTAGATGCCTGCCCAAATCATAGAATGATCGAGGCAGAGATTTACTATCTGTTCTATGAAGGAGCAAACCCTGAGTCAAAGGATTTGATGAATTCTCGAACGGGGGAAATTTCACAAAGAAAAAGGGAAGTGAAACGAGAAAGATCTTGGGAAAGTTGATAGAGGCCAAAAAGGCGTACGACAGACCGAGGAATGTTATGAGGAGGGGGTCAGCAAATGTGCTGAAAGAGCAGGATGACGAGAGGGTCGAGGCGAGAATAGATCGGCTTGAGAAAGCACTCTTGAATACAATCGAGAAGACTAATCCACCAGCCTCACAAGAAAAAAGAAAAGCCTCCAGGTCCAGGAGAAATTTCACCCCAGCAATATTATGGTCCTCAAGAAGGAGATTACCAGGCCCAAGTTAATGCGATGGGGAGTTGGAACCTAGATGGAAGTTGGAATCCAGGGAGACAGAGGGATGCACCATGGAGAAGCCATCCCAATTTCAGATGGTCTGACAACGATCCGAACCAGCCACCTCCACAACAGAAGGCCCATTTGACGCATCAACCAGAAAGGCAGACTAAGTGGTCTGGGAGAAGTCAGGAGGGGCAGAACAATTGGAACAATCGGAACCAGGGAGATCACTCTAATTGGGGAAACAGGAATCAAAACCACCAGGGGAACTCTTATGTACCGCCACAACTAAGGAACTACCCCGGAAATTATCAGAATACCCAAACCACTTACCAAGAAAACCAAGGGCCAGGAAATCAGTACACCAACAGTTCAGGAGGTCAGGGGAACTTTCGCCAGAACCAGGGTTCTGGACCGAGTCCCAGCCAACCCAATTCTAAGCCACCAAAGAATATTGATGATATGGTGCATGATCTAGTCAGTTCGCAACAACATATGCAGAACAACTTGCAATCTAACAATGACGTGGTGCATAAGCTTCAAGACACTCAGTTAGAGTAGAAGGCAGCAATGGACATGTTGGCTAAACAATTATCCCAGATCGCGACTTCCTTGAGCGAGATGCGAGGGAACGAAGGAAGGATTCCTGCCTCAGTAAGGCCACCAGACAGAGCTAACATCAGTCAAATCACCTTAAGATCTGGGCGAGGCTATGAAGGTCCAGTGATGAGAAAGAATGAAGAGACACCGCCCGCGGATGGCGGAAAAGTGAAGAACTCAGCTCCCGAACTTGGAAACTCGAAGGGGGGCAGTGTCGTAAGAAGAGATGACCTTCGGAAAGGTGATCTGGAGAAACCGCTACCTAGTGAAGCTGAACCATTTTTCCTAGACCCAGAGCCGGAAGCAGAGAATGAATTAGCAAAGGAGAAAACAGGCGAGCTTCCAGCTGGAGGACCTACAAGTCCAGGGAAACAATTGAAACCACTTCCGCACCGAGGAGAGTCTAAGAAGAAGAAGGATGAGCCGGTGGATTTCATGGACATCTTTGGGAAGTTAGAGATAAACCTGTCGTTCTTACAAGCTTTGAAGCTACCCGTCTTAAGCAAATTCATCAAGGAATTCATAGCTGGAAAGACTAGACCCAGTGGGAAGATCCTGATTGGAGAGAACGTGTCAGCAGTAATTCAGAAATGCAGGATGCCTTCGAAACGCACTGACCCAGGTATGTTCACCTTACTCATTTCCATTGGTGATGTCAGAATTGAGCATGCTATGTGTGATTTAGGGGCATCGATAAATATTTTACCACTTTCCATATACAAAAAGTTGGTAGGAGTAGGGATGGTGGATACAAAAGTGGTGATCCAATTGGCGGATAGGTCGTGCATTTGTCCCGAGGGAGTTTTAGAAAATGTTATAGTCAAAGTGCATGATTTTCTATATCCGGCCGATTTCCATGTTATTAGAATGCGTGATAATGAATCTGCTGAGTCTAGCGGCGTGCTCTTAGGAAAACCTTTTCTGCGTACCGCTAAGACCATCATCGATGTTTTTGATGGGACAATATGCCTGGATTATTATGGGGAAAAATATACATTTAGCATAGATGAAGCAATGAAGAAACCTCTAGATGTAGAGAATTTGCATGCTATAGATGTTATTAACCCCCTAGTCCAGGAATATCTTGAGACCAAATTGATGCAGGAGCAGATTGATAATTCAAAGTTAAGCCACTCTATTGACAGTGAGGTAGCTGGTTGGTGTGAGGCGATGCACACGAAGGAATTATCAGATGAAGAGCTAGCTGAAGCTATATCAGAATTCTGTAAAGATCCAAAGTCAGCCAGGTCTAGGGAATCAACCCACGTGGCTAGTACTGAAAGTTCCTCCGGGTCTGGGAAGGGAATGACAACAGATGCTACAAAAAAGAATCCCTTGCCCCAGGAACCAAGTACCCCCAAGAAGGAACTGAAAACTCTCCCACTAGGCCTTAAGTATGCCTATCTAGAATAAAATGAGACTTTCCCGGTCATCGTCAACAGCAACTTGACCAAGGAACAAGAAAGAGACCTACTTGAGGTAATAAGAAGGAATAAAAAGGCATTAGGATGGACTCTCTCAGACCTAGTAGGGATCAGTCCGGATCTTTGCATGCATCATATCAGGTTGGAAGAAGGAGCTAAGGCCTGTAGAGATCCACAACGTAAGCTAAATCCGAACATGATGGAAGAAGTTCTGAAAGAAGTTTTGAAGCTGCTTTCTCTAGGCATCATTTACTCCACACCAGACAGTGAATGGGTTAGTCCGGTTCACATGGTGCCTAAAAAATCAAGAATTCAGGTAGTTAAGAATGACAAGAATGAATTGGTGCCCACTCGACTTGTCACTGGGTGGAGGATGTGCATCGATTACAGAAAACTGAATGAAGCAACCAGGAATGATCATTTTCGCCTACCCTTCATTGATCAGATGCTAGAGAGGCTGGCAGGAAATTTTTTTTTTGTTTCCTAGATGGATACAGTGGGTACTTCCAGATCTATGTAGATCCCGAAGACCAAGAAAAGACTATGTTTACGTGTCCCTTCGGCACGTACACTTATAGAAGGATATCGTTTGGGCTGTGCAATGCGCCAGACACTTTTCAACGCTGCATGATGAGCATCTTCTCGGATCTACTGGGGGATTGTATCGAGATTTTCATGGATGATTTCACCGTATATGGGAACTCTTTCGAGTCCTGTTTAGCTAGCCTAGACGTAGTATTGAAGAGATGCCAGGAAAAGAATTTGGTCCTTAACTTCGAAAAGTGTCACTTCATGGTAACCGAGGGAATCGTCTTGGGGCATGTTGTCTCGGAGAAGGGCATATAGGTAGACCAAGCAAAGGTCGATGTGATTTCAAAATTGCCTTACCCTACGAATCAGAAAGAAGTTAGAGGATTCCTAGGGCATGCAGGGTTTTACAGAAGATTCATAAAGGATTTCGCGAAAATTGCTTAGCCGCTCACCCATCTATTGCATAATGATGTTGATTTAGTCTTCGATGAAGAGTGTAAGAAAGCCTTTCAACTATAAAAGGATAAACTAGTATATGCCCCTATCATCAGAGCACCCAACTGGAGTCAGCCGTTCAAAATAATGTGTGATGCGAGCGATTTCACAGTGCGTGCGGTACTAGGTTAAAGAATCGATGGAAAAAGTTACGTGATCTTCTATGCCTCGAAGACACTCAACTAGGCCCAGAAAAACTATGACACCACAGAAAAGGAAATGTTAGCCGTTGTGTATTCATTTGAAAAATTTCGACCATACTTACTGGGGTCGAGAGTGATTGTTTTTACCGACCACGCAGCTATCAAGTACTTGCTGGCGAAGAAAGAATCAAAGCCGAGGTTAATCCGTTGGGTGTTACTTTTGCAGGAATTTGATTGGGAAGTCAGAGACAAAAAGGGGACAGAAAACAAAATGGGTGACCATTTGAGTCGGATTTTCCAGGGAGAGACGGAAGAAGCTATACCAGACGCGTTTCCAGAAGAACATTTATACTAAATGGAAGAATCTCCTAGACCTATCAGCTGGGTGGAAATAATGGCAATAACAGGTCCAGGAGATGCTGAGAAAGGGAAGTGTCAGCTGAACGTTGAACCATGGTTCGCAGACCTGGAAAATTACTTGGTCACAAGAGAGGTGCTCAGTTCACAAGAAATTTCCCGGGCCCAGAAGATGAAGCTTAAAAGCGAGGCGAAGTATTATTTCTGGGATGATCCTTATTTATGGAGGATGGGAGCTGACCAGGCGATCAGGAGATATATCCCCGAATGGGAACAGAGGGACGTGCTTAATCATTGCCATGCATTGGCGTGTGGAGGTCATTTTGGACAAAGGAAGACTGCGTGAAAAGTCCTAGACAGTGGATTTTATGGGCCTACATTACACAAGGACTCTTTTGAATTTTGCCAAAAACTGTGAGAGATGCCAGCAAGTCCCAGTAATCGTTTGCAAAATTTTCGACGTCTGGGGAATGGACTTCATGGGTCCATTTCCATTTTTGTACAGAAATACATACATCCTTGTGGCTGTAGATTATGTTTCAAAATGGATAGAAGCCAAGGCTACCACGTCTTGTGAAGCTAAAGAGGTGGCTAAGTTTCTTAGAGCTAACATTTTCAACAGGTACGGTGTGCCCCGAGCTATTATATCTGACCAAGGGACGCATTTCCGTAACTGAACCATAGAAGCTCTGATGAGGAAATACGGGGTCCACCACAGGCTTTCAACTCCGTATCATCCTCAGTCTAATGGACAAGCAGAGATCTTAAACAGGGAGATCAAGGCAATATTGAAAAAGACGGTGAATCCGTCAAGGAAGGATTGGAGTAAGAGGCTTGGTGATGCATTGTGGGCCTACCGGACATCATACAAAACGCCTATTGGAATGTCACCCTATAGGTTGGTGTTTGGAAAGATGTGCTATCTGCCTGTAGGAGTGGAGCACAGAGCATACTGGGTGGTCAAGGAGATTAATATGAGACCCCATTCTTGTGAGGAAGAGAGGAAATTGCAACTGCAAGAGCTAGAGGAGTTAAGGCTGGAGTCATATGAGTCTGCAATGTGGTACAAAGAGAAGACGTAGCTCTGGCATGACAAAAATCTCCGGGTCAAGGAACTCCAAGTAGGGCAGAAAGTGCTCCTTTTTCAGTCTAGGCTCAAGCTGATACCTGGGAAGGTGAAGTCCAAGTGGATCAGGCCATACACTATTGTTGGCCTTCGAGCAAACGGAGCTGTGGAAATCCAGGGCAGTGCCTTAAACTCTACTCCTTTCCTTGTTAATGGTCATCGGGTAAAGGTTTTTAGGGATAATTCTGAGTTGTGCGTAGTGGAGGAAGTGCCACTACGCGCACTCTCTGTTATCGCCTAATCAGTCTGATGAGTAAGTGCTTTCGATGAATTCCTGGGTCAGGTAAATGGAAATGCATTTTCAACTTATACACTGAACCAGGGGATCTCGAAGAGCACTCAATTGAATGTGTAAATAGTTTAATTGCTTTTATAAATGAAAAAAATGTCAAACAAAGAAAAAAATTCTAATCTTCCAAAAATATTTTCGAAACACCAGGCTCCTTAGGGAAATTGTTTTGTCAAAGTTTGAATCCTTGACCTAGGAGTCTGGTGTTTCATTTTTATTGCTTTTTATCTAAGTGTGGTGTTGTGGAGAGTAGCGTTTACATGGGGCAGAGAGATTTTAGTTTGGGAGGGAAGTTGTTATGTTTCGAATTTCAAATTCTCACATTATGGGAAGGCGTACGGTTGCTGACATCACACCTGCAACCGCCTGCAACCGTTCCCATCCCTATCTAAAATACCTATCTCCCTCCTTTTCTTTTATTTTCCAAAAATCGAATTCTCTCTCATTCTAAAAACCCCAAATATTTTCTCTCGCAATTTCCATAGTTGTCTAACCCTAATCGGAAGATTTTCTTCCAAGATCTTGAAAAGATTAAGGTCATGGAGAATAAATCGGAAGCAGGGAAACCCACCACATCTGCCGACTCCGGTGCGGTAGCGTTCATGTCAGATTTGGTATAGAAATTTGGCAGTACAGATGAAGCTATTAAGGCCTTCGCCCTGTTCACGACGATGATGGAGAGAACAAAACCTACCGCGTCAGCATCCACCACAACCACCGAACCACCACCGTCGATTCTGGAAGATTCGACGGCCCATCCCGCTATTGTACATGCAGGAGCCGAACCGTCCACCAGTGCATCAGAGAAAGACGCCGCAGTAGGCGAAGAACAGGGACAAGAGTCGGATCTGGCTGCGGGGTTGGAGCAATTGGCGGTTGGTGACCAAAGGTTAGCACATATTGGTGAGGGGGAAACCCCTGTTTCTGTTGACGGTGTGATTGAGGGGGAAACCCCTGCTGTTACTGAAGGTGTTCCGGGGAGGGAAACCCCTGTTTCTGAGAAAGTTGTTGAGGGGGAAACCCCTGAAAAGTTTGTGGGCAGTGGAGCCCATGTTATTGATCAGTTGGTTGCGGAGGGGGGAAACCCCTGTTTACTTTGAGGGGGGGGGGAGACCCCTAGTTTGTCTGAGGGGGGAGAGGCCCCCATTACTGATGATGTTTCGGAGCCCAATGAGAGTGGGCTGAATTTAGTGATAGATCTGGACAAGAATCCGGAGGGCGCAGACTCACCGGTGGATAAAAGAGAGGCCAGGCGTAGGGCCCGATGAAGTTTGCGGGACGAGATCGAGGATCCATCCTTACCTGCGGAAGAGGGAAGCCTAGCCCTGGGAACAGATGGAGAGTTGGAGGAAGAAGCCCCTAGGCTTAGCAGGGAGGAAGATGATGCAGAGGAGCGCCGCCTGGCGGCAGAACGAAAAAGGAATGGCAAGAACGCTGCCACCTCCCGGACTAAGAAAGCTAAGAAGACTGTGGCGGGCAGATCTGAGGAAGCTCCACTCCCTGCCCCTACTAAAGTTCCCTTCGCCAAAGAACGAGCTGCCCCTCATCGGATAGCGAGTCCGAAGAGGAAGAGATGGATGAACCAGAGGAGGTTTTGAATTTTGAACCAGCAGAAGTCTGGTTGACAAAGGGATTGTTTGAAGCTATGAGAAAGTTTGAGGATCCTAAGAGAGCGGCAATGTACAAGGAACGGTGTGGTTCTGGCAAGCTAGCGAAATCCAGAAAACGGTATGATCAGGAAGAGTTACGGGAGATAGTCTCTGATGAGGAGTTTCGTCAGTACATCGGTGCAATCGGTTTTGATTGGCTTTTAAAGCATAGTGACGCGAAGGTGCCAATTGCGTTGGCCCGAGAGTTTTTCTCCACTTTCTGCCTGAAGCCCACCACTGATCTGGATGCAGACTCTATCACTTTCCGATTGTTTGCAGAGGAGCATGAAATGAGTATCCGAGAATGGTCCCTCCGGTTGGGTCTGTTTACCCGCGCAAAAGATGACGACGGTATTTGGAATGAGCGCGTGGTGGGACCACCGAAGTACACTCCGGGATTCAAACCGCAGTATGCTTGGGAGTTTATCACACATCCGAAAGTGGGACAGTTCAAGACTAGCTACTCGAAAGCCTTTGATATCGAAAACTGAATCCTGCGTTTTGCTCAGACGTTCATTAGCTACAACTTGATGGGGACTGCCAATACTGCCTTGACCACGGCAGACCTTTATTTCACATGGTGCATGGCCAAGGGCGTGAAGGTGCACATGGGCTATTGGTTGGCCCAGGCACCAGATGGCCGCAAATCCCTCCCGCCACATGTATACATGTCACCTTCTCGGAGCTCACCTTCAGCGAAATACAATCATGAAGATTGCCAAATCAGGGCCGGAGATAGTGATGTGTGAGCCCCCCGAATTATTCAGTGTTGAATACTTCTTCAACAAGGGTTTATCGTACATGCATGTGAAGGATGTTTGCTTTTGTGAGGTAGGCAGAGCGGAACCCCTAGTGAAGCCGGAACAGGACAGTGTTGAAGCGGTGGCCAATAAAGAGTATAACGAGATGACAAAGGTGATGGGCACGATGCAGACGGAACTGGGTGAAGTTAGAAAGGAAATGGGGTTGATGCGGAAGGAGCTTGGTGATGTCAGGGACGAGTTAAAGGTCCTCAGGGACAGTATTACTGAGCTGGCGGGAAGGTCATCCGCCCAGAATGATCATATGGCGGAGGCTGTGACCTTGATGATGATGTTGACAAAGTGGCTGAAGGAGAAGCTTCCCGAGTCCCCGAAGAAATTGCCCGCTGGACCCAGCAGTGTGTCCAAGCCGCCAGGGCAGGGAAGTTATTCTCTCCAGCAGCACCCACCAGTTTCCAAGCCCTTGTTAGCCCCGTCTGCATCTAAACCCGTGTTAGTGAAGAAGCCAGTATCGAAACCAAGTGAGAAGAAGGAGGAGAAGCCGGAATCACCGGCCAGGAAGAAAGCGAAAGTGACCCGACCCTACGTTCCACCCCAGTTTGGCTCTCGCGGGGGCCAAACCCCAAATTGAGACCCCCCATTTACTTTCAGTTTTTCTTTATTTTCTTTTAGTTTTTAGATGTTTATGTGTTTGCTGTTTTATGTTTATGCTTTGTGTTAGTTTTTTCTAGCATGCCTTTTGATGTATCTAGTTGTCTGCGTTTTATATGTCTTCTCCCACTTAGCCCGTTGCTCGGTCTAAATGTGAGAAGTTTGTGTTGCTTTTGAGCATGTTTTGGTTTTTGTTCTGTTGTGATTTCTCCCACTTAGCCCGTTGCTCGGTCTAAGTGTGAGAAGTTTGTTTTTGTTATGTGTTTTGTGTTTTGTTGTAATCTGTTATTACTTCCCTGTTTCCCCCATTCACTAGGATAGCTTGGGGACAAGCTTGAGTGAAGTGGGAGGGGGAGGGAGTAGTACAACTTGTGTTTAATGTGAATAGGAGTCCCTAGGTCTAGTTTTTTTTTGTGTGTCGCATGAGCTAGTGAATATAATAAGGCAAGATTCCCTTAGTAAGAGCAATTGAAGATAGGATGCATGTCAACTTTGAGGTCTTTTTCCTTAATAAGCTGAATTCGGTTTGAATGAAGTAAGGACGATAGAGCATGCCTTAGATAACCTAGTTGTGAAGCCCCTCTATAAGAGTGAGTTATAAGCCGAAACTTTGTGAGCTAACTTGTACTAAAAGGTGCCGCCACTGAATGCTTAGGGAGAAGAGTCGGAGAAAAAAAAATTTGGGGTTCTGGAGGTATAAGTTGGACGAAGTCCAGGAAAAGGAGGTATAAGCTGGACGAAGTCTAGGAATAGGAGGTATAAGCTGGACAAAGTCCAGGGGAGGGATAAAATAAAAAAATCGGAGGTATAAGCTGGACGAAGTCCAGGGAAAAATATATAAAGAAAAAGAGTAGCAAAAGAAAAATTCCTAAGGGCGGGAAGCAATAGTAACCTAACCCAGGAAGTAAAAAGAAGGACTGTAGGAAAGAGGAACTCTCATAACCCGACGCATCAGTGGTGTACCATTGACTTAAGAGTGATTCGATCCTAACATCCCTGGTGAGGAATGAGTGATCGAGTGAATCTAACAATTGCGAAGTCAATAGGCTATCTAGACGAACTGACAGACCGATTAGGTGGAAGAAGGAAATGGGAGGATTTGGAGACTGTAGAAGAATCGGATAGACCTTAAGCTTGTGGGGACGACTGCCCAAAAGTTGAAGCTAGTTCATGCCTCTGTGTGTTGTTTTCTTTAAGTGTTTATTTTCTCTTTGCTAGTCTGTTAATGTGTCAAGGTCTAGGAGTTTGTGTTTTGTTTGTAGAGTCGGTCATAGGATAATCATGCATTGAAATTCGCCTTATTTCTTTTTCTTGTCTTTATACTTGAGGACAAGTATGGTTTAAGTGTGAGCAGTTTGATAAGGCTAATTTCATGCATTGATTAAGGGGTTAAATTCATGCATTTGAGGGGTCTAACACATGATTTAAGCCAGGCGTGTAGAAGGTTTCGCCAGGTCCAAAAAGAAAGAAGGACGTTTGCATGGCGAAGGGAAATGGAGATAAAAGTGAGCATTGTGGAGAAAATGACTAGACGGAGGAGATCACGATGCTGAAGGGCAGAATGGAGATTTCTGCGAAGGCTTCTAGAAGATCAAACCCGCACCTATATAAGGGAGAGAGCATGCAATTCACTGAGGACTTTTTTGGTTGGCTGGTTTTTGGCTCTCTTAGCTCATTTATTTCTACACACTTGGGGGGATGTTCGGGAACTTATAGGGGATTTCTTGGTTCGCTTTCAATTTTTGTTTATTGTTGGGTAACACCGTCCTCACAGACGGCGAAGATACAATTATTCGCTTTCGTTTTATTTTTCAGTCGTGAATTTCACCGAGCTTCGCTGTTCGAAGCTCAGCTCTGTTTTTCTGTTGGTTTAACGTGATTAATGCAATTTCTGTTTTCTGATATGGCGATGTTTAATTTGAGTATGGATGATGTTTTATTTCTGAATTTGTAGTTATTTACTCGATTGGATGCTTTTCTCGGTTGCTTGTTGAATTGGAGTAGAATCGTTGAGGATTGTTGTTGATCGGAATAGATTTACTGAATTGAAGTTTATTGAGTTGATTTTGGTTGTAGTTGGGTTCGGATTGCTTGGATCTGGGGTGGATTGAGCATCCGACATGTGGATCTGAAACAGAGTAGTTGAAGTTTGATGCCTAGTTTTCGTGTTTTCGTTTCATTCCGTCTAGTATATGTAGATCTGTTTTATTTCCGACTAATTGCAAGTTTCCGACGTCCGAACTTTTATATTATGTTTGAATCTGGATATGTACTCTGTTTTCTTCATGTTCGCGTTTGATTTAGGTAATGAAATGAACGTCGTTGTTAGTTAAATTCTTAGTTTGCTATTTGCAGCTTTTCTACCGTACGTGCAGTTTTTGGAAAATGGTCCCCTTTGTTTACTCGCATTCTGTCTAGCTATATTAGGTAGTCGTTTGCTCGGTCTAGGAAGTTAGTTTGATATCTCGTAGTTACAAGTATGTTCGATGTTTGCATGATGTTTTCAGTCTCCTAGGTCTAGTGTTAGATTTTGTTCCTAAATCTAGTAATAGTTACACCTCAACCCAAATTTGCGTGGCAGCAGCCATTCACTTTTCCAGAGTCTTCTAAAAGCTTCTTACGCGTCCATCTTCGTGGGATCGATCCCTGCTTCCCTGTACTAATTCATAGTATAGCGGATTGAGGGTTTTGAATGCGGAATTTGTGTGTCCAACGACTGAGACTTATGAGATCCTCAGAGTTCCTAGACCTCGTGACCTAGCGGATTCTCTAGTTTGAGAAGCTCGACCTAGCATAAAAGCACACACGGTATTTTTTTAGCAACTTCAAGTATTATTTCATGGATGTATATTCCAAAATTTACCCTTACTTTTTTTGTGGTGTGGCCAATTTACCCTTCACAACCCTAGTAGTAATAAGGATCTGCATTACGCGTCAGACAAATTAAGCGCAGCCCTGAGCCCACACTCCTCTTCACTTCTTCACTTAAGCGGCGGACATAGACTGAGGAATCAAGAAGTTGTAGAAGGCGATAAGAAGAAAGCAACTTCTTCCAACTTGTAGCTTCGTCCTTGAAAATTGTTGTTGTGATGATACTGGAATTACAAGAGATAAACAATACCGGGCGTAATACAACCCAAGAAGGAAGAACTAAAACTGAAAATTACAATGAAATCAAACAGAGCTCCGGCGAACTGGAAGAGGAGAGGGCAGAGCTTCGGGAAGAAAGACAATGCAGAGAGAGTATGATTCTTGTGAGTATGTTCGTATGTTGTTCTGTTGTCCTAATGCAAGGAATGGTCAGCCTATTTATAGGCTTGGTCCACTGCGTGGGTCAACTCAGCCTTGATGGCTGTCATCATGGCTCATCATGGCGGGGCAGTAACCGCCGGCCGTTACGAGTTTGAAAGCTGGAGTGGTCGACGTTGAATCTAGACGCTGTACATGCCCTAGTTTAACCGTCACATGTGGACTTCGTGACTTGATCAAGACATTGATCAAGCCATCGCTCAAGGCGCAACAGGTCGAGTTGATCAGGCTGCTGATCAAGGCGCAACATGTCGAGTTGATCAGGCTGCTGCCCAAAACTGAGGTGGTCCAAAACATTAAGTCTGGGTCCAGGGACAAGCCCAAGAACCAAGCCCAAAGACCACCCAAAGACCAATTGCCAAGATCCAAGTCCAAGACCAAGGGCAAGGGCGCGGGCACGGGTGCGGCTCGGCTTGGCGCGCGTGTGCGCGCGTGTGGGCTCTTTCACCCATCTTAGTCCACGATAAATACTAAGTGTAGTGAGTTACTTAATAAATATACATTTAAAGATGTGTCTCATCTTCTATGTGGGATAATTAACACTAGTTATTTACTCCCTACACTTTCAACTCATAGCTTTATCAAAAGCTACAATGTGACCAACTTTTATCCACTATTTCTCACTCACCGGGAATCGGATTTGAGAAAGTGAATATACTACGATCATCTACGCAAAACGTAGATCAACGCTATATCATTTAATTTCCAAAAATTAAATGTCTCCTCACATTTATTATTGGTCAAACTTCGTTGACCGGATATCTTAAATTCAAGATTCCAACAATCCCCCACATGAGTGGAAATAGCCAAATGCATATGCATGCATATACAAGCTCAACCCTCACGAGGTATATAAGCATAAGGAAAGGTAGTTTTTGGGTTTGAACCCTCATAGTCGATACCATCGGATACACATGCGGCTTAGTAGCGCGATGCTTTGAACTAATCCCCCACGGCGTGCACCGAGACAATGGTGTTAACGCTTAAACACCTCTACCTCATCCGTTCTCACGTTTTGTGTCCTTTGCGGCCTTGGACACCACTTTGGATTCATAAGTGTGTTATTTGAAGCGGCCTCACTTCACACTTATATAGGTGATTCCTAATCGAGTATCTTGCCCTACTCGGTCTCCTTGAGAACTCATTCTCCTCGAGATCCTTAGGAGTCATTAAAAGTCATAGACTTAGCCTCACCACTAGGCAATTTTACCAACATTCTATTGCTCTCTAGGGAATAGATATAGTTGAGTGTTTCTCATGAACTCTCATAGCTTAGTTGTCCCTTTGAACCAAGTTTTAGGGATCTCCAGTCATCATGGTTGGGTTACCACCATGACAATTCCTTAGTTTGTGGATTTCAAACCCATTCCCTCTAGCAACTTATTCATTTGATCACAGTTTAACCCTTTGGTTAGCGGATCCGCTTGATTATCTATTGACTTCACATAGTCAATTGTAATCACCTCTGTTCTGATCAAATGTCTCACGGTGTTATGTCATCGACGTATATGTCGAGACTTACCGTTATAGAAGCCAGTGTTTGCCCTTCCAATAGCCGCTTGGCTATCGCAGTGGATCAGCACTGGTGGCACTGGCTTAGACCAACATGGAATATCTTCAAGGAAGTTCTTAAGCCACTCGGCTTCCTCACCAGCCTTATCTAAGGTAATGAATTCCGATTCCATTGTTGATCGGGCTATACATGTCTGTTTTGTGGATTTTCACGATACAGCACCATCCCCAATAGTAAAGACGTATCCACTTGTTGAAAGTGAGTCTCTATTGTCGGATATCCAATTTATATCACAGTACCCTTCAAGTACTGGGGGTATCTCGAGAAGTGTAGCCCAACATTTTGAGTATGTTTTTATCTCAAAACCCTCACGAGAGCTCTCCAATGCTCTTTTCTTGGATTACTCGTATACCGACTCAACTTGTTCACGACACAAGTAATGTCAGGTCGAGTTCAATTAGTCAAGTACATAATGCACCCGATGACCCGTGCATACTCCTCTTGTGTAACGGGCTCGCCTTTGTTCTTGCTCAAGTGAACGTCGAGTTCAATTGGAGTCTTAACCGGCGCGCCATCATAGGCTTTGAATTTGTTCAATATCTTCTCAACATAATGTGATTGTGTTAAGATGATTCTATCATACGTTCTTAGAATCTTCATTCCAAGAATTACATCGGCTAGACCCATGTCTTTCATGTAAAAATTTCTCTTTAACATGGCCTTTGTATCGTTAATTACTTGAGTGTTGCTACCCAAGATTAACATATCATCAACGTATAGACACACTATAATATGACCGTTATTAGTGCTCTTGATGTAGACACATTTGTCGCACTCGTTGATTTTAAATTCATTGATAACATCACATTATCAAACTGCAAGTGCCATTGCAATGGCGCTTGTTTCAATCCATATAGAGACTTTATGAGCTTGCATACCTTTTTCTCTTGTCCAGGTACTACAAACCCTTCGGGTTGCTTCATATAGATTTCATCTTCTAGTTTCACCATTTAGAAACGCGGTCTTTACATCCATTTGATGAATCTCAAGATTGTGCAATGCAGCAATAGCGAGAAGCACTCGGATAGATGTAATCCTTGTTACAGGTGAATAGGTATCAAAGAAGTCATGTCCTTCCTTTTGTTTAAAACCCTTTACTACTAGTCGGGCTTTATACTTATCCACTGTTCCATCGGCCTTAAATTTCCTTTTAAGTGACCATTTGCAACCTAGAGGTTTCGCACCTTCAGGTAGATCTACCAATACCCAAGTGTGGTTTAACAAAATTGAATCAATTTCGCTTTGAACAGCTTCTCTCCAATGTAGCTCATCTGGGCCATCGAAGGCTACTTTTATAGATGTCGGTTCTTCATCTAACATAAAAGCAATGTAGTCAGGACCAAATGTTTTTGGTGTTCTGACCCTACTACCACGTCTTAGTACTGTATCCTTTGGATCGGGCCTTGCACGCTTGCGCGATTCTGGTTCCTCATCCGTTGATTTAGTACTAGTGGTTTCATCCTCAATTCTTGTCTTAGAATTGGATGCTACGTTTTCCTTCCTTTTACAAGAAAATGTATTTTCAAGAAATACCGTGTTTCTTGACTCAATTGTTGTTCCCACGGTCACGGTCGGTATTTCAGACTTGTGGACAACAAATCGATATGCACTACTATTAAGTGCATATCCAATGAAGATGCAATCAACCGCTTTAGGTCCGATTGTAACTTCTTTGGGTGGAGGCCAAACACCCCCACACTTTGAGGTATTTGTAGGATGGCTTCCTTCCCTTCCACAACTCATAAGGAGTACCATCTTTTCCTTTGAGAGGGATTTATTCAAGATATAGTTGGCTGTCAAAACAACTTCTCCCCACATGTTATGTGGTAATCCTGAAGTCAGAAGCAATGCATTCATCATCTCTTTTAGAGTTCGATTCTTGCGTTGTGCAGCACCATTAGATTGTGGTGAATATGGTGCAGTCGTTTGATGGATTATACCACTTGCGTTGCATAATTCCTCAAGCGGGGCTACATATTCGCTTCCTCTATCGCTTCGAATCGTTTTGATTTTACAACCAAGTTGATTCTCAACTTCATTCTTATAATTTTTGAACGCTTTTATTGCTTCATCTTTACTTCTTAAAAGATAAATGTAGCAATACCTTGTGCAATCATCTTTAAAAGTGATAAAGTACTTTTTACCACCTCTAGTTTGCATCATCTTTAAATCACATACGTCCGTGTGAATTAATTCAAGGGGTTTTGTGCTTCTTTCAACTGAATGAAACTGTAACTTAGCCATTTTGGCTTCAAGACAAATCTCACATTTATCTTTGCTATAAACTTCATTTTCCTTTAGTAAATCAAGATTTACTAATCTTTTAATGGCGTTTATATTTATATGTCCCAATCTACAATGCCACAAGTTTGAATACTCAATCAAGTAAGAGGAAGTAGACACATTGTTATTGATAGCCAAAGGCTTGGGACCATGGCGCGTAGCCACACTAAGCTTGAAGAGCCCATCGGTTACATAACCTTTTCCAAGGGATTTTCCAAACTTATACAAAACAAACCTATCGGATTCAAATACAAGTTTAAAACCCTTATTAACTAGTATAGATCTAGACACTAGGTTTTTGCGGATGTCCGACACATGCAGCACATCCTTCAAGGTGATCGAGACGCCAGACGTCATCTTGAGGATCACATCTCCGGTTCCTTTCACTTCGGATGATGCTTGATTCTCCATGTTGAAAACTTACTCCTATCAGCACAAACATGAGCAGTTGCTCTAGTGTCGATGTACCAGCCTCCCTTGTTTTCAATCAAGTTGGCCTCTTCAGTGACCACAACAATGAGGTCGTTTTCATCTCAGTCTTTGAACTCCTTTTCAACGACGTGGGCTGCCGACTTCTTCTTCTTACTGCGGCAGTCTTTGGCAAAGTGGCTAGTTTTGCCACACTTGAAGCATTCGCCTTCAAATTTCTTTGCAGGCTGCTTTCCTTTCCCTTTATCCTTTTGCATTGGACGAGGGCATTTGTTGGAGGGACCGCCCCGCTCCAACAGATTGGCT
The DNA here is from genome assembly GCF_004379255.2 of Salvia splendens. NCBI lineage: Eukaryota > Viridiplantae > Streptophyta > Magnoliopsida > Lamiales > Lamiaceae > Salvia > Salvia splendens. The sequence goes on along the minus strand of NC_056049.1, from coordinate 16,646,334 downwards.
TTGGCTTTAAGTGGGATAAAGCCCTTAGCCTTTTGGTCGCTTTTGCGCACATCAGCCTCAATGCGCAATTTCACGATCAAGTCTTCAAGGGTTATCTGCTTTCTCTTGTGTTTGAGATAGCTCTTGTAGTCCTTCCAACTAGGAGGAAGCTTGTTAATGATCGTGCACTTTAAGAATTTGTCGGGCAAGGTCATCCCTTCAGCCACTAGTGCGTGGATGATCATTTGGAGCTCTTGAACTTGCTCCATGATGGATCAAGAGTCGACCATCTTGCAGTCCATAAATTTGGATGCTACAACTTGTTCAGTACCTGCAGCATTATCTATGCTTTACTTCCTTTCTAGGTTTTCCCACATCTCTCTTGATGTGATTACAACGGAGTATATATTGTACAAACTATCATCTAAAGCACTTAGAATGAAATTTTTACACAGATAATATCCTTTTCTACAAGCTTCGTAGTCCGCCATGACTTCGAGCCTAGTCTCTTGATCGCTTGGCGCGGGCGGCTCGTTTTCCATGAAGAAGTTGGCGACGCCCAATGTTGTCAAGTAGAACAACATCTTTTTGTACCACCTTTTGAAGTCAGATCCTCCAAACTTTGGTGGCTTCTCGGCAGGTGGCATCATTCTTGATGCCAAAGGTGTCGTACTTGGTCCATGGAAGGAACCAATTCCGTTGCCCCCAAAGGAGCCAACAACGTGGTTGGGCATAGAGCCCCCACCATTCATGTTGGGCATAGAGCCCGCCATCGTCGTACCAGCCCCAGAGGAACTAGCACCGCGTGAGACCCGAAGGCCCCAGCATTCGTGTGAGACCCGAAGGTCCCAGTACTCGATCCATTAAAGGATCCGAAGGAACCACTAAAAGTGGAACCAACCGATCCACTCGAGGTGGATACACCAGTGGGCCTAAGCTAAGGGGGTTAACAAGCTCCCAAGGGGTTGTTGATGAAGATGGATAACGCCTGGGAGTGGGCATCATCGTCGGAATCGATGAAGTGTTGACCGGTGCAGTGGTCGACATGGTGGATGGAGATGCGGCGGCGGTGGTGGCAGCGACGGTGTTGGATTCAGTCGACATCTCCAGCAAAGATATTAAGTTTCGAAAGTGATTAATTTCAGTTAAGGTCTGAATCCTTCAACGACAATTGTATATCTCGTCTTGCGATTGTTGTTGTGATGATACTGGAATTACAAGAGATAAACAATACCGGGCGTATGTTGTTCTGTTGTCCTAATGCAAGGAATTGAAGGGGCTGGCAGCGGAAGCGTGTGTTCAAAACGGATCACATGAATTTGATCTATTTAGCAGATTATTTAGACAAAATCTATTCGCGCAATTATCACATGTATCATGCTCATAACTTGAATTAAAACATGCTTTAGCACATAAAATCCCTAAAACATGCTTACTACGGAATTAGCCAATTTACCTTGTTGATTCAATCAAGAATCGATGATGGCTTGCTCCGTCTCCACGTGAAGATCTTCAATACAAGACCTCGGATCTTCTGACTGGTGTCCCGGACTATACGCTGATATTTGTGTGGGCAAATCTCACCAACGTACTAGGACTCGATTAATGGAAGACAGAACTCAGCTCACGGAGGAGACACAAATTTCGAGCTCTCTCTTTAGAGGGGGACGAAAATTTTGATAATAAATTGTTATATTTTCTGTCTCCTTTATTCTCATATTTATATAAGTCACATATTGGGCCCAGTCAGGGATCTAAGGAAGAATTTGGAACAGGCCTCACCCAATTAGCTTTTTACTAATTAAATTGAACCCACAATTTAATATAAGCTTATATTGGAATATTACGAGCAGCCACTACAGAAGTAATATTGCACTGCCTTCCAAATCTGAATTTACGAGTATTCCGGGTTTCCTTTAATTGCATTTGATTCATTTCCTGCGCTTAAGATGGAAACATCCATTAATTAATTAATGTCTGCTATAGACTTAATTAATTAACATATTTCGAATTCCAATAGTGGACTTAGCAAGAAACTCTTATTTATTATTCATAGAGTAATCAAACTCCAACTAGCTAGGTTCCGAATAATAAAACCTCGTTTCGAGCTCCTCTTGTGGATGTTATCAAACGAGACTCTCCTCGCGCACGTTTCAACATAATAGCAATCCTAGCACCTCTAGATAATGATCACCACTACCCAATATACCTAGATCGTTGGGTTATGAAAAACCCGCATCTTTGGTAAGTCAAAGTAGTGGATCCTCAATATCGTATGCTCAATGCTAACGTACATTGATTAAAAAATTAATTTTCAAGACCTCGTCTTTCAGTAGATAGCATAAAGACTCGTCTTGCTGTTAGATCCATTCAGTGCTATACCACACCAACGTCATCTTATTTCAATAAGGTTTAGAAATAATCGGACTGACATTGCAACCTTTTGCGATAGGTAGTCTAGGCCTATCTAGGTTGTGAAATTCTTATTTTTCTTTGTTTAGAACTGACCGTGTTACCTTAAATTGGACGACGCCCGCAACCGGTCTACTAAAACAAAGACTTAGACTTTGTTACGTTTGCTCATACATTTAAATACATTAAATGTAAAACATAACAACATTATGACAAAAATAATCTGTTGCATTTATTGGAAAATAACCATTAGAGTTTTACAGTTTCCAATCACTCGAAAGGTGATTTCTAGTATACAAAACCCTAACAATCTCCCACTTATACTCAAAACAGCTTTCGAGTATACAAAATAGTAGTGCGCACGTCTAAATTTCTCCCACTTATACTGAAAGCGAGACTCCCATCCCTTCAACGTGGCACTCGAACGGTTTTACCGCCAAAGCCTTTGTAAAAGGATCTGCCAGGTTGTTCTCTGACGCAATCTTGACCACTTTTATGTCTCCTCTCTGCACTATATCTCTAATGATATGATACTTCCGCTCTATGTGTTTGCTCGCTTTGTGAGCTCTTGGTTCTTTCGAGTTTGCCACAGCACCAGAATTGTCACAATAAATGGTGATGCTCTTAGGCAGATTCGAAACCACACCTAAATCCATAAGGAAGTTCTTGAACCAAACAGCCTCTTTTGCAGCCTCCGAAGCGGCCACATACTCGGCTTCCATGGTCGAGTCCGTGATGCATTTCTGCTTCACACTCTTCCAAATTACGGCTTCACCTCCTAAGGTGAACACATATCCTGAAGTAGATTTTCTCGAGTCCTGATCAGCTTGAAAGTCTGAGTCAGTATATCCCAAAAGACAGAGCTCGGCTGCATTGTAAACTAGAGCATAGTCCTTAGTCCGTTTAAGGTACTTGAGTATGTTCTTTACGGCAGTCCAATGTCCTTGGCCCGGATTCGACTGATATCTTGCCACCATGCCAACAACAAAACAAATATCTGGTCTAGTACAAAGCATAGCATACATGAGACTTCCAACTGCCGAAGCATATGGAATTCTTCTCATTGCTTATATCTCAGACGACGTTTTAGGGCACATCTCTTGAGATAAATGGATGCCATGTCTAAAAGGTAAGAAACCTTTCTTGGCGTCCTGCATGCTAAAACGACTAAGTACTGTTTCGATGTAAGATTCTTGAGATAAGCACAACATCTTCTTCTCTCGATTCCGAAGAACCTTGATCCCGAGGATGTGTCACGCGTCTCCCATATCCTTCATCTCGAACTGGTTTGATAACCATGTTCGAACTGATGACAACATCTTTTTATATTTTCCAATTAGAAGAATGTCATCTACATATAAAACTAAGAACACCACATTCCCTTTATCAACTTTCTTACACGCAGCTTTCACTTGGGCACTTTTCGAATCCAAACTTGCAAACAGTTTGATCGAAACATTGGTTCCACGATCTGGATGCTTGCTTGAGGCCATAAATGGCCTTCTTAAGCTTCCAAACCATGTGTTCTTTACCCTTTATGGCATATCCTTCGGGTTGTTCCATGTAGATGGTCTCCTCAAGACTGCCGTTTAGAAACGCAGTCTTAACGTCCATCTGCCATACATCCCAATCCATATAAGCTGCAATAGACAACAGTATCCGGATCGATTTGAGCATGGCCACTGGGGAGAAGGTCTCATTATAATCGATGTCTTCCTTTTGGGTATACCCCTTGGCCACTAGTCTTGCTTTGAAGAATTTAACTCGTCCATCGGGTCTACGTTTACGTTTATATATCCACTTGCTCCCAATGGCAGTACAACCTTCAGGTAGGACGGACAAATCGTAGACGTCTTTGTCTATCATAGATTGTAGTTCCGAATCCATTGCTTTTACCCATTCGCAATGATCGACATCTGTCTGCGCCTCCGCAAAGTTCCAGGGATCTAATACATTGTTGTCCGAGGAGTGATCCATAGATTCTCCCAAACCAATGTATCTGTCGGGCTCATGTGAGACCCTCCCACTGCGGCGCGGCACTACAATATTTTGAGTAGAAGTTGAAGTTTCGGGAATTGTTTGTACACTTGGTACTTGTTCTTGGTTAATGGAACTTGTGACAGAAGTTAGCTCATCAAGAGCCACTTCACTGCTGGGTTTATGATTCATTACATAGTCTTCCTCTAAGAATGTCGCATGAGTGCTCATAATGACTTTCTTATCTCGGAGACTAAAGAATTCATAACCTTTCGTTCCTTTGGGGTATCCGATAAACAAACATACCTCCGTCCTAGATCCTAGCTTAGTTGGATCCTTTTCCAATACATGAGCCGGGAAACCCCAAACCTTGAGATGTGCTAGATTGGGCTTACGCCCAGTCCACAACTCATATGGAGTTTTATGTACGGATTTTGATGGTAAATTGTCTAAAATGTGACTTGCGGAAAGCAAGGCATGTCCCCAAAACGAAATAGGCAGACGTGCATAACTCATCATCGATCGAACCATGTTTAATAAGGTCCTGTTCCTTCTTTCAGCCACGCCGTTCTGCTGGGGCGTGCCCGGCGCAGTCAGTTGGGATTGAATTCCCACTTCCGATAAGTAGTCCAAAAATTCGGCACTGAGGTATTCGCCTCCACGATCAGATCGTAGGCATTTGATATTCTTCCCATGATACTTCTCCACAAGAGTCTTAAAGTCTTTAAACTTGTCAAAAGACTCTGACTTGTGACGCATCAGGTAGACATATCAAATTTTCGAGAAGTCATCAATAAATGTGATGAAGTATCGAAAACCACCTCTTGCCTTTGTGGACATTGGTCCACATACATCAGAATGAACGAGCTCAAGTATTTCCTTGGCTCTATTGCCCTTAGCCTTAAAAGGCATCTTGGTCATCTTGCCTTCTAAGTATGACTCACACTTATGAAAAGGTTCCTCCTCTAGACCTTTGATAAGATCTTGTTGAACAAGAGAATGGATCCTCCTTTCATTGGCATGACCAAGTCTAAGGTGCCACAAGTACATTTCGTTCATTGAACTTGAAGGTTCCTTTCGTTTCTTTGAAATTTTCGATGTTGTATTGAGTTCTGATTTGCGATTTTTAAACTGTGTAGAAGTGATTGTGTACATATTGTTTTCCATGATACCACGACAGATATAAAAACCATCTTTCTTAATAACGCAGTTGTCATTAAAAGAAATCGAATATCCATCATAAACCAATTTAGAAACTGAAATTAAATTTCTTCTAAAAGAAGGTATCAACAAAACATTCTTCAAAATCAAAAATCTATCACTACTAAAACGCAAATAAATGTCTCCCACTGCAACGGCTTCCACTTTGGTAGCGTCGCCCAGCTGGACTTCGATCTCACGATCATGTAGCCGTCTTGTCACCTGCATTAAGTCAGGATCAAAACAAATATGATCAGTGGCTCTTGTGTCAATAACCAAAGTGCAAATTGATGTCGAAGTCAAACAAGACTCGACAACTAGAGTCTGGTGCATACCTGTAGCCTAGCCCCGTTTAGGACAGTCTGGCTTCCAATGCCCCTTCTCTCCACACTTGAAACACTTCCCCGTGGGCTTCTTGTTAGCCCTATTCTTCTTCTTCTTCTTCTTTCCCTTAGCTATCTTGGCCGGTCCTGAGTTCGGTGCCTGCCTTTTTCCTTTGCTAGGCTTTAAGCCAGAGGAACGAGGCGCCGCAATCATCATGGCCGCCTTAGCTTGGACCTGTTGGAAGCTAGGGGGAAGACTTTGAAGGATGATAGTCACCTGGGACTCGGGATCGATCGTCCTTCCCAAGACCTCAATTTGGTTGAGGTGGCACATCATCTCGAGGACGTGGTCTCTCACAGACGAGCCTTCCTTCATTGTCTTCGACATGATACTCCAAAAGGCTTGAGACTTAGCCGTTCGATTCTGAGTACCAAAAAGATTCTTGAGATTCTGCATAATCTCGGCGGCAGTTTCCATAGCAGAATGCTGATGCTTGAGTACTGATGACATAAATGCCAACATGTAGCACTTAGCCATCTCATTCGCCTTATGCCACCGTCTATGTGCATCTCTGACTCCTGCCGCAGCGTTAGCCGCCGGTACTGGAGGTCGCGGGGTGGTGAGCACAAAGATGTACTCATCTGCTGTGAGAACGATGTCCAAATTTTGTTTCCATTCTATGTAATTTTGGCCCTCGAGTTTATTTTCTTTGAGAATTGCAGAAAGAGGATTGAACGACATATTGACGATTTGGATTGCACTGCAAAACAGAGTATTTTACTATTGTCATAAACTTATGTAAGAAGTTTGATTAGATTAACCATAAAACTTTTCAAAATCTTACAACTGTAAAATTAAAATTTTGTACCCTCCAGAGGAAGTCAATACGCATTAAAATCTTACAGTTTTACTGGTCACAACACCGACGAATAGTCCAGAGACCACAGAGTGGCATGGCCGCCAAATGTTGCCTAAGCAAGACCATCTCTTTAGCATTACAGAGTCTTATTTCTACAACACACTCCCATAACAATGCTTATGTGCTGCTAACAAGATCAAGCTATCTCATAAATTCTGTGTGAACTTCTGAATCTCGTAGTTTCTTAGGATTATTGTCCCCACAGAGCAGGTGGCGATAATATTGGAAACCACATTCTAGTTCATACTATTTATATTTGAGAAGTCCGCCCTCATGAACTTGCTATTTTCTTAGGATTATTGTCCCCACAGAGCAGGTGGCGATAATATTAGAAAAAGGCTTCATAAATTGCAGACCAATTGATGGAGACCACATACAAAGTTGAGTTCGTAATTATAGCTTAGATATTTCGGTTATGGTTTTTATTTAATTATCCTTAGTCTTAGGGCAGAGAAAGACTTGGTTAAATTCTGTTGGTATTTGATCTACTGGATAATTAAATCTTTTATTAATTGGTATCTTCCTTTAGGGAATAATTATTATAGAATATAATTTTTATTCATGTCTACTATAAGATTTGACTAAAATAAATGAATTATTTAATTCTTAATAAGACATGAAAAATTAAATTCAAATTAATTCCATGTTCAAGGTTAGGAAGAGATATTTCATTATTTAATATATTCATACATATCTATCCTTTTTAGGATCTTAGATATATAAATATTAGGAAACTATTAAATTATTTTTATCCATATCATCTAGGAATCAAAATATTATTATTTATTTCCATAGATATAGAAAATAATAAAAATATTCCTTAAATCTAGATAAATATTAGGAAACTATTAAATTATTCTCATCTATATCATCTAGGAATAAAATAATATTATTTATTTCCATAGATATAGATAATAATAAAAATATTCCTAAAATCTAGGTAAATCTTCCAAAAAGATTTTATTTCCACCAAATAATAATATTTTAATGATATCTTTTAATAAAATAATTAAATAATCATTAAAATAATCTTTCATCGTTATCTCATCGTACGAGGTTCGCACGAACGATGAACGACGAAAATCCGACGAGTTCTTCATCGGACCACGACGCACGAAGCGTCTCGGACACTAACGAGCGCCCGTCTCAGTCGTTTCGACCGTCGGGTGCCGACGCTTCTCTGCCAGGCGCGCACTCGGCGGCGTGCGCCTCTCGGCCAGCGTCTCGGCGCCCGTCTCGGACATCCGAGCCTTCGGGTGGCGCGAGCTCTCGGCCAGCTCTAACCTTCCGCCTAGGGTTCGGCCTGGCGTCTCGGCACCTCGGCACGTTCTCGGTTGAACTGCCGTGCCACTCCATCAGCCGCGTCGACCTCGACCCGGGTTCCGTCTGGTGCGTGTGGTCTCGGCCGGCGGCGCACACGAGCCCTACTCGTCTGCGCGTCGCCCCGTGATCACGGCTCCCGGCTCCCATTGTCTCGACATCCCTACCTCGATCGCACGTGGTGCGTTCGAGCAATTCAAGTTTTTTGATTCGATAGTTCTTGAGTTCATCATGCATAAAATTAAACAAAAACACCAAGAACATGCTTCGCAATCAAATAACACATGCATACATGAATTTCTCGAAATTTAAATCCAAATAATCAGAGCCAAAGACTGGCTCTGATACCAACTGAAGGGGCTGGCAGCGGAAGCGTGCGTTCAAAACGGATCACATGAATTTGATCTATTTAGCAGATTATTTAGACAAAATCTATTCTCGCAATTATCACATGTATCATGCTCATAACTTGAATTAAAACATGCTTTAGCACATAGGTTACAACTATTTCCTGCCCTCTTTTTCTCAAACCTTTTCTTCATTTCTTTTTATATGATCAACCCGATTGTCTAACTTGATCAACCCAGCTACCCTTCATTTCGACCATTCTATCGCTATCATCTTTTGTTTCCCTTGACAAAATTCATCTTTTTGACCTTCTTTCCTCATGTGATATAAAACTTTGAATTTGGTTTTAAGACTTCAAGGAATGGGTAAGAGTGTATGGGCTCAACGTGGTTAACTAAGGGGTGCCTTGATTAGTGAGGCGGGTTTGTAGAACGAAGGAAGAAAATGGCTCAAAAGGCTAAGTCCTAGTGCCTTTAGTCCTTACTACTTGTGCAGTTGTCATCTCAATATTAAAAGTCAGCCTCTTGTAAAGTTTCCTTTTGTAAAAATAGTAGAAAGTGTTCTACTTTTGGCTTATAACTCACATATAGAGAGGCTTCTCAGTTGGTTTAGAAATTGAGCGTTTCCATCATACTTACGCCGTTCAAATTGATCAAGTTTTTGCAATCAAGTTTTTACACGTGAGCATACTGAATCCTTTTTTTAACTCTTCCAAAAAGTAATCAAGTCTTCCAATTATCCAATTTCATGCATATTGCCTATTTTATTACTAACATGAATTTGTTATTTTTGTTAAAATTTTTAGCATGTATGATTCTACTGTAACTAACCCGTCCCCCCTCCCCACTGCATATGAACTCGTCCTCGAGGGACTTGATGCAGTGGAAAAAAAGGGTTAGGCACAGGCAACGGCACAACAACAAACAAGGGAAACTTCTCACACTTAGACCAGACATTGGGCTAAGTGTGAGAAGTGCCAGCGATCAACGCATGCTAACAAATATAGAAAAATATAACACATAGGCAAAATAGACAACAATTTCCGTAAACTTCTCACACTTAGTCCATACACAGGACTAAGTGTAGAATGAAGTCAAAACACAGTTTACACAAAGAAACAGAGTTAAGGGTGATACTACTGCCTTCTAGATGGTTGAATCAGGGGATGTTGCACGCCTTCCTAGTAGCCTCCATTTTACAGGCCTTCCTTATTACCTTCATGGCGTTTGTGCTAATCGGAGCGCCTTCTCCTTGGTATTTTTATTCTTTTTCTCCTTCGCTGGGAGAAGCATGCTGGCAGCGTTAGTAAGCCCCATAGCTTGGTTGGTATGGTGGCCCTTCTTGGGAGGAGGAAGGATACTTTCTTCTGTTAGGATCGTCGACTGCAACATTAGTTTGATATTGTCCGCTTTGGGACAAGCCCGCACGGATTTGTTTTTGCATCACTCCCAAAAGGCCTCAAACTAATTGGGGTTGGACAGGAATTATATACACCTTCCAACTTCCCTCACTCATCCGATGTGGGATAGGTTTGTAACCCAACAAACCTCCCCTCAAACTGAGTCCACATCGGGAACGCAGTCGACACAAACATGGGTCGTTCCAACCCTGGCCCCTGGGTCATCCTGGGCCCGACTCTAACCCGAGTCCTTCAGGGCCCGACCCTAACCGGGGCTCATCCAGGCACAACCCATAGCCACCTGGGCTCTGATACCACTTAATAGGATCGTCAACTGCAACATTAGTTTGATATTGTCCGCTTTGGGTCAAGCCCGCACGGATTTGTTTTTGGGTCACTCCCAAAAGGCCTCAAACTAATTGGGGTTGGACAGGAATTATATACACTTTCCAACTTCCCTCACTCATCCGATGTGGGATAGGTTTGTAACCCAACATCTTCCCCCTTCCTCTTGCTCTCTTCCTCTGCTCTCGCCTGGCTGCCCTCCACAGTATTGCTTGCTTCTACGGCTGCCCTGGTCCCTTGGTGCGCTTGTCTCTTCTCATCCACTTGCTGCCTCGACCCTCAGCTTCAAGAAACAGTTGGTCCATTGTTCGGCGGCGCGTTTTTTTCAGAATGGAGTCATCATCCTCTGCGGGTGGTGGCGAAGCGGGGTCCTTAGACCGAGAAATTCCTAGGTGACCTTTGAGGGCGGTGTAAACCTCCACGGGGTCAGCGCTGGTGGGAAATTTTCTGAGTACGGAGTCCATACTCCTTATGTCAGCCGGGTCCATATATTAGAGTGGGCCGATGAATCTATGAGGCAATAATGGGGTTCTGGTGGTTGGTGGGCTGGGTGGTGACAAGGATCTCTGATTATCACTGTTGATACCGGTTCCTAACGAAAATGAGGAAGTATTGGGAGTCTCGAGTTGATTGCCCTGCATTTCTTTCTGATTATGATTTCGGGTGATTTGAACTTGGAGAGAATTAGATGAGGATAGCACAAAGGTTCTGAAGGTAGTTGATGGAAAGTGAGATCTGAAAAACCCTTTTTATACTGCAACCCCGACTATTGAGATTCTTGTCAGTTTGAGATCTCTGCGTCTGTTCAGACTTGTGCGACTCTTCATGGGCAGGCGCACCTTTTTAGAGTGTCAGGTGGCAAAGCTTCTCCGATACGCTTCCTCCTTCTCTCCAAGACGTCTCTTCATTGTGACAGTTGGCGTCGCCTGACACCTCTCTAATTACTGCACACGTCTTATCATCACCTGCTGAAACGGTGATGGCTCAAGGCGCTTAGGTGTCGTTCAAGCAAGGATATATCCTACTGGTCAGGATAGAGATCCTAACTAAGCCTAGACCCTGGTTCAAAAATTCCTCAACCCACTTCTACTGAGCAGTATGGTGGTGGTAAGGGTCGAATCCCACAGAGATGGTGCGTTAAAACTATTGTGGTGATATTCTGGATGGTTTGGTTAGCTACCACGCTTTGGGTTGAGACTTATCTAGGCTGGAATTTAAAGGTGGTACTCTACTGACTAGGAGGTGGGAAAGGTGTTGGACAGGCGGCTGTGTACGTGGAAATGGGGAGACATTTTTGTAATAGAAAATATTTGGAAGGTACGGGATTCTATTTTGGGCTAGACAGAATATTCAGAGGGTAGTGGTAGTCATGGTGACTAGGCCGACAGATCTGCAGGTTATAACTAAAAGTAAAGGACAGAAAGCAAAAAGCATCTAAAAAGCAAAGTGGTCCCCAACATTAGACATGGACATCTTCTTCTTCAACAACACAAACTAAAATCAGAAAATAATTCCAGATTCAACACGGAAACACAGTTTATCAATTCGCGAACACAGATCCACAAATAAGAACACCAAATCTGAAATCAAAACACAGAAACTGCAACTCCGCGTACTGGTCAACAGGAAACGAAACGCACTCAAACTAAACTTCACATGCAGCGATTCACTCACGTTCGAACAGTTCCACGTTTAACTAAGGAAATAAAAGATTCAGCACTTAAAACACCAAGGAACCTTAGATCTAAGCTAACTAGGCGGAATAGGAAGGAAAAGAAATCAACACCATAACTGAACGGAAATCAACTTCTTAGCATTAACACGTTCGGATCTTCAACAAGTACTTCAAAAGCAGAAAATATCCAAAAGCAAGCAAGAATCCAACGTAAGGAGAGCAAGTAAATTAAACTACGAAAGCGAATAAAAGTATTTTGCCACTCCAGGCGATGAAATCTCTAAGCTACGGTCTTGCTGGCTGGATCGGACGATTTGGAACTCCGGGAACATCTAGATCTTCAAGTGACCATGGCAGTGGCGAGGAACAAGATTCTGGACTGGGCTGAAAGACTAAACTCCGAGAGAACTCTCCTAAAAGTGATGATGATGAACGATGATCTTTTTCTTTTCTCTCCAAGTGGCTTCCTTTTATAGGGAGGCTTACCCTTGATTTTTAGGGTAAGACCTTGCGGTGAAATGACTTCTTTGCCCTTAATTGTGATTGAGCAGTCCCAGCTATCCTCCTTCTCCATCTCGAGCCATTTTACATGTATACTGGTCAGTACGTAATCGTCCTGACGCCCTTTTCACTTGAAGTGTCTGAAACTCTGCCTACTGGCTAGAACGCTTAAGCAACTAGTTTTGCAGATATAATTCAATTATGCACATCATACTGACCCGTAACCTAGGCCTAGAATACGACTTATTAAACTGCTCACACTTACCACATGCTTGTCCTCAAGCGTGAAGAACAAACAAAAAGGAATAAGTCGAATTCTAGCCTGGTTACTCCCCTGACCGACTCTACCTAAACTAGACTCTATACTACAACGACGCAAAGAAAAACACTTGGTCAAACACAGAAAAAAAAAACAACAAACACACAAGCACAAATAAAACTAAAACACAAAGATTGGGCTATATTTTCAACCATCCCTTACCTCGGGATCTGGTGCAATCCGGCCTTAGACAGCCTTGAACTTCTGTCACCCCCCATTCATTCCTGGTCAGTATATCCGCTTGTCAAGATCGCCCAAGCTCTCGGCCAAACACTAGATTCACTCGGTCTCTCATACCTCACCAGGAATGTTTGGACCACATTCTCTCAATATGCTCAACCACACTTGCTTCGGACTTAGATCTCACGTGCAGCTACTGAAGGGCTTAAAGGCTTGTAATGGGGCTATTGGGTTGCAGTGTTTTGGGGTAGATGTTCCTAAGGCTCTAAGTCTTCAAAATTTCTATTTTATTGATGTGGGGGGAACTGTGTGCATTAGGCTTCTGATCAGTTGCTTCTTAGCTGGCGCTTCTGGCTTGGGTTTCCAACTGGTTAGTATCATCTTGTGGCTTTGCCACCCTTATTCCTTCTCTTCTTCTTTTTTTTTTTTATTCTTCTCTCTTTTATTTTCCCTTTGTGGCTTCGCCACCCTTATACCTTCTTCTCCCCTATTTTTCTTTTTGTGTGGAACTGGGATAACTCCCTGATCGATTTTCTTCCAAACTTTCTTACCCAGCTGGAGTCTGCTCTCTTTCACATCTTTCTGGCCAGTAAGCTTCATTCGCCTCATGCCTCGCACACACACAACCCCAGTGGCTAGGGGTATTTATCTGGGTAAAAGAGTTAGAAAAAAGGTTCTAAAGGTGGTTTTTTTTTTTTTTTTTTTTTTTTGAACGGAGGGGGTTTCCTACTGCCTTCAGTGTTTGCTACCCGTGGTCACTTCATCCTAGGCGAATTGTGGCAGCCTCTCATTCTTTTCAATATTTGTGGAAAGTGGTTCCACTTTAAGCTTATAACTCACATTTGAAGAGGGCTTTCGCGTTTGGCTCTAAGTATGGGCTTTTCTCTCATACTCACATCATCTATCCTGACTAGGAGGTACTAGGGAGGGTGGTTTCGGTTTTCCAGCATGTCTTATTTCCCTCAGTTCCCTTCACCGTCAGCTCAAGACGGTTGAGTTTTAAGCCAAATCAACACACAAATTAAAAAAAACTAAACTTAACAGGACACTAACACAAGCACGAACACAAAAACTACACATATACACATACTCATCATACCGGTCATTGCATCCCCCCTCCCACTTCACAAGTGTCTCCCCTCAGATAAGGCTGTGAAGTGGAAAAGGTAATGGCCAGTATGATGGACACATAGACAAACAGACAAAAAACAACAAATTAAAACTAAAACTTCTCACACTTAGACTATGGAATAGGCTAGGTGGGAGAGTTTGAAAACCTAAACAGCAACCAACCAAACACATATATACAAAACTCCTCACACTTAGGCCGTGCAACGGACTAAGTGTGAGTCAACATGCGTACGAAACAAGAAAATACAAAAACATGCTACACAGAAATAAACACAGAAGTTTACCTATCGTAACAAAAACTAACACCAACAATTATGAAAAACTTAAAAACAAACCAAAAGCTAAAAAAAACTAACTTGTCAGGGTGGGGGGTGGTCTAGCGAAGTCTCATGCTCCTCCGTGGGGCAGGTGGTGTAGGCTGCTTTTCCAGGGGTTTTTCTTCCGTTCCAGTGTGATCCTCACTTTTCTTCGCCGGTTCCTCGGCCTCTGCCGGCATCTCGGCGTTCTCTTCCTCGGGCTCGTCTATCATTATCTCTGGTGGGTGGGTCTCATCGTCCTGGCCTCCATGGCCGCTTGTTCCTGTAGCTGGTTCCTTCTTCCGGCTGGTCACTTCCTTCAACAACTCATCTATCACGGATGCCATTCGGCCCATCTCCGTGATCAATCGATGGTTCTCCTCTCCTAAAGTAGTCACTAACGTCTCCATAGCATCTTACCTCTGAGCCAATGTCGTCTGCTCTGCAGATCCTTCCAACATCCGTTCCACTACTCCCGCTAGCTTGACCATCTCTGCTTTCAACTGCTTATTCTCCTCTCTAACTTCATCCATTGCTTTCTCCATTCTGGCTTGACGCTGTTCCTGGTCTGATGCCAATCCGATCATTTCTGCCCTTATCTGTCTGCTTTCCTCCGCTATTTCCTCCACAGCTTTTTCCATCCCCTCTTGCCTCTGGTCGTGTGCCGGTGCTTCATGAGCTGCTGCTAACCGAGCAGTGGGTACAGCTTCCTCTCCCATCGCATAGAAGTGTGGCACGCCTTGCCTCATGTACACCGCATTCGTCCGGACGAACAGGGGGGTATCAAACAATCCTGGGGCGTCCACCATCGTCAAGGGGGTTAAGTCTTCGTCCTCCGAAACGGTGATGTTGTCTCTCACAAAGATTCCCAATATATGGCAGAGGGAAATATTCCGTGCTGGGTGGGTAGCGATGAGGTGACATGTGTATGCAGTCCAGAACCCTAAGTGCAACTTCCTGCCTTTCTTGGCACACCACATAAGATACAGCTCTGTCATCGATGTCCGCACTGCCGAATAGGACTGTCCTAAAAGGTTGTAATCCAAGAAGAGATGAACCAGGCGTAGATTAGGATCGTTGAGATGGATAGATCGGGAGATAGTGGACAGAAATTGTCCTGCCCCGGTTGTAAGGTTTTTTGGTACTCGGCTTGTTTTTCACAACGGTTTTTCCTTTCCTTTTCCTTTCTATCTGGTACCTGGCTTCCTCCTCAGCTTGGAGTAAGGCCTCATCCTTCTCAGATCCATCAGACCTTCCTGATGCTGATGTGAGGTTCGGTTCCCCAGCCATTCCTTCCGTTGTCGTGCCCGGTTCGTTCTGTACTGGAGACACCCCTGTGTCTTCCTGATCAGTAGCTTGAATAGGTTCACCTTCAGCCTTTTTCGGAGTGGCTCGTTCTTCCTCGCTTGCGATCTCTATGGGGTCCTCCGCCGTGTTCGGTTTTTCCCTGCTGGAGGCCCACTTACCCAAACAACGTTGCGACACCCTCTGCGGCTTGGGCGAGTCTGCCTTGGGGTCTGCTTTCACCACCAATTTTCGCCTGACCGGAATCGGCTTTACAACCTGAGGTGCCACTGGGGTGGGTGCTTCTACTTCCGGCTCTGCTGTCTTTGTTCCTGCGTCCTTGGCTTCCGTAGACGCAGTACCTTCCTCTTCTACTAGTACTTTATCATCCCCGGCTTTCACTTGGGGGTCTACTGGTTCTTTTTCTTTACTCGATACCTCTCCTTCCCCTCCTACCAACTGGAAAGGTCGGCCTTCCGGTATGGTTCCTGATGTGGCTTTCTCCCTGGTTCCTACTGCCCTCAATGCGAGGTCTAGACCCTCAGCCATTGGTGCAGTGTCCTCTTCTCTCCGGTTGACCCTGTTCAGAATCGAGTCAAATTCTTCGTCTGTCATGAGGCCTTGTTTTCTGGCCGATTCATTCAAATCTATTTCCGGCCTTCTCACTTCTTGAAATACCGGCTCCGCTTCGGGCGTTTTCTCTGTTCCTTCGCTCCCCTCCGGAGTTGTCTTGCCTTGACTCGACTTTTTCTTACGCTCCTCAGAGTCGGAGTCGTAATGTGCGGCGATAGCGTCGAGTTCTGCCGAATCCGGTACTGAAACTGCTGCATGACTGACCGGCGCAGGCGGAGCTTCGTTGGATGTGGTTCTGACGCCCCCTATTTGGCCGAAACTGGTCAGAGCCGTCGTCCAGTCCCTAGTTGGGTCCTGTTGGCGAAGAAATGCCATCATGGCATCCAAGGAAACCATGGGCGATGGCTGAGCGACGGGTGCTGGTGGGGTTGGCTGTGGTCGTGTCTCCGGGGTTTCTCGGCGGCTGGGTTTGGTTTTCTTGGCGAATGCTTTCTTACCCATGAGCGGAAATTACGATCTGGAAATTAGGGTTGGGAGTCGGCGGAGATGAAAGAGGAATTTTTCGAGAGAGAGTGTAATTGCAAAATGAGGGTTTGTGAGGGGAAAAGGTAAAGCGGTATGGTTATGTGGGAGAGAGAATGCAGTTCCAGGTGGTTGTAACCGGTTATCAGGGGTAGCCGGTCGCGACGTTTCAGATGGGAATGGCGGTTGAGGTTTCTGGCCTCTGATTGGTCCGCGCGTCTTTTCCCTCTGCTCACGCGCCATTTTTCCTGCTGCCACCCTGCAAAAGCTGCACAAGCTTTAATTCAAATTTTCGTCCTCTCCATAATTTCCCCTATACTTACCTAAAAAAGAAACTAATTCAAATGGGCACTTAAATAAAATTTTGAAATAGCAGCAGATAAGTAATCCCTTGGTCAATGTGCACTCCAAATTAAAATGAAGGCCCGAAAATATTTTTGGATTTTTAGGAATTATCTAGCGTGCAAAGATTAATTACGTATTCACAATATTTACAACTTCCTTAGGCAATTTGGAATTCAACTTGGCCAGTATATGCAAACTATTTTCAAAAGGAAACTGGCCGCGCGGAACTCCAAATTCCTATCTTACTGATCAGTATGAAACCGATGTAAGTGGCTGTAGTGGAATTTCATCCACCACACCCACCTCGCTTTTATCCCTGAATATTTTCAACCTATGCCCATTTACTATGAAAGGTTCAGAGTTAGAAAAACTCTCTGAAATTTCTACTACCCCATTAGATCGGAGTGCAGTTATGATGTAAGGTCCTGTCCACTTGGACTTGAGTTTCCCTGGCATAAGCTTCAATCTTGACTGGAAGAGTAGTAATTTCTGGCCAACATGGAGCTCCTTAGTTCTCAGATTTCGATCATGCCATAATTTAGTTCGTTCTTTGTACCACATGGCGGAGTCGAATGACTCCAATCTAAGTTCCTCAAGCTCCTGCAGTTGCAGCTTCCTTTCCTCTTCACAGGTTGTAGCATCCATATTCACTTTCTGTACTGCCCAGTATGCTCGATGCTCGATTCCAACTGGTAAATGGCACATCTTTCCAAAAATAATCCGGTAAGGGGACATGCCTATGGGGGTCTTGTAGGCTGTTCGATACGCCCAGAGAGCATCCTCTAACCTTACACTCCAATCCTTCCTAGAAGTGTTCACCGTCTTCTCCAAAATTTTCTTTATCTCGCGGTTAGAGATTTCTGCTTGACCATTTGCTTGTGGATGGTAAGGGCTGGATAGTCTATGGTGCACACCGTATTTCTTCATCAAGGCTTCAATTGTGCGATTACAGAAGTGTGTACCTTGATCGGATATGATCGCCCTGGGTACACCGAATCGGCTGAAGATATGACTCTTTAAGAACTTGGCCACTTCCTTGGCTTCACACGTGCCTGTGGCCTTGGCTTCTACCCATTTGGAGACGTAGTCTACAACAACTAGGATATACAGATTCCCATAGGATGAAGGAAAAGGCCCCATGAAATCCATTCCCCATATGTCGAATAGCTCGCAAACTATTACAGGTACCTGCGGCATTTCATCCCGGGCAGATATTCCACCGGTCCGTTGGCAACGCTCACAACTTCTGCAAAACTCGTACGCATCTTTGTTGAGGGTTGGCCAATAAAAGCCGCTATCCAAAATCTTCCTTGCCGTCTTCTTGGACCCGAAATGTCCTCCGCATGCTAATGAATGGCAGTGGGTTAAAACATCCCGCTGCTCCCAGTCAGGAATGCACCTCCTTATCACTTGATCGGACCCTACCCTCCACAAATAGGGGTCGTCCCAAAAGTAGTATTTTGCTTCACTCTTGATCTTTATTCTTTGGGCCTTGGTAACACTCGGCACTTCTGGAAGCTCTCCAGTCACTAGGTAGTTGGCCAGGTCCGCATACCATGGTTCCTGCCCTACCTTCTCTTTTCCTTTTGCTGTATCATTCTGACCAGTAAGCTTGAACACTTCTTCCCAATCAATTCGTCTGGGCGCAAAAATCACCTTACACAAATGTTCTTCTGGAAATTTATCGTGCACTTCGTCACCGTTTCCATCTTGCACTATTCTGCTCAAATGGTCTGCCACCTTGTTCTCGACTCCTCGCTTATCTTCTACCTCCCAGTCAAATTCCTGTAACAAGAGTACCCATCGGATCAAGCGTGGTTTGGATTCCTTCTTGGCAATCAGATACTTAATCGCCGCATGGTCAGTATACACTATGACCTTGGATCCCAACAAATATGGCCTGAACTTCTCGAAAGAATACACCACTGCCAGCATCTCCTTTTCAGTGGTATCGTAATTCTGCTGGGCTTGATTTAAAGTCTTGGACGCATAAAAAATTACGTACCTCTTCCCGTCGATCTTCTGACCCAGCACGGCTCCTACCGCAAAATCGCTGGCGTCGCACATTACTTCGAAAGGATGGTTCCAGTCTGGAGCCCTTATGATAGGTGCGGATATCAACTTTTCCTTGAGAAGGTTGAAAGCAGCCTTGCATTGCTCATCAAAGATGAATTCCACGTCATTCTGAAGTAATCTAGTAAGGGGCTGGGCGATCTTGGAGAAATCCTTGATAAATCTTCGATAAAATCCGGCGTGCCCCAGAAAACCCCTTATTCCCTTCTGATCAGTAGGGTATGGTAATTTGGATATAACATCTACCTTGGCTC
Organism: Salvia splendens; assembly: GCF_004379255.2. Taxonomy (NCBI): domain Eukaryota; kingdom Viridiplantae; phylum Streptophyta; class Magnoliopsida; order Lamiales; family Lamiaceae; genus Salvia; species Salvia splendens. Next base: position 16,626,958 of record NC_056049.1, on the reverse strand, counting down.
GATCCACTTGGATACCTCTTTCAGAGACCACGTGTCCTAAAACTATCCCTTCGGTGACCATAAAATGGCACTTTTCAAAGTTCAAAACCAAACTCTTTGCTTGACATCTTTCCAAAACTATATCCAAATGGTGAAGGCAAGAGTCGAACGAGTCTCCGTAAACTGTGAAATCATCCATGAATATCTCTATGCAATCCTCAATCAAATCGGAAAATATGCTCATCATACATCGTTGAAACGTACCTAGAGCGTTGCACAGGCTGAAAGGCATGCGACGGTATGCATAGGTTCCAAACGGGCAAGTGAAAGTGGTCTTGTCCTGGTCCTCAGGATCTACGTAAATTTGGAAATACCCGTTGTACCCATCTAGAAAGCAGAAAAACTTCTTCCCAGCTAATCTCTCCAACATTTGGTCGATGAACGGCAGGGGAAAATGGTCCTTCCTGGTCGCATTGTTCAGCTTACGGTAATCGATGCACATTCGCCAACCCCTGACTAGCCTCGTTGGGATCAGTTCATTCCTCTCATTCTGAACTACTTGGATGCCCGACTTCTTTGGGACCATGTGGATCGGGCTGACCCACTCACTATCCGGTACTGAATAGATAATCCCTAGCGACAACAACTTCAAGATCTCCTTCAATATCTCTTCTCGTATGTTAGGGTTTACCTTCCTTTGAGCATCTCGATGTGCCTTCGCTCCTTCCTCCAACCTAATGTGGTGCATGCAGACATCGGGGCTAATTCCCACTAAATCTGTAAGACTCCAACCAATCGCCTTCTTGTTCTTGCTCAGCACGGTCAGTAGCCTAGCCTCTTGTTCCTTCGTAAGGCTGCTACTGATGATCATTGGATATGAGTTCTCCTCTCCGAGGAAGGCATACTTCAAATTTGGTGGTAACTTCTTCAGCTCAACTTGAGGTGAAAGTGTGTCTTCGGGTAGAGGGTTTTTCTCAATCTCTCCTTCTTTTTCTAAATCTCCCTCCGATGGTTCTTCTATACTGGCAGGTAGCTGAACCCCTGCGGCTCCAATGAACTCCGATTTCTGGCAGAATTCCTTGATTGCTGCTTCTATTTCCTCATCAGTTAACCCTTGGCTACTGATCAGATCGCACCATGCAGCAGCTTTGATGTCAGCCTGCTCATAAACATCTAACGCTTGGAGTTTCTCCTGCAATAGTTCGGTCTCAAGAAAATCTTGGACAAGGGGGTCAATCACATCAACATAACACAAATTTTCAGAATCAATCGGTTTCTTCATGGCTTCATTGATATCAAAAGTGAATTTTTCTCCATGAAAATCAATGCAAATTGTCCCCTCGGCCATGTCCACTATTGTCTTAGCCGTTCTCAAAAATGGCCTTCCTAACAACACTCCACTAGATTCCCTAGCTTCATGCTCACTCATTTTGATCACATAAAAATCAGCAGGATAGGTAAAATCATGCACTCTTACTAACACGTTTTCTAAAACTCCTTCAGGACTTATGCACGACCTATCAGCCAGTTGGATCAACACCCTAGTATTCGACAATCTAACTCCCTTCAATCGGTTATAGATAGACAATGGCATGACATTTATGGATGCCCCCAAATCACACATTGCATGTTTGACCTTCACATCTCCTATAGCTATAGGCAGAGTGAACATACCTGGATCGGCTCTCTTGGGTGGCAACTTCTCTTGCACTATTGCTGACGCTATCCCTTCCACCATAATCTTGTCATCCTTCTGGGCTCTCCCGGCTATGAAGTCCTTTATGAATTTCCCAAGAGGGGGTAGCTTCACGGCTTGGAGGAATGGTATGGTGACTTCCAACTTCCCAAAAATCGACAAGTAGTCAACCGGGTTCTCTTTCTTCCTCTTTGTAACAAATCAGAATGGGAATGGTTTCTCCCATTTTTCCTCCTCTACTGGTTCCTCAGCAACCTTCTTAGAGTTTTTCTTGGGTAGTTCATGGGTCTGAGCCTCCATTCTGGGCTCTACCTCTTGAGGAGGTTCCTTCCTGGTCAGTAGGGTGTCGGGTTCACCTCGTACACTTGGTGTATCATCCAAGAAGAATGGATCTTTCATCCGAGGCATAGTTCTCCCTAATTCTTCCGCTGAAATGGTATCACCTCCTATCTTCGTTCCATTGGATCCTCCACCAGGTTGTTTCGGTTGAGGCGCGTCATAAGTGGTTCCTGACCTCAACGTAACCTTACTCACATTTGCCTTTTCGGGCATTTGGACTGTAGATGGGAGTTTCCCTGCATTTCCCTTCAAATCACCCACCGAACTGGCCAGTTGAGCTAACTGCCTATTCATCATATCCATGTTCGCCTTATGTTCCTTCTGGGCGTTTTGCATCCCCTGCACGACCTCATTATGGGATTGCAATTCTCCTTTGATGCTCTGTTCAGACGCTAGCATTTCACCCATCATGTCCTCAACGGATCTCCTTGACCTGTTCGAGTTTTGGAAATGACTTGGCCCTTGGTGTTGATAGTTCTGGGAGTTTTGCTGGCCTTGATTAGGCGGGTATTGGTTATACTGGGCAGGAGGGGTGTACTGATCTTGAGGATATTGATTCTGGTGCTGGCCTTGGAATTGATTTTGGTTCTGATGGTTTTGGGGTCCTGGGTTTGGCTGATTTTGGAAGTTTTGGAAGTTTCTCTGGTGGGGTGGCACATAGACAGGGTTCGGGTTCTGGTTTTGTGGGTTTTGGTTTTGGGAATGTTGGTTTCTTCCTGACCAGTTGGGCTGGTAGTCTGGGTTTGCTGGTCCACGGTTAGGGTTTTGGTTCGGATGAGGGTTATACTGGTTCTGACCTTGGTTCTGATTTTGGCTCCCGTCACCCCATCGGAAGTTTGGATGATCCCTCCATGGTGCATCCCGTTGCCTACCTTGAATCCAATGCCCACTAGAATTGAAGTACCTCGCAGCATTAACTTGCTCCATATTCCCGAAGTCAGTAGGCTGATCATAGTTTGGTCCTTGATTTCCCTGCTCTGCACCCTTGTAATTCCCAGTTGGGGGTGGAGTGCTCTTCTCGATCGCACTCAGAAGTGACTTCTTCAGCTCATCCATTTTCAAATCCATTTTCTGCTCCAGTGTATTTTACTGATCAGTAACCGAGGCAACGACAGCCCGCTCTCGGTTGTATCCTTCCCTTGAATGGTCATACTCTTTCTTTGCATTCAATAGTTTCCTTAGGACTCTCTTTGCTTCGCTAACCCGTAATTGCGTGAAGCTTCCTCCTGACGATGAATTTGCCAGGTCCTTGGTTACCGCGTTCATGCCTTCGTAGAAAGTATGATATACTTCAATGTCCGCCATGCGATGGTTGGGACATGATTCCAAAAGACCCATGTATCTTGCCCAATAATCACTCAAGGGCTCATCATACCCTTGCTTCACATTAGTTATTTCCCTCTTCAGCGCGCTTGTCTTGGATGACGGAAAAAACTCGCCCAAAAATGCTGACTTGAAATCGGCCCAAGTCTCAATAGAGTTGGGGGGCAGGCGCATGAACCAGGTGTTAGCTTCCCCCTTGAGCACAAATGGCAAAGCCTTCAGCCTATAATCATCCTCAGTTGCTCCTGCTGGTCTCCTCTGCGCCCTACAAATTTTGCAAAACTCATGAAGAAACTCATACGGCCCTTCGTAGCTCTTCCCGCAGTACGTAGGCAGGATCGCGATCACATGAGGCTTCACATCGCAGGCGGTTTGCCCTGGAGTAACGACTATGGCTTGCGGGGGTTCTCCTTCAGTATGCGCGTTCAGCGTCCCGATCTCCGGGTCCTCATCTCCGTGGTTGGCCATTTCCCTTGGGTTGCCTTCCAACCGTGGTATCTCTTCTGGTATCGGTCCCTCTATGGTGCCCTTCTCTTCGTCACTACTCGTGCCTAGGTCAGACAAGGTGGTCGACAGGCCAGAACGAGTGGTTACGAGTATAGATCCTCGCTGAAGTATCTTCGGTCTCCCCTGGTCAGGAGCCGAACTGCTTCTCATAAACTGAAATGAAAAGAAAAGAAAAAGAAGATTATGCACAATATATACGCCAAAGTATCACACACAAAAGTAACTAGTAACGCCATCCATCCCCGGCAACGGCGCCATTTGAAACAGTGGTTTTCAGGGCGCTTAGGTGTCGTTCAAGCAAGGATATATCCTACTGGTCAGGATAGAGATCCTAACTAAGCCTAGACCCTGGTTTCAAAAATTCCTCAACCCACTTCTACTGAGCAGTATGGTGGTGGTAAGGGTCGAATCCCACAGAGATGGTGCGTTAAAACTATTATGGTGATATTCTGGATGGTTTGGTTAGCTACCACGCTTTGGGTTGAGACTTATCTAGGTTGGAATTTAAAGGTGGTACTCTACTGACTAGGAGGTGGGAAAGGTGTTGGACAGGCGGCTGTGTACGTGGAAATGGGGAGACATTTTTGTAACAGAAAATATTTGGAAGGTACGGGATTCTATTTTGGGCTAGACAGAATATTCAGAGGGTAGTGGTAGTCATGGTGACTAGGCCGACAGATCTGCAGGTTATAACTAAAAGTAAAGGACAAAAAGCAAAAAGCATCTAAAAAGCAAAGTAGTCCCCAACATTAGACATGGACATCTTCTTCTTCAACAACACAAACTAAAATCAGAAAATAATTCCAGATTCAACACGGAAACACAGTTTATCAATTCGCGAACACAGATCCACAAATAAGAACACCAAATCTGAAATCAAAACACAGAAACTGCAACTCCGCGTATTGGTCAACAGGAAACGAAACGCACTCAAACTAAACTTCACATGCAGTGATTCACTCACGATCGAACAGTTCCACGTTTAACTAAGAAAATGCGACGGAAACAAGGAAAGAAAAGATTCAGCACTTAAAACACCAAGGAACCTTAGATCTAAGCTAACTAGGCGGAATAGGAAGGAAAAGAAATCAACACCATAACTGAACGGAAATCAACTTCTTAGCATTAACACGTTCGGATCTTCAACAAGTACTTCAAAAGCAGAAAATATCCAAAAGCAAGCAAGAATCCAACGAAAGGAGAGCAAGTAAATTAAACTACGAAAGCGAATAAAAGTGTTTTGCCACTCCGGGCGATGAAATCTCTAAGCTACGGTCTTGCTGGCTGGATCGGACGATTTGGAACTCCGGGAACATCTAGATCTTCAAGTGACCATGGCAGTGGCGAGGAATGAGATTCTGGACTGGGCTGAAAGACTAAACTCCGAGAGAACTCTCCTAAAAGTGATGATGATGAACGATGATCTTTTTATTTTCTCTCCAAGTGGCTTCCTTTTATAGGGAGGCTTACCCTTGATTTTTAGGGTAAGACCTTGCGGTGAAATGACTTCTTTGCCCTTAATTGTGATTGAGCAGTCCCAGCTATCCTTCTTCTCCATCTCGAGCCATTTTTGCATGTATACTGGTTAGTACGTAATCGTCCTGACGCCCTTTTCACTTGAAGTGTCTGAAACTCTGCCTACTGGCTAGAACGCTTAAGCAACTAGTTTTGCAGATATAATTCAATTATGCACATCATACTGACCCGTAACCTAGGCCTACAATACGACTTATCACCTGCCTTTGTCAACTCAGTCACTATACTACCGACTAAATCCAGATGACGACTCACATAATTCCACTTGATCAGTTACTTTCCCCCACTTCCGACTTTTAATTTTCTAAGAAATAAAAATAACACATTAAAAACTATTTACACTAATAAGGATTTGACCGGGTTCCCATGGGATGTTACTTGATCTGTTTAATAGATTTGGAAATTATCGCTTGATCAAGCAGACTTCCCATGAGTACCCGATCACTCCTTCTACCTGTTCATTGGTGCGAGCTAGGCATTAGTAGTGGAATGTCGCCCACTACAAACGCCTCCATTCCGTCCCTTCCTGTCAACTCGCTTGCTACCAAGTAGTCGGCCATATCTGCAAACACTGCCCTTTTCTGTGCGTGTTGTCCCCAGCTTCTCTGTTCGCTTTGATCACTTTTCCCTTCCTTGCAGATCCGCTGTTCTTCAGATTGTGACTTGATGAGATGCAGGTGCCCTTCAGGGAAATCGGCTGGAATGGTTTCCCTGTTTCCTTCTCGTAGAATTCGGCACAGGTGATTCACCTCTCTGTCCTCACATCTTTTCTTATCCACTGCTTCCCATTCAAACTCCTGTATAAGGAATAACCACCTGTGCAAATGCGGGTTTGATCCCCTTTTCGCTAAGAGGTACTTGATGGCCGCCTGGTTTGTATACACTATTACCCTGGAACCAAGTAGGTATCGTCCGATCTTTCCAACTGCAAAGACTACTGATAGCACTTCCTTTTCGGTCGCATCATAGTTCATTTGTCCCCGATTCAATGTTTCTGACACGTAGAGGGAAACGTAACTCTCCCCTTGGATTTTCTGACTTAATACTTCCCTCACAGCATGATTGCTAGCATCGCACATCACCTCAAAGGGGTGATTCCAGTCGGGGGCACGTATTTTTGGAAAGTTTATCAATCGGTCCTTTGGGAACACAGCCTTACAGCCATCAGAGAACTCAAACTTCATGTTATTCGGAAAAAGCTTCATCAGTGGCTGGGCACTTTTTGCGAAAACCTTGATGAATCTTCTATGGATCCTGGCGCGTCCTATAAAGGTTCTGACCTCCTCCCGGTCGGTAGAGTATGGGAGTTTCACTGCCTGCGTGTGCATTGCTTCGATTATTCGAGGGGTCTGCCCAGTTCGAATTCTGCCCTTTGGGTGTCAGTTTCGGTTGTCACTGGAAGAGTAACTCTTCCTCCCCCACCATGAACTCTTCCAATCTCAGGGCGGGGCTAATTCTGCATTGTCGATTAAAGTGGGGCGTCCCTCCCTTTTTTATCATGGTATGCATATACAGCTCCGGGTGAGTTTCTATCAAGGCATGCATTTTCCACTTGACTACCCCTTGATCCGGCCTCAGTTTTTTCTTTGATTTCCCTTCCTGTTCCTACAGATTTAGGTTGACTGGTTTGTTATTGGCCTGGTTGGTAAGGTTCTTGAGAGTCATCGGCGATGCTGGTGCGGAGATTAGTTGCCTTGTAGGCGAGGGATCTTCCTTCAGCATTCCTTTCAATGGAATGGCTTGGTCAGGTGGTTTCTCGACCCTTCTTAGGTGGGTAACCTCTTTTGACTCGGTTGGTTTTGACGGTTGGCAAAATTTCATAATTTCCCTTCCAATGGCTTGATCGTCAGTTTCTCCAGTCATCGTCGTATCAAACCATTCTGCTGCCTCTCTCTTGAGCTGTTCACCTTCAGTGGAACCAGAGGGTGGTTCTTTGAAGGATTTCTTTTCCGGATACTTTTGTTTCCGAGTGCTGATAGCGTCTACTGTTTGAATGCTCTCGTTGTCCTGTGGCTTCCTCACAGCTTTATCAACTTCGAATGTAAGTTGTTCTCCATTAAAACTCAACTTCATCGTCCCCTGGCGGACGTCGACTGTGCCGGCTGTGGATATGAATGGACTTCCCAAAAGGATGCCAACAGACTCTTCCGCTCCCGGCTCTGTCGTCTTTATGACGAAGAAGTCGACGGGGTACATAAACTTGTTTACTTTGACAAGTTCATCTTCCAGAACTCCTTCGGGGTAGATGCAAGACCCGTCTGCTAGCTGTATTTCCATATCGGTTTTGACAAGCTTAGCATCTTCCAGCTTCTCGTATATAGAATACAACATAATATTGATGGAAGCCCCTACATCGCACATTGCTTGCGCCATTTGGACGTTTCTGATGGAAATTGGGAGCGTAAATACCCCTGGGTCAGCTTCCTTTGGTGGAAGATCACTAGATTGGATCACTCCAGTCACAATTTCTGCTTCGCCCATCTTCCTCTTCCCAGCAACCTGTTTATGGGTGCTAGACTCTTTTCCTTTTGTGACTTCATCAAGGGTGTTGGACTCAAGGCTTCCGTTATGATTGAGTCTAGGTGCTGGAAAACTCGCAGATGAGCTTTGACAAACTGTTTCTGATTTCAGAGAGACAGTATTGACATTTTCGCACCCTGTAGGTTGTTGCACTGTGGCTGGGAGCTTTCTCTCATTCCCTCTCAGCTCGCCCAATGACATGGCTACCTGGGACAACTGCTTTGTAAGCATTTCGAGTGCAGCCCTCTGTTCTTTCTGAGTCTCTTGTATTTCTCTCATCGCGTCTTGGGGCTGATGCGGGATCATCACATCTCCTGGACCTTCAAATTGATGTTTGTTATATCGCTGATTAAATCGACCTCCTCCATGCCCTTGCTGATAGTAGCCGGAAGGTCCATACTGCTCTGGCTGGAAGTGATTCTGCGGGTTTCCTCTTTGGTACTGCGGGACATAGTTCACCATTTGATCATTTGGTTGTCTTCCCTGGTTGCCAAACTGAGGGACTTGGTGCTGGTACCCCCACTCTCCTTCCTGTTGTCGGCTTGACCAGTTCGGTTGTCCTCCACTTGACTAGCTCACTTGAGGTCCTCTTGACCATCCTGCCTGACAGCCCTGCAATTTGTTCCCTCCAGTGTTCGGCCTCTCTTGGATCCGAGCAGGCCAGTTGGGCTGCCCCTCGGTGAGTTGTAAGGGTTGTGTCGGGGGGGGTGGTTGGCTTTGATTCCGATAAGTCCACCTAAAGTTTCGGTGGTCCCTCCACGGAGCATCTCTCTGCTTCCCTTGGGTGGTCCCTCCACGGAGCATCTCTCCAGTTCCCATTCGCGTTCCAATGACCTACGACATTCACTTGGGCTTGCGGCTCTACCTTAGAGGGGAATTCACAGTAATAATAATGATGTTCTTCTGGTGGGGACAGTTGCGGAACATATTGTGTCTCCTTTGGTGCAGGTGGTGGCGGTCTTGCTTTGTCTACTATCTCCAGCAGTTTCTTCTCCATTTGCTCAAATCGAGCCTCCAAGTTTTCGTCATTGCGCACCTCAGCTACATGCACTGCCCATCTTCTATAATGGCCTCGAGATGTCTCGTACGATCGCTTAGCCTCGATCAGCCTCTCCAGTATATTTTTGGCTTGGCTAAACGGGGTTTTTGAGAAATCCCCTTGAGCAGCGAGGTTGAGGTCGTTTTTGCTGTCCACCGTACGTCCTCCATAGAAGATCGAGTAGATCTCCCGCTCCCCCAGCTTGTGGTTGGGGCATGCTTGAAGCAGCCCTTGGAATCTGTCCCAGTATTGACCGAGGGGCTCATCGTACTCCTGTCTGGCTTCGGTAATCTCCCATTTGAGGGCACTCGTCTTTGATGCTGGAAAGAAGCGGTCGAGGAATATCATGTGGAATTCGGCCCAGGTCCTGATGGATCCTTCTGGCAGCCTTGACAGCCAGACACTCGCATCGCCCTTTAAAACGAATGGAATAGCTTTGAGCCTGTAATCTTCGGATGTGGATCCAGCCGGCACGGGCTGAATATCACAGTATCGGTAGAACTCCTCCAGAAATGTGTACGGACACTCTTTTGAAAGACCGTAAACGTGGGACAAAACAGCCAGTACTCCTGATTTGATCGAGATGGTCCGCATCCCAGGAGTAACGGCAATGGCATGTGTGGGCTCCTTTCATCATGAGCGTGCAGAGATCCGATACCGGAGTCGTCAGCGACAAGGGCCATCTCTACTGGTGGTGGTTGTGTGTTCTGTTCAGCGGCTGCTGCAGCTTCTAATGTTGCTCTATAACGAGTGGTGACAACGCCGGCTTCCTGGACTCTCCAATGAGCGTTAGTCTCTCTGTATAAAAAGGGATGATTCCAGTGTCCACCGCGTTGGTACCTTCTCATCAACAGTGAAAAACAAAATGAGAAAACAAGGAAATAAGACTATATACACCTACGTACTACGCACAAACATAAAGTAACACCATGTTTTCCCGGCAACGACGCCATTTTGGTAAGACTTGGAAAGAGACGAAAACGCGATTAGAATGCGGATTAAGTTATATGGAATGATAACCGAACCGGTCGGATCAGTTAGCAAATGTCGTTGCCACTTAATCAATGCAATCTTGCTCTCACTCTTTCTTCCTTACCAAAATAATTTGTAAACTCCCACAGAGAAGTTGGTGTGTTGAGTGTGTGAGTAGTGAACAGGGAGGGGTTGGCTGCTGCCACGCTTTAACTTGGGAGTTTTTAACTACTGTTTTTACTCTAGGAAGAATTAAACTAGCTAGCTTGATCAACGGAGATTTAACTACTGGGTCAAGTAAATTGCAGGTAACACCAGAAAAGTAAATGCGAGGATGAAAATGAATTAACTTTGATTAAACTAAACTGAGAGCAATACAGCGTGAAATTAAAACTAAGCTAATACTTCGGAAAATAAGAAAGCAAGTAAAACCGAGAAGAATCTCGGCGGGTAATTTAGGAATACGCAGACAGAAAACAAGTATTCTGCAGCGCTTCTTTAATTCCCCTATCAAACTACGCATTACTTTATCTAAGCTAAGCTATTCTAGAGAACCGGACTAAGCTAAACTAGACGGAAAGTAAAGGATCTGCCTCTTGTGATGGCACACCCTCTATTTATAAGCTCGATTTGGCCTCCAGCTGGATAACGATCCTGACAGGGAATATTTGCTCATGGTGAAAATGAGCTACTCATTGATTGCTACGTGCCTTTCTTCTAGAATGACGACGCTTTTGAGTAACAGATTCATGACTCATAAGCTAGCATGTGTCCCCTTCTAGAACGTTGTCCTTGATAACAGAATGGTGCGCCACATCCAGCTCATTTCCTCACGTGTTCTTCTTCTAGAAGCCAGCGGTCCCCGCCTAACTGCTTGATCACTCCCCTTGATCAACTCCCCCGATTCTTGGCCTTTTATCGCCTTTTGTACTTGCTTGATCAGTTTGGCCTTGCTACCTTGGTCAAGTGGCATTTCTGCATATTTAACACTTGTTTTGCGCGATAAACCGATCAAGCAGCGTACATTTTACCCTTAAACCGATGCATGAAATGAGCATTATCAAGCACCACCCCCTATGGTAAAGACATATCCACTTGTCGAAAGTGAGTCTTTGTCATCGGATATCCAGTTTGCATCGCAGTACCCTTCAAGTATCGGGGGGTATCTCAAAAAGTGTAGCCTATGATTTTGAGTATACTTGAGATACCTCAAAACTCTTACAAGAGCTTTCCAATGCTCTTTGTTTGGATTGCTCGTATAACGGCTCAATTTGTTCACGGCGCAAGCAATATCAGGTCGAGTGCAATTAGTAAGATACATAATGCATCCAATGACCCGTTCATAATCTTCTTGTGCAACGGGCTCACCCTTGTTCTTGCTCAAGTGAACATTGAGCTCTATAAGCGTTTTAACCAGGATGCCATCATAGGCGTTGAACCTCTTTCATACTTTCTAACATAATGAGATTGTGTTAAAGTGATTCCTTCGGATGTTCTTAGAATTTTCATTCCAAGAATTACATTGGCTAGACCCATATCCTTCATGTCGAAGTTTCTCTTTAACATGGCTTTCGTGTCATTAATCACTTGGGTATTACTACCCATGATTAACATATCATCAACATAGAAAGACACTATAACTTATCCATTATCAGTGTTCTTAATGTAGACACATTTGTCACATTCGTTGATTTTAAATCTATTTGATCACATCACGTTATCAAATTTCAAGTGCCACTGCAACGGCGCTTGTTTCAATCCATAGAGGGATTTAACCAGTTTGCATACCTTTTTCTCTTGTCCAGGTACTACAAAACCTTCAGGTTGTTCCATATATATTTCATCTTCAAGGTCACCATTTAAAAACGCAGTCTTAACATCCATTTGATGAATCTCAAGATTGTGTGCAGCAGCAATCGCGAGAAGCACTCGTATTGATGTAATCCTCGTTACAGGTGAGTAGGTATCGAAGAAATCTTACCCTTCCTCTTGTTTAAAGCCTTTGACTACCAGTCTAGCTTTATACTTGTCCATTGTTCTATCGGCCTTAAACTTTCTTTTAAAGACACATTTGCATCCTAAAGGTTTAGCACCTTCAGGTAGATCAACCAACACCCACGTGTGGTTTAGCAAAATTGAATCAATTTCACTTTGAACAGCTTCTCTCCAATGCAACCCGTCTGGGCCAGCAAAGACTACTTTTATCGATGTTAGTTCTTTATCCAACATAAAAGCAATGTAGTAAGGACCAACTGTCTTTGGTGTACTGACCCTACTACCACGTCTTAGTATTGTATCGTTTGGATCGGGCCTTGTGCTCTTGTGCGATTCTGGCTCTTCATTCGCTGATTCAGAACTAGTAGCTTCATCCTCAATTCTCATCTCAGAATTGGATGCCACATTTTCCTTGTCTTTGCGAGGAAATATATTTTTCAAGAAATACTACATTTCGTGACTCGATTGTTAATCCTACGGTCGCAGTCGGTATTTCAGACTTGTAGACGACAAATCGATAAGCACTCTGAAAAGCCAATCTGGAGCTAGAGTGTGTACGGTGTGTTCTACTGTTCTAGGTCGAGCTACTAAGTCCAATGAATCCACTAGATCACTAGGTCTAGGAACTCAAGGGACTATAGAAGACTCAGTCGTTGGAAACACAAGCTCGTGTTTCAAAGATCCCTCAACCCGTTATACTATAGATAAGTATAGAGATGCAGGGGTCGATCCCACGAAGATGGACGCGTAAGAAAGTATCTAGAGACCTTGGTTTAAAAAGCGGCTGCTGCCACGCAAATTGGGTTGAGGTTGACTACTATTAGACCTAGGCACAAAATCAAACACTAGACCTAGGAAACAGTAAACATCATGTTGACATCGAGCATTCTCATGACTACGAAATAACCAACTACCTTTTGAGACTTAGCAACCAACTTCCTAATTCAACTAAAAAGAAAGCGAATAAAAGTGGGGACCAACTTCTAGAAATATCCAGTACGGAAGGAAAGCTGCAACTAACTAACTAAGGATTTTACTAACAGCAACACGCATAGGATTTTACTAACAGCAACACGCATCTCATCAATTGAATTAAACACGAACATGAAGAAAACAGAGCATGTATCTAGATTCGAACAGAATATAGAAATTTGGACGTTGAAAACATGCAAATAGTCGGAAATAAAACAGATCTACATATACTAGACGGAATGAAAAGAAAACACGAAAGCTAGGCATAAATCTCGATTACTCTATTTCAGATCTAAACGTCAGATGCTTAACCCACTCCGGATCCAAGCAATCCGAAGCCAACAACAACCTGATTCAACTCCACAGTCTCAGATTCAACAAATCTGCTCCGATCAACGCTAGATTCCAACGATCTTACTCACACTCAGCAACCAACATGAAATTCAGACATCCAACTGAGCAATCGCAACAAACTCAAAATGATAAACTTCCATAATCGAAATCAACAGCAGCTCAACCACATAAAATAGAAATTGCATAAACGACAGAAATTCAACCCCTATATCTATGCATGAAATTAGCCTTATCAAACTGCTCACACTTAAACCATACTTGTCCTCAAGTATAAAGACAAGAAAAAGAAATAAGGCGAATTTCAATGCATGATTATCCTATGACCAACTCTAAAAAACAAAAACTCCTAGACCTAGACATAAAACAGACTCAATAAGAGAAAACAAACACTTAAAGAAAAATACGAAGAAAAATAAATAGGCATGAACCAGCTTCAATTTTAGGCAGCCGTCCCCACAAGTTTAAGGTCAATCCAATCGTCTACAGTCTCCAAATTCTCCCCTTCACCTTCTTCTACCTAGTCGGTCTGTCAGTTCGTCCAGATAGCCTATTGACTTCCCACTTGTTGGATTCACTCGATGACTCATTCCTCACCAGGGATGTTAAGATCGAATCGCTCTTAAGTTAATGTTACACCACTGATGCATCGGGTTATGAGAGTTTCTCCTTCCTATAGTCCTCCTTTCTTTTTCCTTTTAATTCCTGGGTCGGGTTACTATTGCTTCCTGCCCTTAGGTATCTTTTTCTTTTATTCCCCCCTTTTTATATTTTCCCCTGGACTTCGTCCAGCTTATACCTCTATTTTTTTTTTATTTCTCCCCTGGACTTCATCCAGCTTATACCTCCTTTTCCTAGACTTCGTCCAACTTATACCTCCTCTTCCTGGACTTCGTCCAGCTTATACCTCCAGAAACCCCTTTTTTTTCTTTTCTCCTTCATACTCTACTCCCTAAGCATCAAGTGGTAGCCCACATTTTTTTACAAGTCAGCTCTCAATGTATAGGCTTATAACTCACTCTTAAAGTGTGGCTTCACAACTAGGTTATCTAAGGCAACTTTTATCGCCCTTACTTCATTCAGACCGCATTCAGCTTATTAAGGGAAAAAGGCATCAAAGTTGACATGCATCCTATCTTCAATTGCTCTTACTAAAGGGATCTTGCCTTATTATATCCACTAGCTCATGCGATACTTAAAAAAACTGAACCTAGAGACACCTATACGACTCTCTCCCCCTCCCACTTCACTCAAGCTTGTCCCCAAGCTATCCCAGTGAAGGGGGAAAATAGGGAAGTACAAAACAGACTACTACGAAACACATAACCAGCAAAAGGCACACTCAAAACAAACTTCTCACACTTAGACCGAGCACCGAGCTACGTGGGATAAATTCCAACAAAACAAAAAGAACAACATGCTTGAAAAGAAACACAAACTTCTCACACTTAGACCAAAGATTGGGCTAAGTGGGAGAAGACAAGTATAAGCGCAGACAAATATATACAGAGCATGCCGGAAAAAAAACACACACAACACAAACATCAAACAAACAAACATAAGACTGAAAGAAAATAAAAGAGAAAAACTAAAAATAAAGTTACTTGGTCAAGGGGGGTTCATTTCGGGTTTTGGCTCCCTTGGGAGCCAACCTGAGGTGGAATGTATGGGCGGGTTACTTTTGCTTTCTTTCTTGTCGGCGACTCCGGCTTATCTGTCTCTTTCTCACTTGAACTGGACACTGTCTTCTTAACTGAAATGGGCTTTGAGGCAGACGGGGCGGTTAAGGGCTTTGACGATGGTGGGGAATACTGGGGAGTTGAACCTCCTGGCCCTGGCTGGGTAGGCATGTGGCTAGGCCCAGCAGGCAATTTCATCTGCGGCTCAGCAAAGTTCTCCTTCAGCCATTTCGTTATAATCATCATTAACTGGACGGCCTCCGCCATCCGATCATTTTGCGTAGATGACTTCCCCACCATGACAGTGACGCGCCCCTTGAGGGCCTGTATCTCTTCCCTGACTCCACCGAGCTCTGTCGGTATCCCGGCCATTTCTTTCCTGGCATCGCCGAGTTCCTTGCTCATCACACCCATTACCTTTTTGTAATTTACCCAATTCGTTGTGCATCACACTCACTTCTACTTTCATCTCCTCCACATCCATACTAGCTTTCGACTCACCAACATCCTGCTCTAGCTTGACCTGAGGCTCCAACCTGCCAACTTCATAGAAACAAACGTCCTTCCCATGCATGTATAGCAACCCTTTGTTGAAGAAGTATTCTACGTTGAAAACCTCCGGGGGCTCACACATATCTACCTCGGGGACAGATTTGGCGATCTTCATTATCGTGTTGCGTTGAAGATAAGCCCCCAAAAGGTGACATGTATACATATGACGGGAAGGGTTTGCGGCCATTTGATGACACGCCTGGGCTAGCCAGTAGCCCAAGTGCACTTTGACGTCCTTGGCCATACACCAAGTAAAGTAGAGATCTGTCGTAGTCAAGGCAGAGTTGGCTGCCCCCATAAGATTATAGCTGATAAAGGTCTGAGCAAAACGAAGAATCCGGTTGTCGATATGAAACGCCTTCAAATAACTAGTTTTGAACTGGCCCACCTTAGGATGGGTCACGAACTCCCAGGCTGTTTGCGGCTTGAATCCGGGCGTGCACTTTGGAGGGCCGACCATCCGGTCGTTCCAGATTCCCTCATCATCATCCTTGTGAGTGAACAGTCCCATTCGGAGAGACCATTCCCGGATACTCATCTCATGTTCTTCGGTGAACAGACAGAAAGTGATCGCGTCTGCATCCAAATCTGTAGTAGACTTCAATCGGAAGGTAGAGAAGAACTCACGCGCTAGGGTTGTCGGTACTTCCGCAGTGCTATGCTTTAACAACCAGTCAAACCCGATAACCTCGATGTATTGCCTGAATTCCGCATCACAGTCTATCTTCTTCAGTTCCTCGGGATCATAACGTTTCCCCGATTTAGCAAGCTTACCCGTGCTGCACCATTCCTTATAAGTCGCCGCCCGCTTGGGATTAGCGAACTTCCTCATCGCGTCTAGCAATCCCTTCGTGACCCATACCTCCGCAGGCTCAAAGTTTAACTCCTACTCTGGCTCTTCAAACTCAACCTCTTCAAATGCACTGGACTAGGCAGGGTTAACTGGTTCCTTCGTGTATGGTACCTTTGCGGGATGAGGAAGTGAGGCTTCAACAGACTCGCCCCCAGCGGGTTTCTTCGACTTCTTGACCAAGGAAGGGGCTGCTTGTTTACCCTTCCTTTTCCTCTCCACCGCTTGGCGGTGTTCCTCCTCGGTGCTAGGTCCAGGAGAATATGCTTTCCCTGTTTCCTTAACCACTAGATCCAGTACTTCCCTACCAGTAGGTTGGGCTGTATCATCTATCTCGTCCAACAGGCTTCGCTGAGCCTGCCGCCTAGTTTCTCGTTTGTCCACCGGTGAATCTGTCCCTCCAGAACATCTGTCAGATCCACCACTAGCTGCACCGTACCATCGACGGGTTCCGATGTTTCTTCAGTAACGAGGCCATCCATCTCCTCAGACAATTCAGGGGTTGCCCCCGCAAAGTAAATAGGGCTTTCCCCCTACTCCGAACGTTTTTCCACTAAGGCTTCACCACCCACAACCTGCACAGGGGTTTCTCCCTCCAAACCTTCGACAAGGGTTTCCCCTTCCAAACCTTCGACAAGGGTTTCCCCTTCTAATAGTCCTATAACAGAAACAAGGGTTTCCCCCTCAGATAACCCGGCAGCAACAACAGGGGTTTCCCCCTCAACCACAAACGGCGACCTTTGGTCTCCGACTGCTAAATACTCTAACCCAACCGCCAGATCTGCCTCACCCCCTGTTTCTTTCGCTGCGTCCGTCATGCTGGTGGGCGGCTCTGTTGTTGTCAGCAATACGGCGTGCTGAGTCACCGAGCTGTCGGGAATAGTGAGTGATGGTGGTGGTGGTGTTGAAACGGTAGTTGCGGCGGACGGTGTGGTTTGCCCCATCATTGCTGTAAACATGGCAAAGGCTTTCATCGCCTCTTCAGGACCGCCGAACTTCTGCATTAAGTCAGACATAAATGCTGCCGCACTGGCGTCGGTAGATGTGGTAGGTTTCCCGGCTTCCGATTTGTTGTCCATGACTTGAATCTGAAAAACATAAAAAAACTTGGAAGAAAATTTTAATTAGGGTTACAGAAAGGTGGGTTTCGCGAGAGAGAGCTTTTGGGGATTATTAGAGTGAGAGAGTGTTTATTTTTAGAAATAAAGAATAAGGAGGGAAAATAGGTATTAGATAGGAATGGGAACGGTTTGCAGGTGGTTGTAGATATGAGGTCAGGAACCGTACGCCTTCCCTTAAAGTGCAAATTTGAAATTCGAATTGTACCGCTTCCCTCTCAATTAAAACTCTCTGCCCCATGTAAACACTGTTCTCTGCCACGCCACACTTAGAGAAAAACAACAAAAATGAAACGCCAGGTTTCCAGGTCAAGGATTTAAAATATGACAAAACAATTTCCCTAAGGAAATCTGGCATTCCGAAAATATTTTTGGAAGATTAGAATTTTTTTTTTTTGGAAATTTTTTCATTTAGGAAAGCAATTAAATTATTTACAAATTCAATTTGGCACTCTCGAGATTCCCTGGTTCAGTGAATAGATATAAACATCATCCTAATTTACCTGACCCAGGAATTCATCGAGAGCACTGCTTGCTAAACTAAATAGGGTATAATGGAGAGTGCGCGTAGTGGCATTTCCTCCACTGCACATAACTCAGAATTATCCCTTAAAAGCTTTACCCTATGACCATTAACAAGAAAGGGAGTAGAGTTTGAGGTACTGCCCTGAATTTCCACAGCTCCATTTGCTCGAAGGCCAACAACAGTGTATGGCCCTACCCATTCGGACTTTAGCTTCCCAGGCATCAGTTTGAGCCTGGATTGAAAAAAGAGTACCTTCTGCCCTACTTGGAGTTCCTTGACCCGGAGATTTTTATCGTGCCAGAGCCTTGTCTTCTCCTTGTACCACATTGCGGACTCATATGACTCCAGTCTCAATTCTTCCAACTCATGAAGTTGCAATTTCCTCTCTTCCTCACAAGACTGGAGTATCATGTTAATCTCCTTGACCGCCCAGTATGCTCTGTGCTCCACTCCTACGGGCAGATGGCACATCTTGCTAAAAACCAACCTGTAAGGTGACATTCCAATAGGCGTTTTGTATGTTGTCCTGTAAGCCCACAATGCATCTCCTAGTCTCTTACTTCAGTTCTTCCTTGACGGATTCACCTTTTTTTCTAATATCGCCTTTATCTCCCTGTTGGAGATCTCGGCCTGTCCATTAGACTGAGGATGATACGGGGTAGAAAGCCTATGGTGGACCCCGTATTTCCTCATCAGAGCTTCTATTGTCCTGTTACGGAAGTGTGTCCCTTGGTCAGAAATAATTGCGCGCGGTACCCCGTATCTATTAAAGATGTTGGCTCTAAGGAACTTGGCCACTTTTTGGCTTCGCAGGACATGGTGGCCTTTGCTTCCATCCACTTCGAAACATAATCTACAGCCACAAGTATGTAAGTATTCCCATATGAAGATGGAAATGGACCCATGAAATCCATTCCCCAAACGTCGAAAATCTCGCAAACAATCACTGGGAATTGCGGCATTTCATCTCTCTTCGAAATTCTTCCCGTCTTCTGGCATCTTTCACAGTTTTGGCAGAATTCAAAGGCATCCTTGTGTAACGTAGGCCAATAAAAGCCACTATCTAACACCTTCCTTGCGGTTTTCCTCAGTCCAAAGTGACCTCCACAAGCTAGGGCATGGTAATGATTCAACACATCCCTTTGTTCCCATTCTGGAATACACCTCCTTATTACTTGGTCGGCTCTCATTCTCCATAAATACGGGTCGTCCTAAAAATAATACTTGTCTTCGCTTTTCAGTTTCATCTTCTGGGCCCGGGTAATTTCTTGCGAACTAGATACTTCTCCAGTGACCAAATAGTTTGCTAGGTCTGCGAACCAAGGTTCGGCGTTCAGCTGACACTTCCCTTTTTCAGAATCTACTGGACCTATTACTGCCATTATCTCTTCCCATCTAATGGGTCTAGCAAAATTTTCCATGTAATACAGATGCTCCTCCGGGAATGCATCAGGTATTGCTTCGTCAGTCTCTCCCTGGAAAATTTTACTCTAGTGGTATGCCACTTTATTTTCTATCCCCTTGTCTCTGACTTCCCAATCAAATTCCTGCAAGAGTAGCACCCAACGGATTAACCTTGGCTTGGATTCCTTCTTAGCCAGTAAGTACTTAATAGCTACGTGATCAGTGAAAACTATCACCCTCGACCCCAGTAAGTATGGTCGGAACTTTTCAAAGGAATACACGACCGCCAGCATTTCCTGCTCCGTGGTGTCATAGTTTTTCTGAGCTTGATTGAGTGTTTTCGATGCATAAAAAATCACATAGCTTTTCCCATCAATTCTTTGACCTAGCACTGCCCCTACTGCGTAATCACTTGCGTCACATATTATTTCAAACGGTAAACTCCATTCAGGCGCTCTAATAATAGGAGCAGAGACTAGTTTATCTTTCAATAGCTGAAAAGCTTCCTTGCACTTCACATTGAAAAAAAAATCCACATCATTATGCAACAGATCAGTGAGTGGTTGGGCAATCTTTGCAAAATCCTTAATAAATCTTCTATAGAAACCCGCATGCCCTAGGAATCCCCTTACTTCTTTCTGATTCATAGGGTAAGGCAACTTCGAAATCACGTCGACCTTTGCTGGGTCCACCTGTATGCCCTTCTCTGAGACTACATGCCCCAAGATGATTCCCTTGGGTACCATGAAGTGACATTTTTCAAAATTGAGGATTAAATTCTTCTCCCGACATCTCCTCAACACTATATCCAAGCTTGCTAAACAGGAGTCAAAAGAATTTCCATACACAGTGAAGTCGTCCATAAAAATCTCGATACAATCCTCCAGCAGATCCGAGAAGATACTCATCATACACCGTTGAAA
This sequence comes from Salvia splendens, assembly GCF_004379255.2. Lineage (NCBI taxonomy): Eukaryota > Viridiplantae > Streptophyta > Magnoliopsida > Lamiales > Lamiaceae > Salvia > Salvia splendens. Next base: position 16,606,677 of record NC_056049.1, on the reverse strand, counting down.
AGTGACTGGCGCATTGCACAACCCAAACGACATATTTCTATAAGCATACGTGCCAAAAGGGCAAGTAAATGTAGTCTTCTCTTGATCTTCGGGATCTACATAGATCTGGAAGTATCCACTATATCCATCAAGGAAGCAGAAATATTGTTTGCCTGCCAACCTTTCCAGCATCTGATCGATGAAAGGCAAGGGAAAATGATCCTTCCTGGTTGCTTCATTTAACTTCCTATAATCAATGCACATCCTCCACCCAGTAACAAGTCGAGTGGGAACCAATTCATTCTTATCGTTCTTGACTACCTAAATCCCTGACTTTTTAGGTACCATATGGACCGGACTAACCCACTCACTATCAGGTATGGAGTAAATGATTCCTAGCGAAAGCAGCTTCAGAACTTCCTTTAGAACTTCCTCTCTCATGTTCGGATTTAGCTTGCGTTGTGGGTCTCTACAGGCCTTCGCACCTTCCTCCAGCCTAATGTGGTGCATGCAAAGATCAGGACTGATCCCCACTAGGTTTAAGAGAGTCCATCCTATTGCCTTCTTATTCCTTCTGATCACCTCCAGTAACTCCCTTTCTTGTTCCTCATTCAAGTTGCTGTTGATGATTACTGGAAATGTCTCATTCGCTTCTAGATAAGCATATTTGAGTTTCGGTGGAAGCTTTTTAATTCCTTCCAGGGAGCACTTGTTTCCTGGGGCAAGCGATCATTTCCTTCATCAGTTTTCATTCCCTTCCCAGACCTGGGAGTAGTTTTCATACTAGCCACATGAGCTGATCCTCTTGACCTAGCTGACTTCGGATTCGTACAGAACTTTGAAATAGCTTCGGCCAGCTCCTCACCTGTCAAATCTTTTGTGTTCATTGCCTCGCCCCATCCAGCTACCTCTCTGTCAATATAGTGACTTAATTCTGAATTAACCACCTGCTCCTGCATCAACTTAGTCTCAAGATATTCCTGGACCAGGGGGTTAATAACATCGCTAGCATGCAAATTTTCAACATCTAAAGGTTTCTTCATTGCTTCATCGATGCTAAATGTATATTTCTCCCCATTATAGTCCAGGCATATGGTCCCATCAAAAACATCAATTATGGTCTTAGCGGTACGGAGAAAAGGTCTTCCTAGAAGCACACCGCTAGACTCAGCAGATTCATTATCACTCATTTTAATAACATGGAAATCGACCGAAAATAGAAAATCATGTTCTTTGACAATAACATTTTCTAAAACTCCCTCCGAACAAATGCACGACCGATCCGCCAATTGGATTACCACCTTTGTATCTACCATCCCTACTCCTACCAGCTTCTTGTAAATGGAAAGTGGTAAAACATTTATCGGTGCCCCTAAATCATAGATAGCATGCTCAATTCTTACATCCCCGATTGAAATGGGAAAGGTGAACATACCTGGGTCAGTGCATTTTGATGGCATCCTTCGCTTCTGAATTACTGCTGACACATTTTCTCCAATTAGAATCTTCCCACTGGGTCTGGTCTTCCCAGCTATGAACTCTTCAATGAACTTACTGAATACCGGTAATTTCAGAGCCTGCAAGAATGGTAAGTTAATCTCTGACCTTCCAAAGATATCCATAAAATCCACCGGTTCATCCTTCTTCTTCTTAGCTTCTCCTCGGTGTGGGAACGGTTTCACTTGTTTCTCTGCACCTGTAGAACCTCCGGCCGAAAACTCATCAGTTCCTTTTCTTGCTACCTCATTCTCCACTTCTGGCTCTGGGTCTAGAAAAAATGGTTCAGCCACACTTGGTAAAGGGTTCTGGGTCATCTATATTCCTAGAACCCCCTGCTTCCACACCCTCGGACTCAGAAATTAGATCCTTCCTTACATTGCCCTTCACGGAAGGCGTTTCTTCCTCCTTTCTCATCGCTGGACCTTCATAACCTCACCCAGATCGCAAAGTGATTTGACTGATGTTAGCTCTGTCTGACGGCCTTACTGAGGCAGTAATCTTCCCTTCGTTTCCTCGCATCTCGCTCAAGGATGTAGCGATCTGGGACATTTGTTTTGCCAACATATCCATTGCTGCATTTTGTTCCAATTGAGCATCCTAGAGCTTATGCACCGTGTCATTATTGGATTGCATATTGTTTTGTATATGCTGTTGAGAACTGATTAGGTCATGTACCAGATCATCTAGATTCCTTGGTGGGTTAGAATTAGACTGGCCAGAACTTGGTCCTGCCGTCCTGGACCCTGATGCGGACCACTTCCTTGATTCTGGCGAAAGTGTCCTTGACCTCCTGAACTGTTGTTATACTGATTTTCCTGCCCTTGATTTCCCTGGTAAGTAGGTTGGGGATTCTGATAATTTCTGGTGTAGTTCCTGCTGGGGTTTGGAGCCCCTTGCACAGCGGATGTCATGCATTCACAAATAAATCAGATCTACTTGACCGATTATGGGATCAATTAACTACATGTTAAACACAGAATTGCATCCAAGAACGCACATAATTCATGTAAAAGGAATTAAAACCTAAAACATGAATTTCTACGGTTTAGAATTACCGATCTGATTCTCCAAAGAATCGTCGATTGCTTGCACCTTCTCCACGTGATGTTCTTCGTACTCAACCACGAACCTTCTAATCTGTATCCCGAACTCAGATAATGAACTTTGGGTGGGCAAAGCTTGTCAGAATCGAAAAGGGCTTGATTAGAAATAAGGCAGAATATCAGTTTTGTCAAAAACCGATTTTTCATCCACTCCCACAGGGGAGCACGAAAATTAACACTTAATTCAATAATAATCTCCTTTCTAATCTCCTTTTATATTGAGTTATAATGGGTCAGATTAGGGATCCATGGAGGTTGGACTTGGGCCAAACCTGTTGGACTTTTACTAATTAAATTGAGCCCCAATTTAATTTAAATCCAAACAGAATATTATTATCATCCACTATAGTATAATAATATTGATTGCCCGTCCAATCCCAAATTACGAATAATCCGGGCTTTACCTCTTTAATTTATTATTTCCCGTGTTTAAGATATAAATATCCATTAATTAATTTAAGTCTGCTATTTGACTTTAATTAATTAATATCTTTTTCCAAGAGTTGTCTAGTTCAAAATCTTTATTTATTATTCTGGAATAAATTCCAACCGGCCGGGTTTCTGAATAATAAAACCTTTTTCGAACACCTCTTGAGGAAATTATCAAACTGGACTCACCCAGCACATGATTCATTGCAATAACAATACTAGCACCTCTAGACATTGATCACCACTACCCAAGATACCAGGATTCTTGGATTGCAAAAAATCCGCACCATTTGATAAATCAAAGTAGTGCATAATCAATATCGTATGCTCAATGTTATGTCAACAATGATTAAGAAATAACAATCACCGAGACCTCGTCTTTCAGTAAATAGCAAGAAAGATTTATCTCAACTGTTAGATCCTTCAGTGCTATACCACACCAGTGTCGTTTATTTCCTAAGGTAAGGAAACATGGGGACTGACACTGCAACCTTTCACGATAGGTAGCCAAAGCCTATCTAGGTTGTGAAATTCTATTTCCCTTCTACAAAGGACCGACTGTGTCACCTTCTGTGAACGTCGTTCACGACCAGTCTACTATGCAGAAGAATTAGACTTATTTGCTTCTTATACATTTAAATGTTTGAGAAACATCTTATAAATGCATAAGCAAACACCAATGCGATAAAATTAATTCTTCTCGCCTTGGGTTAAAAGTGGATTGTAGAGTTTATTGTATACAAGCAATTCTATTCGTGCAACATGCTCGAAATATGCTTTTCAGTATACCAATCCTAACAATCTCCCACTTATACTCAAAATCATGCTTTCGAGTATACCCACTGCCAAAACTCTCCCACTTATACTCTAAGCAGGTCTCGGGCCATGATACATCGAACTACCATACTTTTCACCTCATGTGTAAAACATGTTGCCATATAGGCTTTTTGTGAAAAGTTCTGCCAGGTTGTTCTCTGATGATATCTTGGAAACCATAACGTCTTGCTGCACACTTAATCCTTAATTAATTTCATACTACATCTCTATGTGATTGCTTAGCTTTATCAGATCGTGTTTCCCTCGAGTTAGACACTTGGCTAGAGTAATCATAACAAAATATAATACTCATATGCATACTCGGATTCACGGTCAAAGCTATTAGGAAGTTACTGATATTAACAACTACCTTAGTAGTTTCTGATGAAACCACACTTGTAATTTTCATGATAGAGTCTGTGATGTAATCACACTCCTTCATGACTCAGTTTTCAACTCCTAACGTTAACACATAGTCAGAGGATAACTCGATCATCAATCAATTATAAAATAAAGTCGATGTAACCTAAAGGACATAACATGGATGTCTGGTAAACTAGAGCATACCGTTTAGTCTTCTTCAAGTACTATAGTATATTCTTTACCCAATCTAATGTCATTGGCCATGGTTAAAATGATATCATGCTTCTATGCCAACGGCAAAGCTAATATCTAACTTAATACACATTATAGCATATATGAGACTTCCAATTATGGAACTTGTCTCATTCTTCTTGATCTCATTCAATGTCGAAAAACACTTGACTAGAGACAAAATAATTCCGTCTAGAAAAAGAAAAACCTTTTCTTGGAATTTTCAATGTTAAAGTGTCTAAGTATTGCGTAGATGTAGGATTCTTTAAGAAACATAACATTCTTTTTCTAGCAATCTAATGACATAGATGCTTAGAATGTAACTAGATTATCTTAAATCCATCATCCTTAAACTGGGTAGACGACCAGTTTCCTACGCTAGATAACCCTCTTAGTTGTTTATCAACTTTGTATAGATATCATCATCGTAGAGTACCAAGAATATCAAATATAGTGCACTTTCAACTTTCTTACCCTGTATTACATAACCATTAAGATGTCCCATGCAGATGATCTCCTCAAGACTTCTACTTAAAGAAAACTGTCTTGACAATCATAGTACATACATCATAATTTATGTAGGCTACAATAGACAATATACAGATCGACTTAGGCAAAAATGGCAGGCGAGAATATAATTCCCTCTGGGTATAACCCTTTCCCATTATTCTAGCCTTTTGAGATCCATGCTTACACTTGCAGGTCCACTAGCTCCCACTGACTGAAATAGTCTATGGGTATTGTCGCAAGTCTTGCAAACATTCTTGTCTATTTAAGATTGTTATTCAGAATCTATCATCTTATCAAGAATGATTATCTGAATAAGTCATTGTGTCCTTGTAGTTACAGGGATTATGTTCAAGTTGATCTAAGACTGAGTCTTAAGACTCTTTTGGACCCATGAACTTATTATGTTCGCAAAGAACGCTCCCACTACGACACGACTCTTACAATCTTAGGTACAAATGTTGATTTTCTTAGTGCATAAGTCTCTAATGGTATGACTTCTTGGTTAAGATGGAAAATAGATATTCTCATTATCTTGAGAATTGTCATGTTTGTTAAGCTTGTAGTTCTCCTCATAATCTTCATCAAAGAATCTAGTATTCGTGTAAACAAACACATATCTTGCCGTGAAGATTATAGAACTAGTACCTTTTCGAACATTTGGGATAACCTTAAAACATACCTCTATACACAACTCCAATTACTTGGATACCTTTCAAAAACATGTGTTGGAATAACTCCACACCTTGAGATGTGCTCGACTAAATTGCCTCTAGTCCACACCTCGTGTGTTGTAGAATGTACTGATGTTATGATAGTTTCTTTAAGGTATAACTCGTTGTTTCCAACGTATATCCCATCAATGATAAGGTGTTATTGAGTAAAACTGTTCACTTATCGAACTTATCTTCGAGAGACTTCGATATCTTCTTATATGACTATCCCATTCTTTAGAAGAATGCTTGGAGTAGTCAACTAGGATTTAACTCCCACTACTGATCTTAACTCATTTGCTCGTCTCCTATGGTATAAGCCATTAAGACTTGCTAGTCTTTCTATGTCGCACCTCTATAAGTATTCTGAATCCCTTGAACCACCAAAAGATTATAACTTATTGTGCATCAACCAGACTTACATGACTTTCAAGCTATTTAACAAGTAAGCTGTTAAAATCTCGATAGTCACTTGAGTTAGACAAAATCAGTTTGAACAATTACTAAGTACTTTCTTGGCCTTATGATTAAGTACCATAAATACTTTATCATTCATTGTTTAAGAAGTTGAACTGTGGTGTTAAACTCAATCTTTTTGCAATTATATTGTTTAGATACTATGATGTATAATTTGTTTATCTATGGTACTATGATAGATATTCGATCCACATTTCTCAATAATGCACGCATTATCAAATGGCATCGAACATCATTTAATCATTAAACTGTACCAATAAAACAAAGTCTTATACATCAAAACAAAACAATAAAGTGAGCATAAAAAATAGCTCCCACTGCAACAACTGCCTAACTGGATTAAGATCCCTCCTTTAGAAGTTGCGTTGTTAACTAAGTCATTGTCCTTCTTTAGAAGAGGTCAATCCGACTTACAATACATCTTCTCTTTGCCTTTTCACCAAATTTTTCTTGTCTTTCTTGCTTTCAGCGGACATTGACGACAATTCAGCTCTTCCCTCTTTCCATTGCTAGTCTTCTGTTTGATTGAACTAAGACATTGGAAAGATGCAGCCTTAATGAATTCGTCAACTATCATGTTATCTTCCTCCAAAAGTAATAAAGTGAATACAATGCTGAAGGTTTCCAACTTTTCAGTAACAACCTTCTTGTACTCACTTCTTGTTACATTTGGCGATGAACTGAGTATAGAAACTATTTGAGTAACTGAATCAGAAGATTCTTCAAAATATTCTAACTCTATTGGATGTTTCAACAGAATCTGGACAACGTCCTCATTGGATATTCCTTTATCATCGATATAAACCAAGACTTGTCTCACTACTTAAAATAAAGTAGTTTGACCTTCTTCCTCAAAGAACTTATCAAGTACATGCATAAAATGCATTCTCAAACTTTCTTTGTAGAATTTTGTCGAGGAAATGGAGGACATGAATTAGTGAGTACAAACTTTAAGTTTTCAGCAATGAGAATCTTATCCATTTTACATTTCCAGTCTACATAATTTTGGCCTTCGAGTTTGCTTTCTTTAAGGTTCGCAGACATTATTAAGAATTTGGCTGAGAAGAAATAAAATTATTTATCACATACTATGCTTAATACATAATCGCAAACAACCACAAGACAATTTATGTATCTCGCAACCGTGACAACCAAAATAAGTACGCCTCTAGGGAGGTCATACAAATTTGGATTCCAACAATTTCCTGGTCACAATACCGACGGATAGTCCAGAGACCACTAAGGTGGCATGGCCGCCAAATATTGCCTAAGCATTTACCATAAATATTTGCATCTAGGAATTTCATTTCTGTTTTGATACTCCTTCTAGGGAAGGTCGTACGCCACTAACAAAATTCCATAGCTATCTTATAAATATGTTTAAACACATGAACTTGCAATTTCGTAGGATTATGGCTCCCACTAGGGTGGGTCGCGATAATATTAGAAACATGCTTCCAGTTTAAAAAATTTACCATTAAGAAGTCTAATCTTATGAACTTGCTATTTCGTAGGATTATTGCTCCCACTAAGGTGGGTCGCGATAATATTAGAAACTGCTTCATATATAGACCAATTTATGGAGACCATATACAACGCACTGTTGTAATTATCGCTTAGTCATTTTAAACATGGTTTTTGCATAATTATCACATAAGTAGATGAGGCAGACAATCCACTTAAGACAGATAATCACCAAATAAACAGATAAATCCATTTAATAATATGATAATTAATCTTACTGGATAATTATTGAAATTATTTAATTAATCTAGGGAGATTTAATTAAATAATTAATTCATTATCTTATCCAAAATAGGAATTTCGGATTTGATACGATTTATTTGGATAATGACTATCCAAATTAATTTAGGATTTATCTAGATAGAATGGAATCTATCTAAATCCTCTTAGGATTATTCTAGATTTTACATGGATAAAATCAAATCCTAAAATTCAAGATTAAACTGACCTTGGATTATCATTATCTAAATCTTACCAGGATATTTCAAGATAAAAACAAATTTCTCCAAATCCATAAGACGAAGATAAAATCCAATTATTCTAAGACTTAAACAATCTTAGATTATTTAGAATAAGAAACTAGAATATATCATATCTATTAGGATTTATTCTAGATAAAATTAACTTTATCAAAATCCAATTAGATTAGGATTATCTTGTATTATCTTTATCCAAATTTATCTAGGATATTTTCTAAATAGAAATAAATCTATTTATATCCATAAAATTAGGATAAACTAGAATTAATATTAATTAATTCAACTAGGATTTAACTAGATAGAACTAAATCTATCTTAAATGCAAAAGATAATTACAATACTGGATTAACAATTATCTAAATCTTCTAAGCTATATTCTAGATAGATATAAATCTATCAATATCTATAAGATAGAGATACATTTAGTTATCTAAATCTACTAGGATATTTTCTAAATAGAATTAATTCTATAAATATCCACAAGATAAAGATAAACATGGATTTTAATTATCCAAATCTACTAAGATATATTCTAGATAGATATAGATCTATCAATATCTACAAGATATGGATAAACTTAATTATTATTTATTTTAGTCAATCTAGGATTCAACACAATAGAATACTCTATCTAAATCCACATGACAAAATAATTTAATTACTATCATCCAAATTCATCTAGGATTTCTCTAGATATAAATAAATATGTCTAAATCCATAAAATAAGGATAAAATCCAAATATAATTAATTCATTATTTAGTCTATCTAGGATTTATTCACATATAATTAAATCTATATAAATCCATAAGACAAAGTAAAATTAATTATAATTATCCTAATTTATCTAGGATTTATCTAGATAGAATAAGTCTATCCAAATCCCTAAGATAAGGATAAATTCCAACTAATCCATAATTCAACTTAAAATTAAATTTTAGATAATCCATTTAAGATATGTCAAATCTTATTCTAAATTATATCTTGAAAAATATTTAAAATTAATTCCTAGGGTTTGGGAAACCCTAACTAATTTGGAATGTTGCTTCGCTACACGAGCCTAGGAAACGGCACCAATGAGCTCCTACTCGAAATTCGCCGCTGAAGGAAGCTGATCGGACCTTCTCATCCGCCTGGGTCAGTTTGCGCAGCCCAAGTCGTGAGATCAGCCAATGAGAGGCTCGCGCTGCCGTCCGCAACGCTGTTCACGTTTGCAGCCACTGCAGTCGCAGCTGCTGTGTTGCTGTCCGATCGCCTTCATCACTGCTGCGTCGCCGTTGCTGGTGCGACGTCCTCGTCTCTGCAGCTGTCTGCGCTGATATCTTGCGATTATCCCCGTAAATCCCGAACAGACCGCCACTATTTCGAATCGAATTGGTTGGGTTTATCCCGCAATTCATGTAACAGCAACGAAGAGGAAAATTCCAATTTCTAATTTACGTACAATTAATATACCGATTTGATTAACATAGTTAATTGAAAACAAACATATTCACGTAATCACAATTTGAAAAAATAATGATTACAATATGTAAATCACGTCAAAAATGAACAATTCAATTAACTCCATGTAATCATTAAAGATTGGAATTGGATTCCATCGACCAAATTGATATAAATTTGTTCGGCAGCCCTTCGTCGCTTCTGTTGTTCTTTGTTCTTCGTATTTGAACAAATATATAACCAATAAAACACGAACCGAACAAAGAAACTCATGTGTTCATGCAATTCACATAACATGAAATTAATCCATATAATCAGAGCCAAAAATTAGCCCTGATACCAATTGCTGGGGTTTGGAGCCCCTTGCACAGCGGAAGTCATGCATTCACAAATAAATCAGATCTACTTGACCGATTATGGGATCAATTAACTACATGTTAAACATAGAATTGCATCCAAGAACGCACATAATTCATGTAAAAGGAATTAAAACCTAAAACATGAATTTCTACGGTTTAGAATTACCGATCTGATTCTCCAAAGAATCGTCGATTGCTTGCACCTTCTCCCCGTGATGTTCTTCGTACTGAACCACGAACCTTCTAATCTGTATCCCGAACTCAGATAATGACCTTTGGGTGGGCAAAGCTTGTCAGAATCAAAAAGGGCTTGATTAGAAAGAAGACAGAATATCAGTTTTGTCAAAAACCGATTTTTCGTCCACTCCCAGGGGAGCACGAAAATTAACACTTAATTCAATAATAATCTCCTTTCTAATCTCCTTTTATATTGAGTTATAATGGGCTAGATTAGGGATCCATGGAGGTTGGAATTGGGCCAAACCTGTTGGACTTTTACTAATTAAATTGAGCCCCAATTTAATTTAAATCCAAACAGAATATTATTATCATCCACTATAGTATAATAATATTGACTGCCCGTCCAATCCCAAATTACGAATAATCCGGGCTTTACCTCTTTAATTTATTATTTCTCGTGTTTAAGATATAAATATCCATTAATTAATTTAAGTCTGCTATTTGACTTTAATTAATTAATATATTTTTCCAAGAGTTGTCTAGTTCAAAATCTTTATTTATTATTCTGGAATGAATTCCAACCGGCCGGGTTTCTGAATAATAAAACCTTTTTCGAACACCTCTTGAGGATATTATCAAACTGGACTCACCCAGCACATGATTGTCACGCCCGCATTTTCTAAGGATAGAAAACACGGTTGATCGCGACAAGGGGAGGATTAAAGAAGCGGGGAAGAAAGGGGAAAACAACATAACTCGACCATAGCTCGAAACAAACGGGAATAGCTTGAATAAAATCAGAGTATCTCAACAATTGACAACTCAAATGGATTATATCTCAACAATACATAAACTCAAAAGAAACAACATTCAGCGGAAGGATTTGAGAGAAGAATAATATTATGTATGAAGACACAATATATTCAGAACATTTAAAAGCAAACACAAATCTTCATCAGCTCTGCTCAACACCCACCGCGCTCGTCACAGCTCAACCTGCACATTTTTTAAAAAGAAATGCAGGGCTGAGTACTTGATGCACTCAGTGGACTCATGCCGAAAATATTTTCAATAAAAATATTTATCATGCCATTAACGAGTGACCTCGGGGTTTTAACTTTGAAAGGGCCCGAGTCACTAAAACATCTCACTAACATCATCATCATCAACCTCAACATCATCAACATCACCATACCATATCTGAACATACGTGACAAGGAATGTGGCCACATTCCAAGCCACTAGACCGGCCAACTCAAAGAGATAGCGCACGATCTACGGGGTGTACACTAGCCTGAGTAGGGACTCACTCCCTAGTCAGACCCGAATTCGATTAACCATACATGGCAATAGCCACTTCAGATAGGTCCCATAGCAACACAAAAATATGGCATGACAAACATATTTCGCAAAAATTAAATATACTTAGGACATAGTCCTTATTTAAAAATAAAACCCACCTCGTTCATTTAAAGCCTTAACTTGTGTTCCATTCCGTTCTTGAAAAGCGTGCGTGAAGTCACCCGTTGATTTAATGCACTCCGGCCTAATCTTCCATTCAATTAATTTTGCCCAAACCAAATTAATTCCCATCCATCTCCTTATCAAAACAGTAGGCTCAAATCTTTATATTGTCCCAAACATTAAAATTAAACAATTTGAAGCATGCTTATCTATCTCTGCCTTAGTTTGTTTGAGCAGTGGAGTAGGACGTGATCGAGATTCTCACAAATTCTTGTGCATGGTGGAACGTGCTAAAGCAGCCATCTTGGATATTTCTCGCACCATTCTTTGTTTTTCATTATCCCATGTTCTGTGACTCTGTTTCTAGTCAACAGTAGACTCTGGTGAAGTTTCTCTGAGATCCTCATATAGTGTTGTAATTCATGAACTTTTTCAAGATAATCCTACTTGAATCTTTCCATATCCATTATTACCTGCACTAGAATTGGAAATGAATTCGCCAGATTGAATGTGTTTGACAAACTAGTACTCCATCCGTTTAAGACTCTGAACATCGCCACCCATCTTCTCCCTCTCGACAATTTGCGCCGCCTCCGTTCAGCCTGGTCTCTCCATCGCCGCTGCCCCACGCTCCGAATTGCAGCGCCGTCGCCGATGTTTTCGTATTCTCGCCGCTCCGTGTTCAGCCCGTTCATCCCTCTCCGCATCGCGCAAGAACTCTCCTTTCTCTTTCTCGGAAGTTCCTCGTTCAACCGCTCATTACCGCTGCCTCCGGCAGCTCCTACTACTCGGTGCCCGTCGCTGTCTGATCCCACATCAGATTCTCGAATCTCTCCACCAGATTCCGCCTCCAATTCAAGAATAACTTTCTCTCTCTCGCTACTCCTCAGCACCAGCGGCTGGCCCCCGCTAGTCGCCCAGTCTGCAGAATCTGCACCATTGCAGTCTGCGATCAAAAGCCGTCGCCGTCCACGATCCAGCTCCGCCGTCGCCTTGAGTCACCGCTACGTCGAGGTCAGCCGCGGCATCTAGTCGGGTCTCCGTGATTGGCTAAAGCTAAGTCCTTTCTTCTATAATCTCTGATGAACTCGCCTCTGCACTCTCTAACTCTCTATTTTCTATGAAGTTGATTCCCCATCCTCCAACGTGCAGTTGTGGGCATATCTTATATATAACCGATTTCATGGAATCATGGGAGGTAGAAACCGGATTTTGTGGAACAGAAATTGGGTGAGACTAATCTCACGTTAAATTCTTGCATATTCAAAATGGGATGAAAATTAATAAATTATTTGGGCTCATAAGAATAAATGGGCTTCCTCAAGAAAATCAGTTGGACTTGTAAAAGAATAAATTCAATAGGTCCAAATATGTATTTTTTTTTCTCAATAAGGAAACAAAGCCGAAAATTTTTCAGGTGTACAAACGACGTCCTTTCAAGAATAAATAAAACGGTTGAAAAATTCGGGGTATTACAATCTACCCATCTTAACAAAATTTCGTCCCGAAATTTGCTTACATCCTTCGAATAAAATATTTCTCCATTAACTTGTAATCCAATTTGCAAGCAGCTTCCTCGTATCGCTTAAAAAAATTAATAACTATAGCTGAAATAGTATCATCCCCTAAATTCCTTTTGTCATCCAATTCTCAAACGACTTCCAAGTATTCACGATGGTTCCACATACATCACTTTCACGGTTTCAACGAATTTATTTCTCAGCTCTTGCACAATCCAATTTATGATAGCCTTGATTTTTTTTGTAATTCAAAATATGAGTACGGGCTCTATTGCTCTCGATCGTAGGGCTCCATTTCCCTTCTCTTACGGTAGTTATCTAAATTTTCTCCATAATGTTATTGCATACCTCTGTCCGTAAATACTTCGTCTCTCATTCGTTTATCTCGTATCAAACAACCACTTATATTGATATCCCGTATAACACTAAAAGGTTATTGGTCGTAAAAGCATTTTCACCACATTTTGTTGCTCAAGATCTAATATCTAGATGTATAGCATACTGTTCGATCCCTTAGCAGCTCGCTATAAGCGGTACGTAAAGCTGAAAATTTAACACCTCGTGTTCTTGGTTATATCGATGCCTCTAGTTAGTGTATCACTTTTACACATGTCTGATTATAGAAACTTATTCCCCGTGTGCATTCGAAAAGCTCGACCTCACCCTTTCCTCCAAGTCTAGTATCAATAACTCGAAAATTGATCAAGCGGTCTTACTCGGATATGAACTGATTTCATAATTGTAGCAACACTGCTGAAAGTGTCTTAATCAGAAAAGCTGCAGAATTAATCAAGAAAACAAGAACAACATTTCTAGATCGACTCTTTTAGATCTCATCACCAACTTGCGAAAATTGGTTTGAAAAAAAAAGGTCTAAGTTCCATTGAACTTATCATGTTCATTCTGGGAATTAAGGTTTCAGATAAACTCATAAAGCTTGAGACTTTACTTCTGATGAGAGCTCGAAAGAATATGAGATGGGTCTTGAAAATGGGATGAAACTGAATTAAGTCTCAAATTCCATAGTAGGCTGCCAAATAAGATATTTCAATTGTCAAATCAAAATTGCAAAATTTTGGTATCAATGAATGATGGTTCAAACATGTCATGGCATGAGATGGTCAATCGTGGGATGATTTAGAAGCATAGACAAATGTCATAAAGTAGCACTGATCATGGTTCGACGACATCAGGTTATGGAATAATGAAATCACATCAATGGATTCACAGGTTTGCAACCAACATGAAATGGACATTTTAGGAAAATCAGTTAGATTAAACGCGTTAAGGAAAAAGAGAACACGATAGCCTTAACTTGGTGTTACGGAAAGAAAAAATTATTGAGCATGAAACAATATATGAAGTGAAATTGAGCTAAAAAGAATTTCACTTCTGCAAGGAAGAACTTGCCGCATGCATAGTTATGAAATAAAAAGGTGTACAAAAGTTCCAAGAAGAATATTCCATCCTTTGAAGAAACATGCATGGGAGATGTGATTATACTGAAGGTCATAACTGCAAACAACTTTAGGAATGAAGTTCAATGACAGAAGCTCATAAGGTCAAAATATTTTCCTTACGAAAGATGAATCAAAGAAGACTACTAATCAAGATGTCCAAAGTTACAAATGCAAGCACCAATTTTCAAGAACTGAAAGTGAGTCATGACTCGATATAGGGAAAAAAAATAATGGGCATTACTTGCAAAGCATGAGTCAACCAAGGTGATTAAATAGGCAAGGGCTCATGATTATTCAATACGTATCGAAAAGAACTTAGAATCCAAGTAAGTACTGCTGATTTAAAATCGTTCATTCTAGCTACGAAGGTCGCTCTCCCTAGTCCATTTTTCGTGAGCCTGAACATGGTAACAACGTTCTAAGAAACCCTGGATTCCAAGTTGAGATTCATCGTGTCATTAAAACTAATAACAGTATTCGAAAGCCATATCTTCATAATATTCTTTGCACGTGATAACAGTCATTCTCTTAAAACGTTGTAGTTATACTCGCGCTCTCAACATGATATAACGGTCGTTTTCTTCGCATCGCCACTTTTGACATAAGATTGGATTTATCTTATTGGATCGCATGTATGATCTCTACCTCTGTTGTAGGATTACATCATTTCACATCTCTTCTTGCCTCGAACATTTTCTCGTTTGGAACTTCTCTTCAATTTGCACTTCTTCTTTTCTTAAACTCTTTATCATATACTACGACTTTTCGCATTCTCCTCGTTCTTGTCATTCAGGGAAAAACAATACTGAATTTGTAATCATTCAATAAAGTTCGAGTTCACACCACATATTTCCATTTGTCCAATCACTCAGAAAAGTGATATTGCAGTTGTCAACAACTAAATTCGATATCACTCAATCTAACATACTTCTTAGGCACTCTATGTTCGCATATAAAGTTTGTAGCGTCATATTTCACTCCCACCAACAATTTCATATTATACCTCATACTTCAACGTCAATAGACCATCAATTAATACGTGTTTCACACATTAAGCTTGCTCAACAGTTCGCGTCATTCCAAGAAATAGAAAAAAAAATTCCATGGTCCACCGACCTCCATCCCCACTCTTGAGTCACTTGCCTCGTATCTTGACAAAATAGGGGTTCGCCCCAACTTTTAGATTCTCGTTCCTTTTCATTGCTCAGAAAAGCAATAGGAAAGTTTTCAACTTAGAACTACAGTTCGCATAGTCAACTAGGCCTACATCTTAGGTACTCTAATTTCACAACACATTTCATCATCTCGTAGATAAAAAAAACTATCACATTAAAAGTCATGCATACTCCAGATAACAAGTACTATAACACACAACATTTTCACATCTCAAGCAAAACACTTTCACACTTCACATTAACATTCAAAACTTTTGAAATAAAATTTTCTTCAAACTCTCACACATTCCTCAAAATTTTCACATCTCACTTTCAACTTTAGAGTAAAAGTTTTGACTCAAAATTCAAAATAGACTTGAACATCCACTTTCATCTTTCATGTAAAACAAACAATCCATCATTCCTCTTCACAACTCGCTCTTTTTTCAACATTAGCAAATACTCTTCTTAACTTGAAATCGATCCCTCATGGAAAGATTCTACCTCCTTGTTCTTATTAAAATTTTCTCCTCATACATTCTCAAAAATTTTCTCATCATCCTTTCTCCAAAACTTTCGCATAAAAAAAAATTTCTCATAAAAATAAATTACCTCTTTCACGGTTGAGCGTGGCGAAGCGGGATGTTGAGCCTTCAATATACATTTTTTTTCTAGAGAATCGAATCTAGATTAAGACAGAAAAAAAAAGACTCTCGGGTCCAGAACGGAATGAAAAATTGCTTTGATACCACTTTGTCACGCCCGCATTTTCTAAGGATAGAAAACACGGTTGATCGCGACTAGGGGAGGATTAAAGAAGCGGGGAAGAAAGGGGAAAACAACATAACTCGACCATAGCTCGAAACAAACGGGAATAGCTTGAATAAAATCAGAGTATCTCAACAATTGACAACTGAAATGGATCATATCTCAACAATACATAAACTCAAAAGAAACAACATTCAGCGGAAGGATTTAAGAGAAGAATAATATTATGTATGAAGACACAATATATTCAGAACATTTAAAAGCAAACACAAATCTTCATCAGCTCTGCTCAACACCCACCGCGCTCGTCACAGCTCAACCTGCACATTTTTTAAAAAGAAATGCAGGGCTGAGTACTTGATGCACTCAGTGGACTCATGCCGAAAATATTTTCAATAAAAATATTTATCATGCCATTAACGAGTGACCTCGGGGTTTTAACTTTGAAAGGGCCCGAGTCACTAAAACATCTCACCAACATCATCATCATCAACCTCAACATCATCAACATCACCATACCATATCTGAACATACGTGACAAGGAATGTGGCCACATTCCAAGCCACTAGACCGGCCAACTCAAAGAGATAGCGCACGATCTACGGGGTGTACACTAGCCTGAGTAGGGACTCACTCCCTAGTCAGACCCGAATTCGATTAACCATACATGACAATAGCCACTTCAGATAGGTCCCATAGCAACACAAAAATATGGCATGACAAACATATTTCGCAAAAATTAAATATACTTAGGACATAGTCCTTATTTAAAAAGAAAATCCACCTCGTTCATTTAAAGCCTTAACTTGTGTTCCATTCCGTTCTTGAAAAGCGTGCGTGAAGTCACCCGTTGATTTAATGCACTCCGGCCTAATCTTCCATTCAATTAATTTTGCCCAAACCAAATTAATTCCCATCCATCTCCTTATCAAAACAGTAGGCTCAAATCTTTATATTGTCCCAAACATTAAAATTAAACAAGCACAATACTTCATTACTTTTCACCTGTAGCAGCAGCATGTTGATTAACAATATTTGAAGCATGCTTATCTATCTTTGCCTTAGTTTGTTTGAGCAGTGGAGTAGGACGTGATCGAGATTCTCACAAATTCTTGTGCATGGTGGAACGTGCTAAAGCAGCCATCTTGGATATTTCTCGCACCATTCTTTGTTTTTCATTATCCCATGTTCTGTGACTCTGTTTCTAGTCAACAGTAGACTCTGGTGAAGTTTCTCTGAGATCCTCATATAGTGTTGTAATTCATGAACTTTTTCAAGATAATCCTACTTGAATCTTTCCATATCCATTATTACCTGCACTAGAATTGGAAATGAATTCGCCAGATTGAATGTGTTTGACAAACTAGTACTCCATCCGTTTAAGACTCTGAACATCGCCACCCATCTTCTCCCTCTCGACAATTTGCGCCGCCTCCGTTCAGCCTGGTCTCTCCATCGCCGCTGCCCCACGCTCCGAATTGCAGCGCCGTCGCAGATGTTTTCGTATTCTCGCCGCTCCGTGTTCAGCCCGTTCATCCCTCTCCGCATCGCGCAAGAACTCTCCTTTCTCTTTCTCGGAAGTTCCTCGTTCGACCGCTCATTACCGCTGCCTCCGGCAGCTCCTACTAATCGGTGCCCGTCGCTGTCTGATCCCACATCAGATTCTCGAATCTCTCCACCAGATTCCGCCTCCAATTCAAGAATAACTTTCTCTCTCTCGCTACTCCTCAGCACCAGCGGCCGGCCGCCGCTAGTCGCCCAGTCTGCAGAATCTGCACCGTTGCAGTCTGCGATCAAAAGCCGTCGCCGTCCACGATCCAGCTCCGCCGTCGCCTTGAGTCACCGCTACGTCGAGGTCAGCCGCGGCATCTAGTCGGGTCTCCGTGATTGGCTAAAGCTAAGTCCTTTCTTCTATAATCTCTGATGAACTCGCCTCTGCACTCTCTAACTCTCTATTTTCTATGAAGTTGATTCCCCATCCTCCAACGTGCAGTTGTGGGCATATCTTATAGATAACCGATTTCATGGAATCATGGGAGGTAGAAACCGGATTTTGTGGAACAGAAATTGGGTGAGACTAATCTCATGTTAAATTCTTGCATATTCAAAATGGGATGAAAATTAATAAATTATTTGGGCTCATAAGAATAAATGGGCTTCCTCAAGAAAATCAGTTGGACTTGTAAAAGAATAAATTCAATAGGTCCAAATATGTACTTTTTTTTTCTCAATAAGGAAACAAAGGCGAAAATTTTTCAGGTGTACAAACGACGTCCTTTCAAAAATAAATAAAACGGTTGAAAAATTCGGGGTATTACAATGATTCATTGCAATAACAATACTAGCACCTCTCGACATTGATCACCACTACCCAAGATACCAGGATTCTTGGATTGCAAAAAATCCGCACCATTTGATAAATCAAAGTAGTGCATAATCAATATCGTATGCTCAATGTTATGTCAACAATGATTAAGAAATAACAATCACCGAGACCTCGTCTTTCAGTAAATAGCAAGAAAGATTTATCTCAACTGTTAGATCCTTCAGTGCTATACCACACCAGTGTCGTTTATTTCCTAAGGTAAGGAAACATGGGGACTGACACTGCAACCTTTCACGATAGGTAGCCAAAGCCTATCTAGGTTGTGAAATTCTATTTCCCTTCTACAAAGGACCGACTGTGTCACCTTCTGTGAACGTCGTTCACGACCAGTCTACTATGCAGAAGAATTAGACTTATTTGCTTCTTATACATTTAAATGTTTGAGAAACATCTTATAAATGCATAAGCAAACACCAATGCGATAAAATTAATTCTTCTCGCCTTGGGTTAAAAGTGGATTGTAGAGTTTATTGTATACAAGCAATTCTATCCGTGCAACATGCTCGAAATATGCTTTTCAGTATACCAATCCTAACAATCTCCCACTTATACTCAAAATCATGCTTTCGAGTATACCCACTGCCAAAACTCTCCCACTTATACTCTAAGCAGGTCTCGGGCCATGATACATCGAACTACCGTACTTTTCACCTCATGTGTAAAACATGTTGCCATATAGGCTTTTTGTGAAAAGTTCTGCCAGGTTGTTCTCTGATGATATCTTGGAAACCATAACGTCTTGCTGCGCACTTAATCCTTAATTAATTTCATACTACATCTCTATGTGATTGCTTAGCTTTATTAGATCGTGTTTCCCTCGAGTTAGACACTTGGCTAGAGTAATCATAACAAAATATAATACTCATATGCATACTCGGATTCACGGTCAAAGCTATTTGGAAGTTACTGATATTAACAACTACCTTAGTAGTTTCTGATGAAACCACACTTGTAATTTTCATGATAGAGTCTGTGATGTAATCACACTCCTTCATGACTCAGTTTTCAACTCCTAACGTTAACACATAGTCAGAGGATAACTCGATCATCAATCAATTATAAAATAAAGTCGATGTAACCTAAAGGACATAACATGGATGTCTGGTAAACTAGAGCATACCGTTTAGTCTTCTTCAAGTACTATAGTATATTCTTTACCCAATCCAATGTCCTTGGCCATGGTTAAAATGATATCATGATTCTATGCCAACGGCAAAGCTAATATCTAACTTAATACACATTATAGCATATATGAGACTTCCAATTATGGAACTTGTCTCATTCTTCTTGATCTCATTCAATGTCGAAAAACACTTGACTAGAGACAAAATAATTCCGTCTAGAAAAAGAAAAACCTTTTCTTGGAATTTTCAATGTTAAAGTGTCTAAGTATTGCGTAGATGTAGGATTCTTTAAGAAACATAACATTCTTTTTCTAGCAATCTAATGACATAGATGCTTAGAATGTAACTAGATTATCTTAAATCCATCATCCTTAAACTGGGTAGACGACCAGTTTCCTACGCTAGATAACCCTCTTAGTTGTTTATCAACTTTTATAGATGTCATCATCGTAGAGTACCAAGAATACCAAATATAGTGCACTTTCAACTTTCTTACCCTGTATTACATAACCATTAAGATGTTCCATGCAAATGATCTCCTCAAGACTTCTACTTAAAGAAAACTGTCTTGACAATCATAGTACATACATCATAATTTATGTAGGCTACAATAGACAATATACAGATCGACTTAGGCAAAAATGGCAGGCGAGAATATAATTCCCTCTGGGTATAACCCTTTCCCATTATTCTAGCCTTTTGAGATCCATGCTTACACTTGCAGGTCCACTAGCTCCCACTGACTGAAATAGTCTATGGGTAGTGTCGCAAGTCTTGCAAACATTCTTGTCTATTTAAGATTGTTATTCAGAATCTATCATCTTATCAGGAATGATTATCTGAATAAGTCATTGCGTCCTTGTAGTTACAGGGATTATGTTCAAGTTGATCTAAGACTGAGTCTTAAGACTCTTTTAGACCCATGAACTTATTATGTTCGCAAAGAACGCTCCCACTACGACACGACTCTTACAATCTTAGGTACAAATGTTGATTTTCTTAGTGCATAAGTCTCTAATGGTATGACTTCTTGGTTAAGATGGAAAATAGATATTCTCATTATCTTGAGAATTGTCATGTTTGTTAAGCTTGTAGTTCTCCTCATAATCTTCATCAAAGAATCTAGTATTCGTGTAAACAAACACATATCTTGCCGTGAAGATTATAGAACTTGTACCTTTTCGAACATTTGGGATAACCTTAAAACATACCTCTATACACAACTCCAATTACTTGGATACCTTTCCAAAACATGTGTTGGAATAACTCCACACCTTGAGATGTGTTCGACTAAATTGCCTCTAGTCCACAACTCGTGTGTTGTAGAATGTACTGATGTTATGATAGTTTCTTTAAGGTATAACTCGTTGTTTCCAACGTATATCCCATCAATGATAAGGTGTTATTGAGTAAAACTGTTCACTTATCGAACTTATCTTCGAGAGACTTCGATATCTTCTTATATGACTATCCCATTCTTTAGAAGAATGCTTGGAGTAGTCAACTAGGATTTAACTCCCACTACTGATCTTAACTCATTTGCTCGTCTCCTATGGTATAAGCCATTAAGACTTGCTAGTCTTTCTATGTCGCACCTCTATAAGTATTCTGAATCCCTTGAACCACCAAAAGATTATAACTTATTGTGCATCAACCAGACTTACATGACTTTCAAGCTATTTAACAAGTAAGCTGTTAAAATCTCGATAGTCACTTGAGTTAGACAAAATCAGTTTGAACAATTACTAAGTACTTTCTTGGCCTTATGATTAAGTACCATAAATACTTTATCATTCATTGTTTAAGAAGTTGAACTATGGTGTTAAACTCAATCTTTTTGCAATTATATTGTTTAGATACTATGATGTATAATTTGTTTATCTATGGTACTATGATAGATATTCGATCCACATTTCTCAATAATGCACGCATTATCAAATGACATCGAACATCATTTAATCATTAAACTGTACCAATAAAACAAAGTCTTATACATCAAAAGAAAACAATAAAGTGAGCATAAAAAATAGCTCCCACTGCAACAACTGCCCAACTGGATTAAGATCCCTCCTTTAGAAGTTGCGTTGTTAACTAAGTCATTGTCCTTCTTTAGAAGAGGTCAATCCGACTTACAATACATCTTCTCTTTGCCTTTTCACCAAATTTTTCTTGTCTTTCTTGCTTTCAGCGGACATTGACGACAATTCAGCTCTTCCCTATTTCCATTGCTAGTCTTCTGTTCGATTGAACTAAGACATAGGAAAGATGCAGCCTTAATGAATTCGTCAACTATCATGTTATCTTCCTCCAAAAGTAATAAAGTGAATACAATGCTGAAGGTTTCCAACTTTTCAGTAACAACCTACTTGTACTCACTTCTTGTTACATTTGGCGATGAACTGAGTATAGAAACTATTTGAGTAACTGAATCAGAAGATTCTTCAAAATATTCTAACTCTCTTGGATGTTTCAACAGAATCTGGACAACGTCCTCATTGGATATTCCTGTGTTCCAACTCCCATCGGGATTCCAACTTCCCATCGCATTAACCTGGGCCTGGTACTCTCTCTCTTGGGGACCGTAACATTGCTGAAGCTGGATATCTCCTAGACCTGAAGATTTATCTTTCACTTGTGTAGCTGGCGGAGTGGTTTTCTCTATTGCATTCAACAATGCTTTCTCAAGCCTATCTATTCTTGCCTCTACTCTCTCGTCATCCTGCTCCCTCAGGGAATTTGCTGTTTCCCTCCTCATAGCATTCCTCGGGTTGTCATATGCCTTTTTAGCCTCTATCAATTTTCCCAGAATCTCTCTTTCCTCACTACCCCTCTTCTTCGTAAAGTTTCCCCCACTCGAGGAGTTCATCAAATTCTTTGACTCGGGCTTTGCTCCTTCATAAAATAAATAATAAATCTCTGCCTCGATCATTCTGTGATTCGGGTAGGCGTCCAGCAACCCCTTGAATCGTGACCAATATTGGCTCAACGACTCGTCGTAGTCCTATTCGCACTCCACTATCTCCTTCTTCAGAGCATTTGTCTTGTTGGAGGGGAAAAAGTAATCTAGGAACTCCAATTTAAAGTCCCTCCATGTGCGGATAGAATCTGGGGGTAACCTTAATAACCACGTGTTGGCCTCCCCCTTCAAGGCAAAAGGAATCGCGCGCAGGCGATAGTCCTCCTCCTTTGCATCATTCGGTCTTTTCTGAATGCTACACAATTTGCTGAATTCATTTAAGAACTCATACGAGCACTCATTCCTACACCCAGAGAATGTTGGTAGGATGCCGAGCACATTCGTCTTGATCACAATGGCCCTCTGGTGCGGATTCATCACTATAGCTTGGGCTGGCTCACTATCGAGATGGGCAGTGAGCGAACCAATCTCCGGATTCATCACTACGTGCGCCATGTTTCCGATTTCTGTTTCCTCTGTATCTATTTCTGAAGATGATTTAGGATCCTCCCTTCCTGACGAATTCCAATCCTCTTCACTTTCTGAACCGAATGGAAATGGATCTCCCGTTGATAACCCCGATCTGGTGGTAACTGTAGATGTTGTGTCCTTGACTTGCCAAATAAACTGCTCGTTCCTCCACTCAGATGAGTCACCCCAGTGTCCAAACCGTGAGCGTCTGCTCATAAATAGAAAATAAAGAAAAAGAAATGAGAAATTAAAACTATGTACGCCAAAATCCTCTAAACACAATCTCAAATTACGCCATCCGTCCCCGGCAACGGCGCCATTTGAAAAGCCAATCTGGAGCTAGAGTGTGTACGGTGTGTTCTACTGTTCTAGGTCGAGCTACTAAGTCCAATGAATCCACTAGATCACTAAGTCTATGAACTCAAGGGAATATAGAAGAATCAGTCGTTGGACACATAAGCTCGTCTTTCAAAGATCCCTCTGAAGGGATTGGCAACGGAAGCGTGCAGTAATTATCCGATCACATGAATTTGATCTATTTAGCAGATTATTCAGACAAATTCTATTCGCGCAATTATTACATGTATCATGCTCATAACTTAAATTAAAACATGCTTTAGCATATAAAATCCCTAAAACATGCTTACCACGGAATTAGCCAATTTACCTCGTTGATCCACGTGAAGATCTTCAATACATGACCTCGGATCTTCTGACTGGTGTCCCGGACTATACGCTGATATTTGTGTGGGCAAATCTCACCAACGTACTAGGACTCGAATAATGGAAGACAGAAACTGCTCACGGAGGAGGCACAAATTTCAAACTCTCTCTCTCTCTAGAGGGGGACGAAATTTGTATGTAAAAAAAAGACGGTCTTTTCTGTCTCCTTTATTCTCCTATTTATATTAAGTCACAAATTGGGCCCAGTCAGGGATCTAAGGAAGAATTGGATCAGGCCTCACCGAATTTGCTTTTTACTAATTAAATTGAACCCACAATTTAATATAAGCTTATATTGGAATATTACAAGCAGCCACTACAGAAGTAATATTGCACTGCCTTTCCAGATCTGAAATTACAAGTATTCCGGGTTTCCTTTATTTGCGTTCAATTCATTTCTCATGCTTAAGATAGAAACATCCATTAATTAATTAATGTCTGCTATGGACTTAATTAATCAACATATTTAATCTCCAAGAGTGGACTTATCAAGAAACTCTTATTTATTATTCATAGAGTAATCAAACACCAACTAGCTAGGTTCCGAACAATAAAACCTTGTTTCAAGCTCCTCTTGTGGATGTTATCAAACGAGACTCTCCTCGTGCACGATTCAATGTAATAGCAATCCTAGCACCGCTAGATAATGATCACCACTACCCAATATACCTGGATCGTTGGGTTACGAAAAACCCGCACCTTTGGTAAGTCAAAGTAGTAGATACTCAATATCGTATGCTCAATGCTAACGTACATTGATTAAGAAATTATTATCAAGACCTCGTCTTTCAGTAGATAGCATAAAGGCTCGTCTTGCTGTTAGATCCATTCAGTGTTATACCACACCAACGTCATCTTTTTTCAATAAGGCTTAGAAATAATCAGACTGATATTGCAACCTTTCACAATAGGTAGTCTAGGCCTAGCTGGGTTGTGAAATTCTTCTTTTTATTTGTTCAGAACTGACCGTGTTACCTTAAAGTGGACGACGCCCACAACCGGTCTACTAGAACAAAGACTTAGACTTTGTTACGTTCTTATAAATTTAAATATGCAATAAACAACCATTAAATGTAAAACATAACAACATTATGACAAAAATAATCTGTTTTATTCATTGGGAAATAACAAGTAGAGTTTTACAGTATCCAATCACTCGAAAGGTGATTTCTAGTATACAAAACCCTAACAATCTCCCACTTATACTCAAAACAGCTTTCGAGTATACTAAAAAAATAGTGCACACGTCTAAATTTCTCCCACTTATACTGAAAGTGAGTTGAGGTCTTAAATGAGTTGAACTCCCATCCCTTCAACGTGGCATTCGAACAGTTTCACCGCCAAAGCCTTTGTAAAAGGATCTGCCAGGTTGTTCTCTAACGCAATCTTGACCACTTGTATGTCTCCTCTCTGCACTATATCCCTGATGATATGATACTTCCGCTCTATGTGTTTGCTCGCTTTGTGAGCTCTTGGTTCTTTCGAGTTTGCCACAGCACCAGAATTGTCACAATAAATGGTGATGCTCTTTGGCAGATTCGAAACAACACCTAAATCCATAAGGAAGTTCTTGAACCATACAGCCTCTTTTGCAGCCTCCGAAGCGGCCACATACTCGACTTCCATGGTCGAGTCCGTGATGCATTTCTGCTTCACACTCTTCCAAATTACGGCTTCACCTCCTAAGGTGAACACATATCCTGAAGTAGATTTTCTTGAGTCCTGATCAGCTTGAAAGTCTGAGTCAGTATATCCCAAAGGACAGAGCTAGACTGCATTGTAAACTAGAGCATAGTCCTTAGTCCGTTTAAGGTACTTGAGTATGTTCTTTACGGCAGTCCAATGTCCTTGGCCCGGATTCGACTGATATCTTGTCACCATGCCAACAGCAAAGCAAATATCAGGTCTAGTACAAAGCATAGCATACATGAGACTTCCAACTGCCGAAGCGTATGGAATCCTTCTCATTGCTTGTATCTCAGACGGCGTTTTAGGGCACATATCTTGAGATAAATGGATGTCGTGTCTAAAAGGTAAGAAACCTTTCTTGGCATCCTGCATGCTAAAACAACTAAGTACTGTGTTGATGTAAGGTTCTTGAGATAAGCACAACATCTTCTTTTCTCGATTCCGAAGAACCTTGATCCCGAGGATGTGTTCCGCGTCTCTCATATCCTTCATCTCGAATTGGTTCGACAACCATGTTCGTACTGATGACAACATCTTTTTATTGTTTCCAATTAGAAGAATGTCATCTACATATAAAACTAAGAACACCACATTCCCCTTATCAACTTTCTTATACACGCAGCTTTCACTTGGGCACTTTTCGAATCCAAACTTGCAAACAGTTTGATCGAAACATTGGTTCCACGATCTAGATGCTTGCTTGAGGCCATAAATGGCCTTCTTAAGCTTCCAAACCATGTGTTCTTTTCCCTTTATGGCATATCCTTCGGGTTGTTCCATGTAGATGGTCTCCTCGAGACCGCCGTTTAGAAACGCAGTCTTAACGTCCATCTGCCATACATCCCAATCGATATAAGCTGCAATAGACAATAGTATCCGAACGATTTGAGCATGGCCAGTGGGGAGAAGGTTTCGTCATAATCGACGCCTTCCTTTTGGGTATACCCCTTGGCCACTAGTCTTGCCTTAAAGACTTTAACTCGTCCATCGGGTCCACGTTTACTCTTATATATCCACTTGCTCCCAATGGCAGTACAGCCTTCGCGTAGGATGGACAAATCGTAGACATCTTTGTCTATCATAGATTGTAGTTCTGAATCCATTGCTTTCACCCATTCGCAATGATCGACATCTGTCTGCGCCTCCGCAAAGTTCCAGGGATCTAATACATTGTTGTCCGAGGAGTGATTCATAGATTCTCCCAAACCAATGTATTTGTCGGGCTCATGCGAGACCCTCCCACTGCGGCGCGGCACTACAATATTTTGAGTAGAAGTTGAAGTTTCGGGAATTGTTTGTACACTTGGTACTTGTTCTTGGTTA
This sequence comes from Salvia splendens, assembly GCF_004379255.2. NCBI lineage: Eukaryota > Viridiplantae > Streptophyta > Magnoliopsida > Lamiales > Lamiaceae > Salvia > Salvia splendens. The sequence goes on along the minus strand of NC_056049.1, from coordinate 16,579,538 downwards.
ATGGAACTTGTGACAGAAGTTAGCTCATCAAGAGCCACTTGACTGCTGGGTTTATGATTCATTACATAGTTTTCCTCTAAGAATGTCGCGTGAGTACTCACAATGACTTTCTTGACTCGGAGACTAAAGAATTCATAACCTTTCGTCCCTTTGGGGTATCCTATAAACAAACATACCTCCGTCCTTGATCCTAGCTTAGTTGGATCCTTTTCCAATACACGAGCCAGGCAACCCCAAATCTTGAGATGTGCTAGATTGGGCTTGCGCCCAGTCCACAACTCATAAGTAGTAGTAGGTACGGATTTTGATGGTAAATTATATAAAATATGGATTGCAGAAAGCAAGGCATGTCCCCAAAATGAAATAGGCAGACGTGCATAACACATCATCGATCGAACCATATTTAACAAGGTCATGTTCCTTCTTTCAGCCACGCCGTTCTGCTAGGGCGTGCCCGGCGCAGTCAGTTGGGATTCAATACCCGACTCCGATAAGTAGTCCAAAAATTCGGCGCTGAGGTATTCGCCTCCACGATCAGATCGTAGGCTTTTGATATTCTTTCCATGATACTTCTCCACAAGAGTCTTAAATTCTTTAAACTTGTCAAAAGACTCTGACTTGTGACGCATCAAATAGACATATCCAATTTTCGAGAAGTCATCAATAAATGTGATGAAGTATCGAAAACCACCTCTTGCCTCCGTAGACATTGTTCCACATACATCGGAATGAACGAGCTCAAGTACTTCCTTGGCCCTATTGCCCTTAGCCTTAAAAGGCCTCTTGCTCATCTTGTCTTCTAAGCATGACTCACACTTATGAAAAGGTTCCTCCTCTAGACCTTTAATAAGATCTTGTTGAAGAAGAGAATGGATCCTCCTTTCATTTGCATGACCAAGTCTAAGGTGCCATAAGTACGTTTTGTTCATTGAACTTGAAGGTTCCTTTCGTTTCTTTGAAATTTTCGATGTTGTATTGAGTTCTGATTTGCGATTATTAAATTGTGTAGAATTGATTGTGTACAGATTGTTTTCCATGATACCACGACAGATATAAGAACCATCTTTCTTAATAACGCAGTTGTCGTTAAAAGAAATCGAATATCCATCAAAAACCAATTTAGAAACGGAAATTAAATTTCTTCTAAAAGAAGGTATCAACAAAACATTCTTCAAAATAAAAAATTTATCACTACTAAAACGCAAATAAATGTCTTCCACTGAAACGGCCACCACTTTGGTAGCATCGCCCAGCTGGACTTCGATCTCACTATCATGTAACCGTCTTATCACCTGCATTAAGTCAGGATCAAAACTAATATGATCAGTGGCTCCTGTGTCAATAACCCAAGTGCAAGTAGATGTCAAAGTCAAACATGACTCAACTACTAAAGCTTGGTGCATACCTGTAGCCTTGCCCCTTTTAGGACAGTGTGGCTTCCGATGCCTCTTTTCTCCGCACTTGAAACACTTCCCGTGGGCATCTTGTTTGCCCACTTCTTCTTCTTCTTCTTTCCCTTAGCTACTTTGCCCGATTCTGAGTTCGGTGCCTGCCTTTTTCCTTTGCTAGGCTTGAAGCCAGAGGAACGAGGTGCCGAAGTCATCATGGCAGCCTTAGCCTAAACCATAAGGTCCTCTGCTGACTGAAGTTCAGTCAATAGTTCTGCCAAGGTGTAATTCCTTTTGTTCATCTCAAAGTTGAGCTTGAACTGCTGGAAGCTAGGGGGAAGACTTTGAAGGATGATTGTTACCTGGGACTCGGGATCGATCGTCCCTCCCAACACCTCAATCTGGTTGAGGTGTCCCATCATCTCGAGGACATGGTCCCTCACAGACGAGCCTTCCTTCATTGTCTTCGACATGATACTCTGAAAGGCTTGAGACTTAGCCGTTCGATTCTGAGTACCAAAAAGATTCTTGAGATTCTGCATAATTTCAGTGGCAGTTTCCATGGCAGAATGCTGATGCTTGAGTACTGATGACATAGATGCCAACATGTAGCACTTAGCCATCTCATTCACTTTATGCCACCGTCTGTGTGCATCTCTGACTCCTGCCGCAGCGGTAGCCGCTGGCACTGGAGGTCGCGGGGTTGTGAATACAAAGTTGTACTCTTCAGTTGTAAGAACGATGTCCAAATTTTGTTTCCATTCTATGTAATTTTGGCCCTCGAGTTTATTTTCTTTGAGTATTGCAGAAAGAGGATTGAACGACATTGTGCCGATTTGAATTGCACTGCAAAACAGAGTATTTTAAGTCGGTCTTTTCTGTCTCCTTTATTCTGCTATTTATATTAAGTCACTAATTGGGCCTAGTCATGGATCTAAGGAAGAATTGGATCAAGCCTCACCCAATTAGCTTATTACTAATTAAATTGAACCCACAATTTAATATAAGCTTATATTGGAATATTACAAGCAGCCACTATAGAAGTAATATTGCACTGCCTTTCCAAATCCGAAATTATAAGTATTCTGGGTTTCCTTTATTTGCGTTCAATTCATTTCCCGTGCTTAAGATAGAAACATCCATTAATTAATTTATGTCTGCTATGGACTTAATTAATCAACATATTTAATCTCCAAGAGTGGACTTAGCAAGAAACTCTTATTTATTATTCATAGAGTAATCAAACTCCAACTAGCTAGGTTCCGAACAATAAAACCTTGTTTCAAGTTCCTCTTGTGGATGTTATCAAACGAGACTCTCCTCGCACACGATTCAACGTAATAGCAATCCTAGCACCGCTAGATAATGATCACCACTACCCAATATACCTGGATCGTTGGGTTACGAAAAACTCACACCTTTGGTAAGTCAAAGTAGTAGATACTCAATATCGTATGCTCAATGCTAACGTACATTGATTAAGAAATTATTATCAAGACCTCGTCTTTCAGTAGATAGCATAAAGACTCGTCTTGCTGTTAGATCCATTCAGTGCTATACCACACCAACGTCATCTTTTTTCAATAAGGCTTAGAAATAATCAGACTGACATTGCAACCTTTCACGATAGGTAGTCTAGGCCTATCTGTGTTGTGAAATTCTTCTTTTTCTTTGTTCAGAACTGACCGTGTTACCTTAAAGTGGACGACGCCCACAACCGGTCTACTAGAACAAAGACTTAGACTTTGTTACGTTCTTATACATTTAAATATGCAATAAACAACCATTAAATGTAAAACATAACAACATTATGACAAAAATAATCTGTTTTATTCATTGGGAAATAACAAGTAGAGTTTTACAGTATCCAATCACTCGAAAGGTGATTTCTAGTATACAAAACCCAAACACCCTCAACCCGTTATACTATAGATTAGTATAGAGAAGCAGGGGTCGATCCCACGAATATGGACGCGTAAGAAAGCATCTAGAGACCTTGGTTTAAAAAGCGGCTGCTGCCACGCAAATTGGGTTGAGGTTGACTACTATTAGACCTAGACACAAAATCAAACACAAGACCTAGGAAACTGTAAACATCATGTTGACATCGAACATTCTCATGCCTACGAAATAACCAACTACTTTTCTAGACTTAGCAACCAACTTCCTAATTCAACTAAACATAAAGCGAATAAAAGTGGGGACCAACTTCCAGAAATATCCAGTACGGAAGGAAAACTGCAACTAACTAACTAAGGATTTTACTAACAGCAACACGCATCTCATCAACTGAATTAAACACGAACATGAAGAAAACAGAGCATGTATCTAGATTTGAACAGAATATAGAAATTCAGACGTCGGAAACTTGCAAACAGCCGGAAATAAAACAGATCTACATATACTAGACGGAATGAAAAGAAAACACAAAAGCTAGGCATAAATCTCGATCACTCTGTTTCATATCCAAACGTCGGATGCTTAACCCACTCCGGATCCAAGCAATCCGAACCCAACAACAACCTGATTCAACTCCATAGTCTCAGATTCAACAAATCTGCTCCGATCAATGCTAGATTCCAACGATCTTACTCAAACTCAGCAACCAACATGAAATTCACACATCCAACTCAGCGATCGCAACAAACTCAAAATGATAAACTTCCATAATCGAAATCAACAGCAGCTCAAACATAGAAAATAGAAATTGCATAAACGACGGAAAATCAACAGGAAACAGTGTCGAGCTTCGAACGGCGAAGCTCAGTGAAATTCACGACGGTAAAGTAAAATGAAAGCCATTAAAGTGTATTTTCGCCCTCCGCGAGGATGGTGTTACCCAACTATGGACTAGCAAAGTAAAACCCAGACTACTACAATTTCCCGATAAAACCCAAAAGTATGTAGAAGAGAGTGAGCTAGAGCAACAATCTGGTCATCAGGCCTCCCTCGAGAAGGTCCCCTGTGATTGCATGCTTCCTTCTTTATATAGGTGCTGACATAATCTTCTAGAAGCCTTCGTAGAAATCTCCATTCTACCCTTCAGCCCCTTAATTTCCTCCGTCTTGTAATTTTTCTTCAAATTGCTCACTTATTCGCCAGTTACCTTGGACCATGCAGTTGTCCTTCTCTATTCCTGGATCTGGCGAAAACCTTCTACATACCTGGCTTAAAACATGTGTTAGACCCCGCAAATGAATGAGTTTCACCCCTATATCTATGCATGAAATTAGCCTTATCACACTCCTATTAAGTGCATACCCAATAAAGATGCAATCAACCGTGTTAGGACCGATGGTAACTTCTTTCGGCAGAGGAACCATCACCTTTGTCAAACACCCCCACACTTTGAGGTATTTGTAGGATGACTTCCTTCACTTCCACAACTCATAAGGAGTAACATCCATACTTTTGAGTAACATCCCCCCACATGTTCTGGGGCATCCCTAAACTAATCAGTAACGCATTTATCATCTCTTGAGTTCAGTTTCTTGCGTTTTATAGCACCAATAGATTGTGGTGAATATGGTGCAACCGTTTGAAAAATTATACCACTTGTGTTGCATAATTCCTCAAACGGGACTACGTATTCGCTTCATCTATCACTTTGAATCATTTTGATTTACAATCCAAGTTGATTCCCGACTTCGTTCTTATAATTTTTGAACGCTTCAATTGCTTCATCTTTACTTCTTAAAAAATAAAGATAGCAACATCTTGTGCAATCATCTATGAACATGATAAAGTATTTTATACCACTTCTAGTTTGCACGAATTTTAAATAACATACATCAATGTGAATTTTCAAGGGGTTTCATGTTTCGTTCAATAGAATGAAACCATAATCTAGTCATTTTCACCTCAAGACAAGTCTCACATTTGTTTTGGGTATTGACTTCTTTTGTCTTTAGTAAATCCAAGTTTACTAAAATTTTATAGCATTAGGATTCACATGTCCTAATCTATAATGCCGCAAATAGGAGGAAGTATTTGTATTTTCATTATTAGCCAATGGCTTTTCAACGCGGCGAATAGCCGATACACTTAGTTTAAAAAGAACCCTCGATTACATAACATATTCCGATGGTTTTCCAAACTTATACACAAAGAACTTATCAGACTCAAATAAAAGTTTAAACCGAGTATTGATTTAGAAACTATGTTCTTGCGTATGTTCGGGACATATAGCATTTTCTTAGAGTGATTGTCACGTCGGACGTCATCTTGAGGACCACATCTCCAAAATCGACACAATTGGACGTCATGTTGAGCTTCCTTCCCTCAACAGTCTTGTAAGTGTAGAACTTACTTCTATCAGCACACACGTGGGCAGTGACGCATGTGTCGATATACCAACCACATTTGTTCTCGACGTGGTTGACTTCTTCAGTTACCACAGCGGCTATGTTGCCTTTGGCATGTTTGATAAATTTGGCTCCACCAAGCTTCTTGGTTGGTGGCTTCATCTTTCTCCCGATATCTGAACGGGTGTCAAATGTCTCCCGACATCTCTCATGGAATGGGCGGGGTCAAATGTCTCCCGACATTTTTCAAGACACGGACGAGTGTCAAACGTCTCTCGATATTTTCTAAGAGGCCGACGTGTGCCAAATGTCTCTCGACATTTCCTAAGGCACGAATGGGAGCCAAATGTCTGCCAATGTCTCCTGATGAACGGGAGACTGACGGGTGCAAAATTTGCTCCCTACATCTCCTAAGAGACGGACGTGTAAGGGTGCAAAACGTCTACTGACATTTCCTAAGGCACGGATGGGAGCCCATGTCTCCCGACGAACAGGAGACCAATGGGTGCAAAATTTGCTCCCGACATTTCCCACGGCACAGATGTGTGCTATACGTCTCCCGACATATTCTAAGGCACTAACGGGAGCGAAATGTCTCCCGACGTTTTGAAGGCACGAACGGGTGAGAAATGTCTCCCGATATTTCCCATTCCACGGACGGGAGTCGAATGTCAGTCATGTCTCCCGACGAACGAGAGACGTCCCTTGGGACCAATGTGTGCCAAATGTCTTCGAACATTTTCTAAGGCACGGACAGGAGCAAAACGTCTCCTATGTCTCCCGATGAACGGGAGACGTCCCTTGAGACTAATGGGACACGCCCAATGACCCTATCCATGGGAATGACGAGAGACGTCCCGTAGGACTTACCGACCATTCACATTCACGAGGTCTCTCCCCCACATTAGAGTCAGTCGTGTTGATCCCAAAGGCATCAACTCTAGTGTTGGACCCGGCCACTCAATCCATTAGAGGATTCTATGGAGCCACTAAAAGTGAAACCCCAGTTCTCGTGTTGGTCCCTAACGTCCCAACACACGTGTTGATCCCGAAGGCCTCAACACTTGATCTGTTAGAGAATCTCAAGGAACCACTAACAGTGGAACCGTCAATTTGCGCGTTGGCCCCGAAGGCCCCAACACTCGTGTTGATCCCAAAGGACTCAACACACGATCCATTTGAGGATCTCGCGGAATCACAAAGAGTGGAACCGTCATTTTTCGTGTTGGTCCCGAAGGCCCCAACACCCGTGTTGACCTTGAAAGGTCCAACAATCGATCCTATCAAGGATCCCATGGAACCACTTAATGTGGGACCATCGGTGCCACCAAAGGTGGATGCACCAATCAAGCTAAACAAGTTAGTAATTTCTCATGGCGTTATGGGTAGTCATAGGTAATGATGTGGACTCGACGGGAGTCGTGGTCATGGCGGGGACCCGACGGGGACCCAGCAGGGAACAGTGGGCACATCGGTGTTGGAGTTGGGGAAAGTGGCGACGACGAACGTAGCACCTGGACATGCTACACGACGGGATACACCATGGACCGTCGGGGTCCATTGGGGACCTTTTGTCTCCCGTTAAGCGTCGGGGTCCAGCGGGACCTTTTGTCTCCCGTTATGCGTCGGGCTCCCGTTATGCGTCAGGGTCCAGTGAGGTCCTTTTGTCTCCCGTTATGCGTCAGGGTCCAGCGGGAACATGACGTGGACCAGGACCCGTCGGGGATAGCGTAGAGTTTGGGGTGGTCTAAAGAGAATAAGCGGGGCTTGAACCACGCTCAACGACCAGCTCCAAAGAACAGCCCAAAGACCAATTTCCAATGCACAAGGCACATGGCACACGGCACACGGCGCCCGGTGCACGGGTCACGGGACATGGTGCACGGTGCGCGTGTGAGCTCTGTCACCCATCTTATTCCACAATAATTATTACACATAATAATTCATCTTATTAAATACTTCATCAAAGAAGTTTATCATCCTCGATGTGGGAAATTAACACTTAGTTAATTATTTCCTTAGTTTTTCTCATAGCTCATTTTTAGCTTTATTGTGACCAACTTTAATATATTATTTCTCACTCATCGGGAATCGGATTTGAGAAAATGACTATACTACGGTCATCTACTCGGAACGTAGATCGTCGCTATTGCATTTAATTTCACAAAATTACATCTCTTGTAACATTTATTACTAGTCAAAGTCATTTGACCAAGCACGATTCCAACAACTCATATTGTTGCTTCCATATAATCCTAAATACCCATTCTAGTTGAAATAGTACCATTGTTGTCTTGTAATCCCTTCATTCTATAGTAGTTGAGTCATTTTGCCATTTTGGTTCGTTCCATAGTAGTTGAGTCATTTATCTTTTTAGTAAAAGTCAAAACATTTCTTCTCATTTACTTTACTCTATCTTACTTTATTCTCTCGTGAAAAATGGTGAAACCTTCGTGTGCTTTCAATTCATCTGACGACTACATGTCGAATTCATCCTTGGAAGAAGCGGAGGCCAATGAAAAATCTGGCATTGTAATGTTTGTCAGTATACCATTGAAGAAAAGGTGATGCTTTGGTGATCCAACAGGGGCGGATAGCAGAAGAAAATGTTAGAAAATACAATGCAAAAAATAAAAGACTATTGCAGAAAGTAAAAGACGGGGAGAACTTCAAAGACTACATTGGAAATGACTTGAATTGATTATCTCAATGGTTACACAACCTTTTATATGCTCTAATTCTAACTATACTAATATCCTTTGTATTTGATTTTCCATAATCTTTAATTGTTTTCCTTCTTTATTCTTGCCATAACTTCATCCCTTGCCTTCTTGTTCTCAAATTAATTGATTTCCTTATTCCAACACAAAAGAGTGAGACGATCTTATCACTCTTTGTCTCAACACTTGAGTCATTGGATTTTTTTAATACTAACATCAAGCTTATTCATGGCATGCAGCCGTGAGTGAACAAAGATGAGCCGTTGCAAATGGTGAGATTCTGTGCAGAAATGGTTTTCAGTTTCAAAGACAGCACAATAACAGGTGAAGATATTGGTAGACTTATTACAAAGATGAGCTGTTGCAAATGGTGAGATTCGGTACTGACTTGTTATGTAATTTTGCTTGGACCTTATATTCTTGTTGGTAAAGGATGAAAACAAGTTTGATATTTAGAAAGTTGTTGGTGATAACTGGACGGAACCTCCAAAAAAGAGAGCCGAAGAGCAAGTAATTAGCAGAAATTTTGTCTAGCTTTACTCTTTAAGTCAGCGAATAATGTGTTAATATTAATGTTTCTCTAGTTACTGTGAATCGGAGTAGTTTAAGCAGAAATTTGCTAGACCCGGACTCTTATGTTTGTTGATTTCTACATCCTAACATATGTTGCTCTGTGCTAGGCACGACTTCCAATTCTTTAACACACATCGTCTCGGTGAATTGTTTGAAAAAGAAGTCCGCTTATGTGAATCAAATTGTTTATCTTTAACACACATATGTTGCTCTGTGCTAGGCACTCTGTCGGGTCACATCTATAAAGTGTGGGGAGTCCGGGAGCTATTCATAGATATGCAAATAGATATTGAAAACAAAAGATGAAATATATATTTGTATGATGTGTCATTGTGTATGTAATATTCATAGAATAATTTAGAAAGTTTCCAAATTTCAAGATTTTATATCATTCATTTAAATTAAATACCATAAATAGTTTATATTTTTAGATTCTTTCTACTTACACTTGTCAAATGCTAATTAGTAGGAGAGACTACGCCATCATGCCACGCGATGTCTCTAGACCACTAAATATTTTCTCATCGATCATAACCCTATAAATCTATATGCATATTTATTCATTTATTATTCGTAACAGTATTTCGGCTTGACCACTGGTTTGACCGGTCTGACCAGTTGAACTGTGAACTGCTTGTTTTTTCGGTTCGCTTACCGATTTAGATTTTAAAACATTGGTTCAAGGAATAAATAGAATCAAATTAGCTTTAACTCCAAAAATTGAATCTTATTGAAGGCCAACTCAATTTAGTCAAGACATTGTTTATCGATTACACAACATAACAAATGGCCAACAAAAGATGTTGAAATGCTCAGATTTTGCACGGTTTTGAGACCTTTATTTGGTCTGTTTTTAATGTCAAAATAAAAATTCATGTCTATATTTCGTATGTTTTATCCATTTTGGTATTTTGACGTGTATTGTGAGAAACGTGCATATTTGAACCCAAAAAGATAGTCAAAACACAAAGTTTGAAAGTTGGAGCTGTTCAAGACGCCCAGCGGTTCGCTGCAACACATCCAGAGACCGCTAAGCCAGTAGCGGCCCGCTCCGGGAAAGTTGTGCATGAAAGGAAGAACACGCCCAGTGACCGCTGGGGTGTGTACAGCGACTACTACAAAGAGTCCAGAGAGTTACAGGATGATTGCCAGAGACCGCTGAAAGAAGTGCAGCTACCGCTGCCCAAGGGACAGAAGCTTCGGATCAACCCACAGCGACCGTTGGCCAAGGTGCAGCTGCCCGCTGGAGAAAAGCGGCGAACAGATTTGCCCTACTTTCTATCCAAGAGTTACCATACTTTGCAACCTTTTTTCTTATTTGACGAGGGGCGATTTCTCCGCTATAAATACCCCCAAAGCTTCATCAAAAAGAGTTCTTCTCTTTTGCAAAATATTTCCAGAGTTTAAAAGTGAGAGTGCTTCATAGTGCAAGGGCTAGAAGAAGGATTCAAGAAGATCATCAATGTTACAAGGATTCTACCTTTGTGTTTTATTGCTTTAGTATGTTTTCATCCCTACAATCTATGTTTTTAGTTTATTCTATCATGTGTAACTAAACTCATAGGATTCTAGGGATGTGTTAGTAGCGACTTTGGTTATACAATTCCGTTTTCTATTTAATATTCGTTTTGTTCTTACTTTGTTTCTTCCTTAAGTAATTAGATAATGCTTCACGTTTGAGTGACACACTCTGTGATGAATTAATATAACTTGCTACATAATCGTGAGAGGAGGTTGGCGAGTTTGATCCACTTAATAGACATTACAATTAGCTTCCTTTAAAACGGCACTGTTAATTGAGAGTGATGACTTTACAAGGGTCTTAGGTGTTTTTAGGAGTTACGTATCTAGGATTGAAAACCCTAGTGTTAGTAATCAACGTTTGCATCGCATGAGCATAAGTTAGGTGACTCGTTCTATCAAAGTAAGAACTGTGCTAGGTGTTGTAGTTGGAATTTGTATAACCATAATTGTGACGCACATCCATGGAATTCCCTTATCTCTTATCTTTTACCTCCGTGATTTATTTGTAATTAGTGGTCTATTGCTTTCAATTGTTTTTTGTTTCCAAAAATTCCCAAAACTTTCGGTTTTCCAAATAGTAATTGAGTTTTAGTAGAAGGTAGACAATTGGTGATTGTTTTCCCCGTGATCGATATCTGGTACTGACCTTTAGCTATACTAAATCTACTTTGTATACTTGCAGGTATTTATAGTGCTAAAAAATAGTGCATCAAGTTTTTGGCGCTGTTGTAGGGGATTACATTCACTTTGTGATTGATATCTTCAAACGAACAATTTTACTACTTTGGAATTTAATTGCTTTCTGTTTTTAATTTTTATTTAATTTGGTTTTTGCTTTGTCTCTTTCAGGTTTTGTATGCGAACACGTTCTAAGAAGAACATCTTAGAGCCGCTCGATCTCGAACTTGAAAGGACCTGTAGGAAAATAATAAGTGATCAAAGATCAATGGGGGACAGAACAGAGATAGAGAGGCTTCAGTCATTGTCAAGTTGTTGATGGATGAGAGAGACGCGGTAAAGGCTACCCGCAAGGAGCATGAAAAAAGGACAAGGAGATAGTGCTCGTGATGCATATGTTCAATCACAGGAATATGATTACTTTTCTCGAAGGCCCTCGAATAGTTACTAACAATTTTGAGCTGCGAATGCGCCTTATACAAAGGGTTGAACAGTTTCCTTTTGCAGACAGGGCCACAGAAGATGCCAAATGCCACCTCTCGAAGTTCGTGGAGATCGCGAACACTCTTAAATTAAATGGTGCCGACAACGACGCCATTAGGGTAAGACTCTTTCCCTTTTAATTGATTGATTCTGCTAAAGAGTGGTTTGAGTGTCTACCCACAGAGCAAGTCTCCACGTGGAAGGATATAGTGGCTGCCTTCCTCGACAAGTACTATCCAATGGGCACAATCTTAAAGCTCAAGAGTGAGATCTTCCAGTTCTTACAAGGCCACGACGAGCCCCTCTACGAGGCGGTCTCTCATTTCAAAGGCCTTCTCCGTAAGTGCCCCAACCACGGTTTCACCGTGGACCATCAGGTAGGAATCCTTTATAATGGATTTAATGAGAAAATTTGTGCTATGTTGGATTCAGGGGCTAATGGAGGATTCTTGAGCAAGAGTGGATCAGATGCCATGGCGGTCATAGAGGAATTCACTACTAACAGCAAGGGGGTGGTCGAAAGAAAGGCATAACTCAAGGAGAGTAGCAACCATCGACGAGGCCAAAGAGTGTTCCTTTGCAAAAGAATTGGCGGAGCTTAGAGTTCGGGTTAACCAAATCGATACATCAAGAAGAGAGGATCCGGCTCCACTGACCTCCATCATTGCGGTCGCCAAACTCAACGCTCCTCCCGCTCCTATGGAAGATGTTGTTAGAGTTTGTATATTAGAAATCACCTTTCGAGTGATTGAATATTGTAAAACTCTATATTTTATTTTCCAATGGATGCAACAAATTATTTTTGTCATAATGTTGTTATATTTTACATTTAATGAATGTTTATTGCATATTTAAATGTATAAGTAACGTAACAAAGTCTAAGTGTTTGTTTTAGTACACCGGTTGTGGGCGTCGTCCACTTTAAGATTACACGGTCAGTTCTGAACAAAGAAAAATAATAATTTTACAACCCAGATAGGCCTAGACTACCTATCGTGAAAGGTTGTAATGTCAGTCCGCATATTTCTAAGTCTTACTGAAATAAGATGACATTGGTGTGGTATAGCATTGAATTGGATCTAATAGCGAGACAAGTCTTTATACTATCTACTGAAAGACGAGGTCCTGATAATTAATTTCTTAATCAATATACGTTAGCATTGAGCATACAGTATTGGTTATGCACTACTTTGACTTACCAAATGGTGTGGGTTTTTCGCAACCCAAGAATCCTTGTATATTGGGTAGTGGTGATTGATATCTAATGGTGTTAGGATTGCTATTATGTTGAATTGTGCGCGAGGTGAGTCTCGTTTGATAACGTTCACAAGAGGAGCTCGAAACAAGGTTTTATTATTCAGAACCTAGCTAGTTGGAGTTTGATTACTCTATGAATAATAAATAAGCGTTTCTTGCTAAGTCAAATCTTGGAGTTAATAATATGTTAATTAATTAAGTCCATAGCAGACATTAATTAATTAATTGACATTTCTATCTTAAGCACGGGAAATAAATGACAAACAAATGGAAACCCGGAATACTTGTAATTTCGGATTTGGATGGGCAGTGCAATATTACTTCTGTAGTGGCTACTCGTAATATTCCAATATAAGCTTATATTAAATTGTGGGCTCAATTTAATTAGTAAAAAGCTAATTGGAGGATGCCATATCCAAATTCTTCCATAGATCCCTGACTGGGCCCAATATATGACTTAATATAAATAGGAGAATTAAGGAGACAGAAAATACACTTAATATTTTCTCCAAATTTTCGTCCCCTCTCCTTGCACAAGAGGGATGCTTTTTCAGCTCCCTCCGTGAGAAATTTTTGTCTTCTTTATTTAAGTCCTAGTATTCTGGTGAGATCAGCTCACACTGATATCAGCGAACAGTCTGGGAATCAGTCAGAAGATCTGTGGTTTAGTTCTCAAGATCTTCACGTGGAGAAGGCGCTAGCCAAATTTGATTCTTTGTGGCGAACTCCGTAGTAAGCATGTTTTAGGTTTCAATTACGCTAAAGCATGATTAAATTCAAGTTATGAGCATGATACATGTGATAATTGCGCGAATAGATTTTGTCTAATTAATCTGCTAAATAGATCAGAATTTTTATGTGATCAATTTGATGCACGCTTCCGCTGCCAACCCCTTCTGATGTCAACTATGTGCCACAAGAAAGCGGTCCCAATAGGCCTTATAACAACAATTATCGCCCTAACCAGGTGGACGGTAATTTCAATAATTATAATGGGAACCTTCCTCATCCTAACCTTTCATATTCTAACAATAATTTCTTGCGACCCCCCGCAGGATTTAATGTGAGCAAAGGTGGAGTAGTTGAACCCATGAAGAAGGAGGAGAAGTACGACCAAGGAATCATGAAGATTTTGGAAGTGCTAGTGCAAATAGGAAGATCAATGACACCAAGATTGTGGTCGTTGAAGCAAGGTTGAACAACCGCGAGGCCGGAATCAACACATATGCCACTGCCGTCTCTCGAACATAAAGACTCAAATGGACCAAGTCCAACAAAAGATTGAGGAAGACAATGCAAAGGCAGCAGCACGAGTGGCCGACATAAACAAGAAGTTGGTTGCAAAGTAGAAAACGGACGAAGGCAGTGTTAGGTTTGGTATACTGAAAAGCATATTTCGAGCACGAATGAGTATGGATAGAATCTTGCATGTATACAAAAAACTCTACAATCCACTTTTAACCCGATTCGGTATTATTCGAGCAGTTACGCACGAATAGAATCACCATCATTATTACATTGTGTTTGCTTTTGCATTTATAAGATGTTTTACTAACATTTAAATACATAAGAATTAAACAAAGTCTAAGTCTTTTGCTTAGTAGACTGGTTGTGGGCGTCGTCCACTTTAAGGTAACTATAGTCAGATCTATGCAATGCTTTGCAAAAGAGAAAGAAGAATTTCACAACCTAGATAGGCTTTGGCTACCTATCGTGAAAGGTTGCAATTTCAGTCCGATTATTTCTAAGCCTTACTGAAATAAGATGACATTGGTGTGGTATAGCACTAAACGGATCTAACAGCAATACATGTCTTCAAGCTATCTATTGGAAGACTAGGTCGTGATAAACAACTATTTCTTAATCTACATATGATAGCATTGAGCATACGGTTGGTTATGCACTACTTTGACTTATCAAATGGTGCGGGTTTTTCACAACCCATTAATCCTGATATATTGGGTAGTGGTGATTAATATCTAGCGGTGCTAGGATTGCTATTATGTTGAATCATGCGCCTGGTGAGTCTGGTTTAATAATGTCCCCAAGAGGAGCTCGAACAAGTTTTTATTATTCGGAAACTGGCCTGTTGGATTTTAATTATTCCATGAATAATAAATAAGTGTTTCTTGCTAAGTCCACTCTTGGAATAATAAGATGTTAATTAATTAAGTCCATAGCATACAGTAATTAATTAATGGACATTTCTATCTTAAGCATGCAAAATAAACAACAAACAAAACGGAAGCTCAGATTACTTATAATTTGATTTTGATGGGCAGTGCAATATTACTTCTGTAGTGGCTGCTCGTAATATTCCAATATAAGCTAATATTAAATTGTGGGTTCAATTTAATTAGTAAAAAGCTAATTGGGGGAGACCATATCCAAAACCTTCCATAGATCGCTGACTGGGCCCAATATGAACTTAATATATATAGGAGAATAAATGAGACAAAAATTACTTTTTTTTCCAATAAAAAATTTTGTCCTTCTCCCATGTACTGTAGGGGACGAAAATTTCTCTAGCTCCTCTGTGAGGAATTTTTCTATCTTCTTTATTCGAGTCCTAGTATTTTGATAAGATCGGTCCACCCTGATATCGAGATACAGTTCGGGAACCAGTCGGAAGATCCGTGGTCTAATTTTGATGATCATCCTGGAGAAGGTACAAGCAATCAAAGATTCTTTGGACAATCAAATCGGTAACTCTAAACCGTAGTATTCATGTTTATGATTTAATTTCTTTGAGCATGAATTATTTGTGTTCTAGCATGCAATTATCTGTTTAACATGTGAATTGATTAATCGCATAAACGGTCAAATAGATCATTGTCTGATTTATTTATTTTGTACAAAGTCTTTCGTTGTGCAAGGGGCACCAAACTCCAACAATTGGTATCAGAGCTAACTTTTTGCTCTGATTACGTGGATTAATTTCATGTTATGCAATTACGCATAACGTTTGTGTTTTCGTTGTTTTTTATATGTTTTATAATATGAGAACTTTGAAATCCTATTGCTGCCTGATTTCGTGACAATTGTTTTTAGTGAATTGATTCTCCAAGTTAATTAATTCAATTGCTTGTTGTCATGAGAGTATTGATTATGAGTTTGTTGCAATCAATTAATTGCTTGCACCAGATTTTGTCGTCATGCCACAATACTAATTTTTGTTTGCGACTAAAATCATCACCATCAATTAGTACGGTGGCGATCGGACAGCAACGCCGAGGCTGCAGAGGCAGCGCAGTCAACAGCTGACCGGACAGCAGCGGCAGTCCGAGCTCCGTTGCGGCAGCAGCGATGACCGGGGAGAAGGATGCCCAAGCCCTCGGGCTAGGGCTGTCTCGACTGGGTGCTGCGACAGCAGCTCCGGAGGAGCGACGTCGACGCAGTAACGTCGGAGACGTCAGGCTCGGAAAGCTCGCGAGATGAGTGGGAGCCCAGCAGCTGCTGCGGTTCAGTGGGAGTACGGCGACGCAAGATTAGGGTTTCCTTATGCGTGATGTCGTTTTGTCTCATCTCATGACTTCGCTTTCCAATTTTTGATTAGGATTTCCAAATCCTTGCATTCAATTTTGGAAATAATTCAAGATAAATTTGGTATATGAGATTTAATTATGAATTAAATCATGATTAATTAGATTCTTTCCTTATTTTATGGATTTATATGGATTTTATTCCTAAATGAATCCTAGTTATATTTGGAAAATAATAATATAATTTTTTTTATATCCTATGAATTTATTCATAGACAAATCCTAGTTGGATTTAGATAATGATAATATAATTTTATTCTCATCCTATGAATTTATATGGTTTTACTCATAGATAAATTATAGATGGATTTGGATAATCATAATATAATATTTTATTCTTATCTTATAGATTTATATTAATCCTAGATAGATCCTAGATAGATTTGAATAATATTCATATTATTTTATTTTTATCTTATGGATTTGAATAGATTTAATTCTATTAAGACAAATTCTAGATGAATTAAAATAAGTATTAATCCAAGTTATCCTTATCTTTTGGATTTATATCCCAGATAGGTTAGGATATTGATAATATATAAGAAAATTCTTATTTAATTGGATTTAGATAAATTTATTTATCTAAGAAATCCTAAGTAATGTTTGATATATTCATGATGTCTATTCTAAATAGAATTGAGATTGATATAAATTTTGGTTGATAGAATTTTATTTTTATCTTATGGATTATGATGGAATTGTTTCTTTCAAGTAATATCCTAGTACAATTTAAATAATGATAATCCTAGATCAATGTAATCTTGAATTGTAGGATCTGATTTTATCGAAATAAAATCTAGAATAATCCTAAATGGATTTAGATAGTTAAATTTTGATAAATCCTAAATGAATGTGGATAATTATTATCCAAGATAAAACTTAATTATTTAATTGTTTCTCCCTTAACTTGATTAAATAATTATCGTTAATTATCCAGTATGTTCAAATGCCATGCATTAAATGGAATTATCTGTTTATTTGGTGTTTATCTTATTAAGTAGATTATCTGTATTATCTACTTATGTGATAATTATGCAAAAACCATATAAAATATCTAAGCGATAATTACAACAGTGCGTTGTATATTGTCTCTATCAATTGGTCCGCAACTTTTATGAAGTCATTTTCTGAATATTATCCTCACCCATGCTGTGGGGACAATAATCCTAAAAATAGCAAGTTCATATAGGCGGACTTCTCTAATATAAATAGTATGAACTAGATAGTAGTTTTTAATATTATCGCCACTCATGCTGTGGGGACAATAATCCTAAGAAATTACAAATTTCAGAAGTTCAAACAAAATTTATTAGATAGTTTGGTTTTGTTATCAGCACATGAGCATTGTTATGGGAATGTGTTGTAGAAATAAGATTTTGTAATGCTAAATCTGATGGTCGTGCTTAGGCAACATTTGGCGGCCATGCCGTGCTGCGGTCTTTGGACTATTCGTCGGTGTTGTGACCAGTAAAAATGATAAAAATTTAATGCGTATTGAGCTCTGCTTGATGGTACAAAATTTAAATTTTATAGTTGCAAGATACATATTTGTTTTGCGGTTATTTGCGATTATGTATTGAGCATAAGTATGTGATAATAAGTTTATTTGTCAAATCTTCATTATGTCATTCAATATTTTGTCTGCGATCCTTAAAGAAAATAAACTCGAATGCCAAAATTATGTTGACTGGAAACGTAAATGGATAAGATTCTCATCGCTGAAAACTTGGAGTTTATACTCAATGATTCATGTCCTCCATTTCCTCGACATAATTCCGCGAAGAATGTTCGAGAATGCATTATGCATGTACTTGACAAGTTCTTTAAGGAATAAGGTCAAGCTATTTTCCTTCAAGTAGTGAGACAAGTTTTGGTTAATGACGATGAAAGATGGATATCAATAGAATCGGTCAAGATGATTCGATTGGAATATCCTTTAGTAACAGAATGTTTTGAGGAATCTTTTGATCACTCAAATAGTTATCTGACTCAAGTCATCGCCTAAAGTAATAAGAAATGACTACAAGAAGGTTTAACTGAAAAGTAGAAAACCTTCAGAATGATAGTCGTTATATAATACCAAAAAAAAAAATTCACAATCCCAAAAAATGGCCGTTTTTTTTACTGTTTTTCTGTATTTTTTATCCCCAAAATCATCTATAAATACACACATTCATCATCCATTTTTCACATCAAATCATCTCTCATTCATATTTTTTCATACAACTTATCTACACCTTCATCTCTTACTCAAACCCTCAAATGGATTTCACCCATCTCATTGCGGAAGCGGAGCGCGAAGAACAAGAATACTGTGAACAACATCGTGCCGCCTATGAAGCCTATGTCGCAGCGAATACCCCCGCCCCTCCTCCTCAACCAACTAGATCAACTCGCCACTACATCCATCGTGACCGGGAGGGAGCCAACGAAAGGCTCGTTGCTGACTATTTTTCCGACCAGCCGCGGTTTC
Source organism: Salvia splendens (assembly GCF_004379255.2). Taxonomy (NCBI): domain Eukaryota; kingdom Viridiplantae; phylum Streptophyta; class Magnoliopsida; order Lamiales; family Lamiaceae; genus Salvia; species Salvia splendens. The sequence goes on along the minus strand of NC_056049.1, from coordinate 16,560,596 downwards.
CGAAAGATTACTTTCGGCGCCGTTTTGCATGTCAAAACGCTTGTTTATGCGTATTGTCAACACATTGTCAGCCTGTGTTGAATACTTTCAAACAAGTACAGACGCAACCGGTCGGCAAAGTCTCTCGGCGTTGCAGAAGTGTACGTGTGCCATCCGACAACTTGCTACTGGGAAAACGGGTGACCTCTTCGATGAGTATTTGCATGTCGGTGAGTCCACTGGAATCCTTTGCCTTAAAAATTTTTGCGAGGGCGTTCGTTCAGCTTTCGGGGATGAATTCCTTAGGGCACCCACCACCGATGATTGCCAACGGTTGCTTCGTCTTCACGAAACAGTCCATGGTTTTCCCGGTATGCTTGGTAGCATTGACTGCATGCATTGAAGGTGGAAGAATTGCCCGACTACTTTGAGGGGGCAACACTTAAGCGGCCACAAAGGCGGCTGCCCAACACTTATCCTTGAAGCGGTCGGCGACTACCGCCTATGGATTTGGCATGCATATTTCGGTGTTGCCAGATCCAACAACGACTTGAACGTGCTCTATTCTTCACCACTCTTCAATGATGTGTTGAATGGTGTAGTACCGGCAGTCGACTTCACCGTCAACGGAAATGCATACCACATGGGTTACTATCTCGCCGATGGTATCTACTCAAGGTGGTCAACTTTCGTGAAGAAGCTCCTCAACCCGCAAGAGCCGAGATGGGTTCTTTTTGCGCAGCGTCAAGAGTCCGCTCGGAAAGACGTCGAAAGAGCTTTTGGGGTCCTTCAAGCCCGATTCAACATTGTGAAGGCCCCGTCTCGGCTGTGGTACGTGAAAAATATCGCCGACATCATGTACACGTGTATTATCATGCACAACATGATTATTGCCGACGAAGGACCGAGGGCGGCTAGCTTTTACGGCGAGAATGAAGCCGGAAGCTCAACTGGGAGGTCTCCCCCACGCCGAGGTGTGCATACGACGGTGGGTGAGAGGATCGAAATAAGGCACTCAATGCGCGATACCCGAACCCACGTTGAGCTACAAGAAGACCTAATCAAACACATTTGGGCGAAATTCGGTCACGAGTAGCGGGTTTTTTTATTTTATGAATTTAATTATGTAATTTTTAAGATTTTAATTATGTAATTTTTATTTTTTAGGATTCTAATTATGTAATTTTTAATTTTTTTGTAATTTGCAATATTATTTCGGTTATTTTTAATGAATTTTAATATTGTGGAAATGTTTTTATTTAAATTGAATAATAGAATGGTGGGACCCTTGAGCTTGTCTTTGCGGAAGAGTACGGATGTGGGTGTTGTGCTATTGCCTAAGTGCAGGGAGTAAAAGTGGGTCCGGGCCCACATTCGTGCTCGTTGGCAAGAGCACGGATGTGGATGCTCTTAGACATGTATTGTTTTTCTCAGAACTTACATTAGCTTTTTCAGTGAAGATTGAATTGTGGCTCAACGTGACCATGAAATGGAGTCAAAATCAAAGCTGTATTTTGCTGCATACACAGACAAAGATGCATATTAACTAGGAAATATGGAATAGTGGGCATTCTAAATGTGAAGTTTATCAACATGGAAGACAAAGATGTATATAGGGTAGTGATTAATACGAGATTAGACACAATATTTTCTTTGTTTCTACTACTAGTACGCAGAAGTACTCAAAATGTTCAAAAGACAAATGAATTTAGTTTCAAGATACCTCTGTTTATATTGTCATGTGCTTGACTCAAAACAATAGATAATGATTTAGAGAACTTCCAGACTCACAATCCCATTCCATTGAATGTTTCTGAACTGCTAAGGAAAATCTTGACATCCTTATTGGGATGGTTCCAATACCATCAAAAGATCACTTTTTTCATGCCTATTGTTGTTGATGGCCTACATGTGTTGTGTTGAGATATCTAGATTTCTTTTACTTATAAATTGTAAGGCAAATATGTATGGAATTGAAGTTTATATTCTGGAATACAACCGGTTATCAGTCAGTCAGTCAGCAGATTTTAAAAGTAGTTGTGATAATAAGGAAGGATTACCTAAAATTATTGCTACTGTACTAGTTTGATTTAAAAGTAAAACTAGTGAACTTAAAAGCTTCAATCAAGAACATAAGGTACTTCATGTACCTGCCTTTTCTAGATGGCTTGGACGATCTTGTTTCTTTGCAAATTGAATATCATCTGCACTGATATTCAGAGAGATGGCTTGGACAATCTCGTTTCTTTGCTTTGTGTTGGTGCATTACCAGATTTTGATCATTTTTAGCACCAACAACCATATTAAAACTTAGCAATGTGCATCACTCAACTTGTATTTGGTAAATTACTTCCATCATGGCATCTGGAACTAATTAGAATGTTCTAATTGTTAACTATATTTTAACATCAAAAATTATTTTAAATATACAATTGAGGTTTACATGCTTAATATAATTAATTTTTAGTCAATTGTACAACTTTCAGAAAAGGTTAATTACTCCATCCGTCCCTGAAATTTTGTCACATTTCATTTTCTGCACTCATTTTAGAAAAATGATAATAAATAATTAAAGTGGAGTATATCTTAATTTTGATATAATCCTCAATAATTCCATTGATTTGGATCCGGTGGAAATTGTACAACCCAAAAGCCAAAATATATTAATCCCTCTATCCGTGATTAAATATCCCATATTTAATCGGCACGGGTTTTAAGAAATTATTTGACTTTATATAGTAAAGTAGGTAGAAAAGTTAGTGGAACGTGGATCCTACTTTTATATATTGGTTTTATAATAAAATGTGAGTGGAATGCATTAGTGGAATGTAGGGTCCACTTACCAAATATAGTAAAAGTGAAATGAGAACATTTATTGGCGGACGGGCGAAAAAGGAAAAATGGGACATTTAATGGCGGACGGAGGGAGTATTAGCCTAATCTTATACTTAGTATTTTTCATGCTTAAACATATGGCTATTGTGAGTGATACATATTTTGGCTTCTACACAATATCCTCAAAATCCAAATTTATAGGAATAATTAAGAAAAGTGTCAAAGTTATATACTCCATCCGTCCACGAAAAACAGGACACATTGTGAATGACACGGGTTTTAACGTAGAATTGGTAAAGTAAGAGAGAAATATTGTTAGTGGAATGTGGGGTCCATATTATGAATAAGAAAGAAGGGGAAAAAGTAAGAGAGAAGTTGTTAAAAACTTCATTTTTTTAAATGTGCTCTATTTTTGTGGACAATCAAAAATGACAAATGTGCTCTATTTTTCGTGAAATGAGGGAGTAATAGGTTTTTTTTTTAAGTTGAGTGATTAACCAAAAATTGAGAATACTATGTTAATATTCCAACAATTTACCATAGTTTAAATTTATAAAGCTCCCACAACTTCAATTTATTTTGGTTCAAAGAAGCATTATAACTTTATTCTTGCAACCGAATAATGTTTTCTTCCTATATATTTCCAGCATAAAGTAAATGAATAAATTTTAGATGGTAACAATTACTACTATCGGTGAAATTCAGGGCAAATCAATCCAAACCTTTTCGTTGTTGCACAATGTTTAGCGCGCAAACGCAAGCTTTTGCACTATTACATTGCCTAAGTCATTCCACAATAATTATCTTCTAAAGGATAGCAAAAGAGACAAGAATAGAACTGACGGAAGCAACATCTACATATATATGCCTTACATTCCCTTGTTTGGTTTATCACTACTTTCGTGTTTTGATTTATGTCAGTATTCGTAATTTTGTTTATTTATGCCATACTCACTTAGTTCACGAAAAATAGTCTCATTTTGTCATTTTGAGATGTTAACAAAAAATAGTATTTTTTCTCTTCTTACTATACCAATTTCTCATTAAAACCTGTGTCGTCACAAATGAGATTGTATTTTGTGGACGGAGGGAATATTTCTTTTTCGTCGGTCCCATAAAAACAGTTCATATCCATTTGTACAAACATTTCCATACAAATAAATACTACTACTAATGTGGGTTTCATCATCCACTAACACAATTTCTACTATATTTTCTCCTTCTCTTTTATTTAACTAATTACGCATTAAAACTCATGTCGTCCCAAATGGTCTATTTATATGAACGGGGAGAGTAGCATTTTTAGAGAGATACAATATATACGGTGTGTATATTTTTTTTTTGTTTCAATATAATGTATAGAATGTTCTGATTTATCTAATAATTTCCATTTTATTTTATTAACTATAACATCAAAAATTATTTTAAATATACTATTGAGGTTTACATGATTAATATAATCAATTTTTAGTCAATTATACAACTTTCAGAAAAGGTAAATTATATCTTAATTTTGTTATTTTCCTCTATTATTCCATTGATTTGGATCCGGTGGAAGTTGTATATATAACCTAAAAGCCAAAATATATTATTAGCCTAATCCTATACTTAGTATTTTCATGCTTAAACTTATGGCTATTGTGAGTGATACATATTTTGGCTTCTGCACAATATCCTCAAGATCCAAATTTATTGGAATAATTAAGAAAAATGTCAAAGTTATATAACACTCCCTCCGTCCACTGTATATGGTACGGGTTTTAATTCTCCTTCCGTCCACTGTATATGATATGGGTTTTAATGTGGAATTGGTAGAATAAGTGAGAAGGGGGAAAAATAAAAGAGAAATAGTGTTAGTAAAATGTGAAGTCCATATTATTAGTAAAGAAAAGTAGTATTAGTGAAATATGCTCTATTTTTCATGGATAACAAAAAATGAAAAATATGCTCTATTTTTCATGGACGGAGGAAGGAGTAGTTTTTTTTTTGAAGTTGAGTGATTAACCAAAAATTGACAAAACTATGTTATTATTCCAACAATTTACCATAGTTTAAATTTTAAAAACTCCCACAACTTTAATTTATTTTGGTTCAAAGAAGCATTATAACTTTATCCTTGCAACCGAATGATGTTTTCTTCCTATATATGTCCAGCATAAAGTAAGTGAATAAATTTGAGATGGTAACAATTACTACTATCAGTCAAATTTCAGGGCAAATCAATCCAAATCTTTTCGTCGTTACACAATGTTTAGTGTGCAAACGCAAGCTTTTGCACTATTACATTTCCCAATCATTCCACAATAATTATCTTCTAAAGGATAGCAAAAGAGACAAGAATAGAACTGGCGGAAGCAACATGTACATATATATGCCTTACATTCCCTTGTTTTCTTTCCCATTTCGAGGACTTCCGAGAGATGATGATGTGCAGATATCAGTTTCAACCAACTCGCTCGACTGCTCTATATTCCTCTGTTTCAGCTGATTGTTGTTTGTCAGTGTAGAGCGCATTGCTCTTGGTAGTTTTAACGGAATCTCATTTTCTCCACTAGCTTTCGGCTGTACAGGACCTTCTCCGTTCTGAGGATGAGATACAGGTGGAGTAGCCGGCACAAGCTGGATGGCTGACTTGCGCCATTTCTTCCTGAGAACTGGCTTTGGAACACTAGATAATCCCTGAAACATTAACAAGACACAAGTATAAATTTGTATTGTAGGTTGACAAATTATATAGTTATCATTTGAATTACGCTTACAAGGTTATTTCCAATGTCAGATAATGGCTTCCGCACGGTACCATCAGTGCTTTGGTTGGCAGGCTTTCCAGAAAGAGCAGATCCAAGCAGCATTGCACCATGAGCAGCAAGATCGTGACTAGTCTCTGCTTCCTCCTGCAGTGACATATTTTCAGACAAATCCAGCATGTCTTTCATACTTGCTTCCCTATTGCTGCATCTATTAGTCCTACAGCTGCACGACGAACTACAACTTCCGTTCGCAGCACGGCATTCACACCTCGAGGTTTTGCAGGAAGAATATCTGCTGCAAGTACAACATACCCCTAAATCAACCATTTTGGAATTTCTTCTTTTCGATTGGCGTCTTTTCCTTTCTCTTGTTTGGACCCACTCGCCATCCTCATCATTCTCTACATTTGGTTGTTCGTCATCCGATGTATCCATATCTTCTAGAAGCTCCAAATCATATGCTCCACTACTGAGAACTGTGGAGCTTCCAGACCCCTAAATCATGTAATATCATGATTATATTGTTGAAAACAAATCATGTCAAGAAAATGTTTTTCTTCCTTAAAAATGAAGTAGAAGAATGAACAAACAATGTCAACGATATATACAAACCTTAGGCCACAAGTCATAAACATGTTTGTCACTATTACTCGTCATATTCCCAGAGCCTCCGTCTCGATTTGATAGTCTCTCCAATGACAACATCTATCAATTATATCATGAAAACCACACTCAAACAAGTTTCGACAACGTTGAAATTTAATAAACAATAATATAGGCATTGGCACATAGTTATCAAGTGGTGTACATGACTAAGTTGCACTAAACCAGGAGTACAAAATAGTTGCAGGAAACATTGTGCCTCACCATTAAATTTTCCTGACGACTGAATTCTGCCTTCTTTAACTCTAGTTGGCTTACCAAATTAACTACTTTTTCCTTCAGGTCTCTAATTTCAGAGTCTTTTTCTCTGCAGTCAACTTCTCTATCTCTTAGCTGGCATCTGTGAAGAGTTAAATATGTGAGAAGAAAGCCATCAAGCTAAGCAATTCATAAACCATCGGAAGGTTATGGCAAAATTACTTACCTAGAGGATGATGCTAAGTTAAAAAGGAAGTTCATAACATTCTTTGCTTCAGCAAGAGACCGAACTTGGTTCCACCTTCCTCTACCACTAAATGCCCGTTCACGCTCCTCAGCTTCTGATAGTTGAGATGCCATGGAAACAAGGGTGCTTGAAGAGGTAGCAAGCATATTCTCAAGGGCAAAAATCCTGGAGTTTCTAGCACCAGGAGACATTGCTTCTGGGAACTCACTGTCGATGAATTAAATAAATTATTTAGTCAATGAAACCACAGAATAATATATGAAAAAGAAAACATTTAATATTTTTGAAAACTTGGTCTGTAACTTCAGACCTGAAGTTCTGCTGCTTCTCAATCAATGCTTCTTCTTTCAGCCTTGCAAGTTCTTCAGCCATTCGAGCCCTCCTATATGTATATAGAGATCACAAATAATAAGAATATGGGCTATATGTACAAAATTATAGAGCAGGTGATCTTTAAAAACCTCCATCACGAGTTATAACATATGAGATTATTGCTAATTCTAGTTGTTGATATATATTTGCACAGGCTTAAAAATGGGTAACAATGCTTTTGCTTCATAATATAAAGGTAATTAGTTACACGCCCTCCTTCCAGACCACCCTACCCCTCCAAATTGACATCATCACATATAAACTCTAGGCATTGTCCAAAAGTGGTAACAAACAAAAAGGTTTACTGGCTGTTCCTTATGCCAAATTGCAGATATAAATAAAACTATTTATCTAGACCAAAATATGGAAGGTAAAACAAAATACAAGATGTGAGTCATAGATGAATGAAGTTGCTAAGAAAAGAGAATAAAAACTGAAGTGCTATGATACATATCAACTGCAAAAGTAGAATGGACATGATTAGAGAGAGTGATTGTGCACTTACTCTTTCATTTGCCGCTCATACTCTGACCGCACCTCATGCACTCCAATAGTTACCTCAAGTTCATGTTCAATAGTCTGCACTAATACCTTGAGGACGAAAGAAGATATGGTGATGACATTAAATTATTGGATTTACACAATTACAATAACCAATAACAAGAATGTATATATGGTCGCAACATGCACAAATGAGAGGGAGGAAATGTTTTCCCCTCTGGTAGAGACACCTAGACTCATACCGGGATTCCAGGACCTTTGTTACTTCCTACACCTGCATAAATGTCAAAAGTGAAAGTTAAAATCATGATATTATAAGAATCTTTTACTATTATGCAAAATGAATATGATCAAATAGAATTGAACCAGATGTTTCACGTGATGAAGCTTTCCGAGAATCTAGCAACTCTTTAAGACGCTTTGTAGCATTTGCAGCCTCTTCAGTTTTTCTTAGCAAAACCTGACATGAAACGATTGATCATAAAATCCAGATATCCTCAATATTAAAGAATTATGACCAAGTGTAAACATAATTACCAGCTTTTGCCGCTGGTTTAGTGCCAATAGCTTATGCATCTCATATTCATTCCTTCTTCCTTCCTTTTTTAGCTATAGAAAAGACACTCCCAAATGGTCAGTTAGTTACATAAAGAATTAAGATAAAGCAACTTCACCTCACAGATTTTTTCCTTAGGAATTTGTTTTCTCTACGATGTATTGTTCAATACATTAAGCAACTGGACTGAAAAGAGTTTTAAGAAAACAATTTGAAAGAGAGATACATTTTTTAGGTAGAAACTCAGAGTGCTCAAAGTAACTGTTAGAACAAAATTACCTGAAGCACTTCCTTTTCCCTTGATGCTTTCCACTGTCTGAATTGCTCAGATTCTTGCTTGATCTTATGTTGCAGTTGGACCTTTACACACAATAAAATCAGTCGGAAAGTGGAGACCAAGACTTCTATGTCAAGCAGCAAACAACAAAATGAAGTACCTTATGAGTCTTTATTCTCTGTATCTCATCATTTAGTTTTTTAGCAGCTTCATCACTCTTTTGTTTTTGTCTCAGCAATTGATTTTGAGCATCATGTTTTTTCTTCAACTCAGCCACCTGTAGAGATAATGGAGTCATCAACAGAGCACAAGGAAACCTCAGGAAATGGAGTTATAACAAGAATGTTAATTCGGAAAGTCATGTTTCTTTATTATCTACCTGTTTCTCAAGAAAATTCAATTTCTGAAGATACTCCTCCTTCAACTTTTGAGCACTATCATCAGAATTGGGCTCTATATTTTCATGCTTGCTCCTAAGTTCTTCGATCTCTTTCTATTAACATGAAAGAAAACAAAATTTAGATACAGGCCTTTGAATAGATCATCATTGAACAAAGAACAGTGAACAAACCACACCTGTTGAGTCCATATCTCATTTTCTAGTTCGTGTACTTTCTTCTCGTAATGCTGCTTAAGGACTGATGTATCACCACTTGCAAAACGCTTCATTTCAGCCTAAATGAGAAAGAGATGAAAGGCAATGAGTCAGTGTATGTATGTCCAAGAAAACTGGAAATTTCTTAAATATGAAGTTAGTAGGCCTGCTAACTTAAAATGCTGCCCAAGATACTTACCTCCTTCTGCTCAAGTTTTTTGTCCAATTCTTGCAGTTCTCTATCCAGTTGCTCCTGAATAGAAGAATGTTCAAGCTCTTTTTCCACATCTTCCACCACAACTGCAAGATGTCAGAAGATGAGATCATGCAGCAATCATTATAATTCAGCTTACTTGTAAACAACATGACTATTTAACCATTTGTTAACTTGGTATATTGACACAAAAAGTGAAGCAGCTGCAAACAATATCTGCCAGAAACATTGAATTTTAAACAGTAGGTGGTAGCTTACCATCAGTTTCTTCAGATCTGATATCAACATCCATAAACAAATTTCTTGAGTGAGTTCCATCGTCTTCCGAATAAAGAAAATCATCAGAATTTCCATGCCTTAAGTGGCTTGAACTCCGTAACCTTACTAGTTCACTTTCTAGTTTTTGAATCTTAGTGACATAACTTTTCACCAAATCAAAATCCTGAAAGAAATAATTTTGTCAAACAAGAAAAGAACAATCCGGACTAATTAGTCCATGAAAAGGTTGATCAGATAAAAAGTTTAAAGTGATTAAGAACTCAACCTTATCAGATTTGTCATTAAACTCATCAATAGGATTTCCATTTCGAATAGATTCTACTAGAATAACCAGTCTATCCTTTTCCACCTGTAATAGGATTAAGTAGATTAGTATGGATAAGACTAGCATTTCTTTCATCTCCAAAAATATGTATGCATACGCAAAAAGTCAAATTGACATCAACATAATTCCAACCTGAGCATCAATAGCTCGTTGCTTCAGATGCTCATAACTGATTCGACATTCCTGAAGTGCCTCCTGTAACTCAGCTTTACTAGCTTCAAGTAAGGATACTTTATGCTTAAGAATCTGTCAATAAAAAATTATGAAGTGAGTATTAAAGGGAAAACCAAGAAGTTGCAGTAAATTAGTAGTATTAAAAAAAGAGATAATATATATTGATAAAAACAAGATTTTGTAAATGGTTATGTCATGTTTTAACTCAGATGAGTCTTGGATCAAATAAAACATTAAACTGGTGAATATTTTACTTTAAGTTCTTCAGTAGGTGCATTTGAGTCTCCGCGAAAATAAAGTAACTCTGACTGGAGTTGTTCAATTTGACTTCGCAATCTTTGCATTTCAGCTGTCGCGGGATCACGGTTGATCTACAAATGTAAACATATCAGGTTTTAAGTTACAAACTATGAGGATGAGTATAGATGACTACTAATCTTCTAACTTACAATTGCCTTATTCTGAATATTCCTTGCACGGTTGGCATACTTCAATGTATTAAGCGTCTCCTCAGCATTTGTGTCAGCAGGGCTTACACATGCTGTTAACATCCAAAACAATAATTTGATAATGTTGGGAGAATAGTACATGCCAATTTTTTCATCAATCTTCAACAAGTACTACATGAATTACAGAAATAAAGTGTTCTCCAATGAAACAATGGTAATATATGCAAAAGCATACCAATCATAATCGTTTTGCAATTGCCTCCCAGTGAATCCTGTTAAAGATGATGTACTAGTTAGCACAATAAATACATTTAAGTTGATCAGATATTTTACATAGAAAATATTTTTCAGACAGAACGAAGATTAATTTCATTAGACACTAAATAATCAAAAATTGATATACACTACACAACAGTAAGATTAAGCTAATCTGCTTAAGGCCTCAAGCTAATGTTGATATTGCTAGAACATCTAATTTCTAGATCATTACACTTCAAACATATAATTGAAGGGAAATGTAAAAGATAGCTTGCCTGTAGTATGCGTGTTAACTTGCTATCACGATAAGGAACATGACCTCCTTCTTTGCGTTTTTTGTCATCTCCTAGAGCACTTATGACATTTCCAAGAGCCAATAGTCCTTTGTTAATGTGTATACCTATGACATGAATCAGAAATTAGAAAAAATATCTAGTGTTCAAACAACATAAAAAAAATTTACATCAAAAGTTAACATCTACATACAAATTTATAAGTCACACAACAAATAGTAAACATTACCTTCCTGCAAACGTGATCCGTCGGCACCTGTTCGTTTAGCACGCTCAGAACCAGCTAAATCTACCAAGTGAAGCTTCGCTATCAAAACATCATCACCAACATCATCTCTATCAGGAGAATTACTTATTCTTCTTTGTTCCATTGAGATTGTGAAGATGGCATGTGAACGGCTAGATAAATAAGAAAATTGAGATGAGAAGCAAATCAATTGTGGTCTGAATCCCATACTCACTATACATGTAAAGTATGCTTGATTAAATATGTGCACTGAAATGGTAGTAAGCATTTTGATTAATACAAACTGCAAACCTTACAAACCAGAAATAATTAAAGAAAATGATACCTTGATTGGCTATTCATCTTTGTGCTCCCTGTGGCCCGAGATAGCGAACCCTGGAGGAGATATGAAGCCATCTCTTCCTTTGTCCTCACCTCTGACTCCGTAACCCCAGCCAACGTAATTCCTCCGCTCACCCTTTCTCTAATCTGAATGGGAACTCTTGAAGGTCCTGTAGCTTTTGGATCTAGCAAATCAAACACGTCTTCCTTGAAAACCTACAAATATCAAGATTAATTAATAACCAACTTCAAATGAAGTAGATTAATTAATCTTAATGGGAACTCTTGAAGTTTGCAATTTTGCACGAGGTACCTCAATAAAAGATACTCTAATCAAAAACTCGGTAGACTCTGTCATAGATTCAACTTTTGTGAAAATGGTATCCATCACTTTAGGAAGGATGGCATCTCCATGCTCTTCACCGTTATAATTTGTGCCCATAGTATAAGTCTTCCCCGAGCCGGTCTAAGATCAAAATAAAAACTAATGAGATAGCTTGTTTTTAAATTTTCTAAACTCAGGATAAGTTGTTTTGAATACCTGGCCATAGGCAAGTACCGTTCCATTATATCCATGAAATAGGGCATCAACAAGTGGAGCAACACATTCATCAAATATTGTTGAACTCGGACATCCCCTACTACCAAAGACGTAGTCAAATGTGAACGAATGAGATCCGATTTGAACCTGATGCACCAAAACCCATGAGTTAAAGCTAATGGCTAAATTTTTGGCATATAAAAATTTACAAATTTATAAAGAGGCATAACATAAAACCCTATCAATTTGTGTAGGTGTCAATCTGTGTTAATCAGTCCGATAGCTAAATTTTGGGCATACAATGCACAAATTAATAAAGAGGCACAACATAAAGTGTCAATATGTGTTAATCAGTCCCAATCTATACAACACATATACTCAACAGAAATTAACAAAAACACGAGCTAATAGCTAAACTTTTGGCATACAATTCAGAAATTAAAAAAGAGAGGCACAACATAAAGTGTCATTAATCAGTCTCAATCCATAACATATGTATTCAACATAAATCAACAAAAACACAAGCTAGTCCAAAAAGAGAGTATATTAGTTGAACAAAAAACCTGCTTGTGCTCCGGATAAACGGTCATGCAGTCGGTGCAGCCTACAAGAAGCTCGGCAGTGACGAGCGGCCTGACATTGACCGCAACCCTCACACTCTGCGACGATTCGGAGTTCTCCATCCGCGCTCTCACAGTTTACCAAACCCCTAAGCTTCCCCACCTCCAATCGCCCTAGAGTGAGAGAATTAAACAAAAAAAAATCTTGTTTTACACCAAAAGAAGACCCGAAGCATGTAGCCGATTGTGAGGAGAATTGGTTATATGTTGTGAGAATCGGCGGTGAGAGGGAGCGAGATCGATGGCGGCTATTTCATTTGAAATGGGGAAGGTAGAGAGACAGATAGGATAGATATAGTGGATTTCAAACAATTTGAATTGTAGAAAAAGGGGTTGCAGCATCCGAAATCCACGAATTCAAATTTCACACTCACGTGCACTCCGACTGCTCTCTTCAAACGGTACTCTGCCTTCGGTTTTTTTATTTTAATTGCTAAAAACGAAATTAATAACACTAATAATTATTAATGTCTATCTTTGCATGTTAGTAATAATAATACTCGCATTTACTTTATTTGCCATTTACAGCCTGATTTTATATCCAAAGCATTTTTAACTTATATGTTTCTTAAAAATACATATTCTTTTCATTTTTGTTTTCATAAAATTAAAATCTTTCCATTTTGGAAAACTTCTTTCTCTTGATGATCTAGGTTTTATTTTCTACTAACATAATTTTTCTTTCTATTTCTCTCTCACTTTACTAATTTTTTATTAAAAATTCGTATCGTTTCAAAAGTTTCTATTCTTAGGAAATGAAAGGAGTATCTATCCTAATGAACTGTTAAGAGTAATCCTCTCAACGCGAGGTTGGAAGATCGTTTGTAGAAGTCCCGGGAGGCTAATTCCCGCCGACCGCTAGGGTTTGCGAACCAAACGTGAAGAAAAGAAGAAAATAGGCGAAATTTCGATATTCTCATTAATGAAGTCAACGCCTATTTATAATTCTAAGGACCCTAGGGTTGGTTCGACTTACGGGCCGGGAAAGAACCAACTAAGAAAACCCGGAACGGAGCTTATAAATTGCTCGACCCAATTGTTCAAAAATAATAATAAAAACAAAACAATTATTCCAAAAATAATAATTAAAACATCTATTCTATGCACCACTTTACTTGGCGACGAAGTCACCGAATCGGACCGGTGGTCCCACCTTCCTCCTTGGCCTCTCTCGCTTGCCCGACTCCCTTGGCGTCCGTCGACCACGGTCCACCGTCTCGTAACTATCCTCCGGCACCCTTATTCCCGCCGGCTCTCCGTCTTCGAGGGACACCCGCTGCTGTTCGGCCTGGGCTGTCGGCATGCCCGTATCAACTCCCCCCGGGATAAGAACATCCTTGTCCACAAGGATTAGATCCGGGAAACGGCGACGTATCAACGACACAGGCTCCCACGTAGGCTTCTCACCACCATCGTCTTCCCACTCAATCAGCGCCTCCTCAAACGACGCCCCATCCCATCAAACTGTCCTGTTGGCGATCCACCGCAACGGCCTCGACACCGGCCGACCGCACGCGAACAGCGGCGGTAACTCCCCTGCCTCAGGCGACACTCCCTCCCGAAATGGTCGGAGCAAGCTGACGTGAAAGACATTATGCACCCGACTACCCTCCGGCAAACGCAGGCGATATGCTACCTGACCGATCCTCTCCAATACCTCAAAAGGGCCGAAAAACCGTCGCGCCAATTTCGTGGACAGCGGCTTGGCGACAGAGTATTGTCGATATTGCTGCAACTTCAGCAAAACCATATCCCCGACCCCAAAATCGACATGCTAGCGATGTTTATCCGCGGCCGCCCGCATTTGCTGCTGTGCTCTCTCCAAATTTGTCTGCAAGGTCACAATTAACTCACCCCGTTGCCTGATCAATGTCGCCACATCTGTCGGCGTCTTCCGAGACGGCTCACTTGCGACGAGCGGAGGGGGGTCACGCCCATATAAGGCCTTGAAGGGTGAAGTTCCCAAACTCTCGTTAAAGAAGCAATTTAGAGATAACTCCGCCCAAGGCAAAAAATTCACCCACTTGATGGGCTTATCTGCCACAAACGCCCGTAAATACTGCTCCAACCCACGATTCCGCACCTCCGTTTGCCCATCGGATTGTGGGTGGTACGCGGTAGTGAAGTGGAGTTTAGTCCCGCTTAAACGTAGCATCTCCTCCCAAACGTCATTCAAGAAGGCCGAATCCCGATCTGACACCAAAGTCTTTGGAAAACCATGATGCTTAACCACGGTCTCGATAAAGAGATTCGCCACCCGCAAAGCATTAAAGGATGGCGGTAAAGGCGCAAAGTGCGCATACTTGGACAAGCGATCGACGACCACCATGATCGTTGTGAACCCCCTGGACTGTGGAAGGCTCGTCACAAAGTCCATAGAAACATCCTCCCTAACCTGAATCGGGATAGGCAAAGGCTGCAATAATCCTGCTGGCTTTTGAGTCGAGTATTTTGTCGTCTGACACTCAATGCATGCTTCAACAAATTTCCGTACCTCCCGTCTCATATTCTTCCAATAAAACTGTGCAGCAAGCCGACGAAAGGTTCGTTCTACCCCTGGGTGGCCAGCCAATGGCGTCGAATGGTGCTCCCGGAGTAAAAGTATTTTAACCGCCGAGTGTTCATCCACATAGAGACGTCGATCCCAGTAGATCAGGCCATCGACGTACGTCAAACGGGCACCTGCTTTACCTTCCGCGATCATCTCCCGAATGCGTAACAATTCCTCCAACACGCCGCACTCTGCACGCAAGGTTTCCAACATATCCGGCACCGGGTGTGCCACCAACGCTAGCAACGCCGACGCCGACCGCACGGGGTCCTCCGAATCGACCTCCGGATCCATATCCCGGCGCGATAACGCGTCCGCGACCCTGTTCGATGCCCCGGTTTTGTACTCTATACGGAACTTATATCCCATCAATTTTCTAGCATAAAATTGCTGGTCCGGGGTCTGTATCACTTGTTGCAATAACTCCTTCAGACTCTTCTGATCGCTCCGAATAATCAATTCGCGACCCAACAGATATTGTCGCCATTTCTGAACGGCCTCAACGATCGCATATAACTCTTTATGATAGGTAGATGCCACCCGACGACGAGGGCCCAACTTTTTGCTAAAGTACGCCAATGGATGGCCCTCCTGTAAGAGTACCGCGCCCACACCAAAATCCGATGCATCCGTTTCAATAGTAAATACTTTCTTAAAATCAGGCAACCGCAGCACCGGTGCTGACGTCATAGCCGCCTTTAGAGCCACAAAACTCTCCTCGGCGGTCGGGGTCCAGACAAAAGAGTCTTTTTTCAGCAATTCTGTTAATGGGCCGGCAATAGAGGCATAATTCGCGACAAAACGACGGTAGTAGCCCGTAAGACCCAAGAAACCCCGTAACTGTTTTACAGATGACGGTACTGGCCAGGCCACCATTGCCGCAATCTTTTCCGGGTCAGCTTTCAACATACCCTCCGAAATCAAATGCCCCAAGTACTCAACTGATACGCTGCAGAAAACACACTTGGACATCTTGACAAAAAATCTGTTATCTTTCAAAATGGTGAGTACCTCATGTAGGTGACGAACATGTGACTCCAATGTCGGGCTGTAAACTAAAATATCGTCAAAAAAAACGATGACGAAGGTCCACAGCAAAGGCCTAAAAATGTCATTCATAGCCGCCTGAAAGGTGGACGGGGCATTCGTGAGGCCAAATGGCATGACCAGAAATTCGAAGTGGCCATCATGCGTCCTGAAGGCCGTCTTGAAAACATCATCCGCATGCAATCGGATCTGATGGTACCCGGATCGCAGGTCCAGCTTGGTGAAAAAGTGCGCCGCTCCCAGCTCGTCAAACAATTCATCGGAGGTGGGTATCGGGAAGTGATCCGGTACCGTCGCCGTATTCAGAGCCCTTTAGTCAATGCAGAATCTAAAGGAA
Source organism: Salvia splendens (assembly GCF_004379255.2). Classification (NCBI taxonomy): domain Eukaryota; kingdom Viridiplantae; phylum Streptophyta; class Magnoliopsida; order Lamiales; family Lamiaceae; genus Salvia; species Salvia splendens. Next base: position 16,543,967 of record NC_056049.1, on the reverse strand, counting down.
CCATCCTTTTTCCGAATCAGGAGAACTGGTGACGAGAATGGACTTTGACTCGGCCTGATTACCCCTGAAGTCAACATCTCCTTCACTTGTCTCTCGATCTCCGTCTTCTAGAAATAAGGATAACGATATGGGCGAACGTTGACCGGTTGGGAGTTCAGAAGTAAGTGGATCCGATGATCAAATGGGCGAGGGGGAGGCACGCCGGTTGGGGTGCAAAAAACCGCCTCGTGGGACTGCAGGACTGCTAACACCATGGGGTCCAGAGTATCGGGGAACTGTGGTATGTCAGGTTCTCCGAGTGTGTCCTCTCCCCCGGGAACTGCAACAAGCTCGAACATCTCAGCCGCCCCGTGTAGCGACAGTAGGGTCGCGACAGTCCTAAGGGAGGCGCGCTGCGCGACGGGGGGCGCCACCTTCAAGCAAATCGGTACGCCGTCACGTACGAACTCCAACGTCCCCTCAATAAAGTCACTCGTGACCCGCCGCAAGGATTTCAGCCACGCCAAGCCGAGGATCACGTCTGGACCGTGAATAGGTAGGATATGCAAATCAATCACGAAAACTTGCGACTGAATCACCACTCGAGTTTGCATGCTGGCATGGGAGAACACCAAAGAAGCACCGTTACCCACATAAACCCGAAACGGTTTCACCGCCGTTAGTGGTAGAGACAACCCTTGCGCCACCTTAGGATGCAAGAAATCGTGGGAACTGCCCGTGTCGACCAGGATTACCACCGGATCAGCTCCAATGGTTCCCCTTAACTCCATTTCTTCCGGTCTCTGTCGGCCCTCCAAGGCATAAATGTGGGAGAGATCTGCCGTGATCACGTCCGGCTCTTGAGGCTAGCCGGCGGCTCCAACTCCTCCACCTCGTCGGCCTCATCGCCGCCCATGTATGCCAAGAAGGGGCGTTTACAGGCATGATTCTGCACCCACTTCTCCTGGCAATAAACGCACAAACCCCGGCGAGTGCGATCTGCCCGTTCTTCAGTCGTCAAACGAATAACCGGTAGCTTCGAATATTCTGGCCCTCGAGCGTACACCGGCCTGGTCGCAGGCTGCGACGACTGTTGTGGCTGGTTCGTAGGTCCGCCTCTCGTGTCCCTCGGCGCCCAATTGCGACGCTGGGGCCCCGCTGTTGCTCCTGCACTGGGGAAACTGCTATCAAACTCTACTGCCAAGGCCATAGCGGCTGCTACAGACCGCGGATGTTGGTGTTTGACCTGGCTTCTAACCGGTTGCTGAAGACCCGCGATATAGATTGGCAGGAAGGTCGACTCTGGTATGTTCGGGATCCGATTCCGCATAGATTCAAAAGTAGCATTGTAATCGGCCAATGACCCTGTCTGAACCAGCTTAGCAATAAGGCCCAGATAATCCTAAAAACTTTGCGGGTCGAATCGACGCCGCACATCCTCTAGAAAGTCATTCCACAAAACCACCGGGTTACTAGTTCGGTAATTAAATACCCATTCCGCCGCCTGATTTTCAAAGAGCATCACCACATAATGTAGGCGAAAAGCCTTCGGCATCATTAAATGGTCAAAATAATACTGCACCCGTGATATCCAATTAACCGCGTCAGTACCATTGAAGCGCGGCGGTTTCATCTTCACATCACGGGGTTGTTCCCATGTTCTGTTACCCCCGTTGTTGTGCCATGCCGGATTATCCCACGAAGTTGGTTGACGAGTACCTGGCGTCGGAGGCGACCCTGGCGGCACCCACGACGTTAACGGACCCCCGCCCAACTGAGGGCCAGGCGTAAACCCACCCAGCTGGTTCGCCATGGAAAACTGTGGTGGGGTAGGACCCCACGTAGCCTCCCCACTGGCCGTCCCCGCCGTTGACCACGGCTGATCCCATGGTCGACGCGGCTGTTGCTGGGAACTGGTCACCACCGATTGTGTAGGAACCGATATCGGGGCTGATTGTGGACGCGACTCCGTGAACCAATGCGACGGCAAACCCAAGCTGTGAGTCGCCTATACCCGCGGAGGGACCAAACGCCGATCAAAGTCATCCAAGCGCGTCTCAAATCGCGCCAACGTCGCCAAAACATGCTCAAACATCGTAGTAACCGGATTCGGGCCCTGGGCCGAAGAATCCGACGGCCTGCCGCCGCTGCCCTGCGTGGTTGCGCCCCCGCTCACCGAAATTCCAGCTGAACGTCCAACCTCCGAGATCACAGCGTCCATGAGTTCAGTGAAAGCACCAATTTGTTAAGAGTAATCCTCTCAGCGCGAGGTTGGAAGATCGTTTGTAGAAGTCCCGGGAGGCTAATTCCCGTCGACCGCTAGGGTTTGCGAACCAAACGTGAAGAAAAGAAGAAAATAGGCGAAATTTCGATATTCTCATTAATGAAGTCAACGCCTATTTATAATTCTAAGGACCCTAGGGTTGGTTCGACTTACGGGCCGGGAAAGAACCAACTAAGAAAACCCGGAACGGAGCTTATAAATTGCTCGACCCAATTGTTCAAAAATAATAATAAAAACAAAACAATTATTCCAAAAATAATAATTAAAACATCTATTCTATGCACCGCTTTACTTGGCGACGAAGTCACCGAATCGGACTGGTGGTCCCACCTTCCTCCTTGGCCTCTCTCGCTTGCCCGACTCCCTTGGCGTCCGTCGACCACGGTCCACCGTCTCGTAACTATCCTCCGGCACCCTTATTCCCGCCGGCTCTCCGTCTTCGAGGGACACCCGCTGCTGTTCGGCCTGGGCTGTCGGCATGCCCGTATCATGAACATTCTCTCTATCAATCTAGTTTCAAGTTTTGAGGTTATAATCAATTAGATCAAATTATTTTACAGCTTCCACAACCTTGTTGTAAACTATTTATTCACTACACTTTTTAGTTAATATCTTATCAATTTGTCACTTATATTAAAAAACATGCTAAAAGTAATAAAAAACTATCTAAAAATTTCTCCCCTATAAACGTTGCATTAGGAAGGCTCTTTGTGAAAGTATATATAACAGTTTATCGTATAATGCAATCTTTTTAAACTCAATGTCATCACATCTCACTATTGTTCTGGTAATATAATATTTCCTTTCATTGTGTTTACTAACTTTATGGGCATGTGGTCCCTTTGAGTTAGACACTGCCTCCGCCGTCATAATATAATTGAGTCATTTTTTTTAGATTGTCCAAAAATAGCTGGCCAATACTTAATTAATTCTTATTTATACTTTACTCTCTCACAATTTGTTCTCTCTATTTTAATATTTAACATATAAATTTTTTAAATTTCATGCTAGAAAATTTTGTCAGCTAATTTGGGATTTGGGACGGACGTAGACTAGTAATGAGCAATAAGATGAACATATTTAAAAAATCATTACCACGTTTGAGATTAACAAAGTAAATAAGAAGTATCTTGTCATAATTGAACTTCCAACAAACAAAACAATTTGGAGAGCAATAGTAATTGGTAACACTATATACTATATCACCTAAAGAATCCTTGAATTTCTTCTAGTGTTTTTCCTTTGGTTTCAGGAACCCACAACGCCACAAATGCTACAGTAAAGGCTGATACCGAGGCATAAATGACGAACGTCCCTGTCAAATTGTACCAAAACTCGATGCTTAGCGTATAGATATATAAGTAGAGAGAGAGAGAGAGAGGCTCACCTCCACTACTCCAGGTTAACAGCAAGTTAGCTGTCATTGTAACCACTGATGCTGAGAACCAATTTGCTAATGTTGCTACACTGCCAGCAAGGCTTTTAATGCTTACTGGAAGAATCTGTGAAATACTACTTGTTAATAAGAATTTAAAATGGTTGCTTTTTTATTTTTTTTATTCTATTCAAGGTTAGGGAGATTGAATGTCCAGTAGAATAAGGCACTAACAACTTTATAAGAATTACAACAAACACATCCACTCATCTAATTGATGATGAAACGTGGTGCAAATTTTCCATTTTCATACCTCAGACATTATAACCCATGGCACAGCTCCAAGTCCTACAGAAAAACCAATCACCATAATCTGAAATATGGAAACAAAATGGCTAATGAAGTGGAAATGGGCAAATGGTATAAGATAAGAATGTCTGTCTGATATCAGTAGTACAGCATACCACAAGTCCAACCAATGCCAATACTTGCAAGATAGAATGAGACTTTTCAGGTAAAATATCCTGTTTACAAAAAAATATTCTATCAAAAGGAGAGGATACTAAGAATTGGATAGAAAATAAAGAATTAGTAGAGACATGTAAATAGAACATAGTTGCAACAAGGAGGCTGCTGGCAGTCATTAATGATGAGGACACCTGCACAGAAGAGTAGAGCCATTTAAATATTTGTAATTAGCGTCGTACCATATCGCAGAAACCAAAACAACGTAATAGTAGTAAGCATACTATAAGAAGAATCCTGCGACCCGCTTTATCTACCAAAGCTGTGGATATCCCAGTAACAATGACCTTCAAAAATTATAGTAGGATCTAAACTCAGCTTGCTTGCTTACTTATATATTATGATGACTATCTTATTATTCCATTTACCTGAATTGCCCCAATCCCACATGTTGCTACTTTACCTGATGAAATCCCTGTTTAATTATCATAAGAAGATTTCAGCTTTGGTGATTTACAAACAAATACTTTTTGTGCCTCCTAACTCAGGATTGAATGGATTTACCTGCAGATTTAAATATGCTACTCGAATAGAAAAGAACGCCATTAATACCACTTAATTGCTGGAGTACAAGAAGTCCAATTCCCACCTACAGGAAAGCCAATGAATTGACACGGCATGAGCAAGTAGAAACAAATATCTTTGTGTGTATAGAGAGAAATCTTTAAAGATAATGCAGAGTACCATCAAGGGATACCAATAGCGTCTTCTCTTGAGCTCTGAAAACCGAATGGCAGTTCTCTTGGTTGACGAAGCCACAGATTTCTTGACAAACCAAAGTGAGTTAACAGAATCACATGAAATGGAGTACTTTCTTATGAAAAAAGAGTAGCATACCTTAATTTCGTTTAACTCAGTTGTGATATCTGTTTCAAATCCTCGTAAAACTTGTAGAGAAGTTTCAGCATCTTCGTGTAGGCCCATTTTGGCCTAGATTTTAAACACAGTTGAATGAGTTGACATGAATCTGAAGCATGACAAAGGTCTGTTTGAAGCTTGTATATCTCATACCAACCAACGAGGTGACTCGGGAATGAAAAACAGACCAGGTATCAAGATTGTGCAAGGCAAAATTCCTGGACATGAAATCATCAAATTAATACATATCTAGAAGTGATATCATTTCCAAGGCTCGAGCAGATTGGGGCCGTAAATGAGCTATTTACATAAAGCATAGCACATACTCCAGCTCTCCTCAGTAAATGTGGTACTATCATTCTCACAGGATCCATTCAATAGAGTCATTAAGGAATGAGAACAAGGTAGACTATAGGAGATGATTTCCAATAATATACTGTGCTAATTTTGATACGGACTAGATGTGCAAAACAGATTGATTTTATTTAGTTTTAAGATACAACTGAAGTTGGATACTAAAACAATTTACACATAATACTCACCTAAAACTGCGAGAACTCTCCAAGGTACAAAAAGGCCCAAAACATACACCAGCATTATTCCGATTGTTACTGAAAGCTAAATGAGAGTAGGAAATTCGATTAAAGTATCCATTCCAAATGAAATGCAAAAGGTAAAAGCAAAGCAGGAGTAAGAGAAACCTGGTTTACACATCCGAGCCTTCCTCTCAGGTTTTGGGGTGATATCTCGGCTATATATACTGGCACCTTGCACATTCAAACAGGAGACTGTCATCGACTTGTATCTTAACTATATGAGTGATCATAAATTACCGTGTAGGAGATTATGCCCACTCCAAACCCTGCCAGCAGTCTTCCCATAAACAAGAATGATGAGTCCTGTATCAGAAAACATTCAATTGCAAGCTCCATCACAAAATGCCAAAATCAAAAACTGAAACTCACTTTTGCGAAGGAAATAGCAAGCCAACCAAGGATGTTTGGAATGGAAGCAATCATCAGTGACTGCCACAAAACAATTAAAGGGTAAGAATAACAATAGAGAATCAAATACATACATACATACATACATACCCCTTTTCTTCCGATATATTCAGCGATTTGGCCACTTGCTATTGCACCAACCATTGCCCCAACATTTGCTAAAGAACCAAATGCGGAAAACTTTGAAACATGAAAAAGGTTAATATATACTCATATTTTTAAAAATGATGTTTGGAATGGAAACAATAGTATAATACCTCAGGAATAGTGAGGCGAAGATCAGAAATGATATCGGATTGCGTAGGATTGGAAAATCCGCACTAGAAAGAGAAAACAAAAGAAGAAGGTGAGAATGGGAAGAAAAAGAGAAAGAAAAAAGAGTGACTAACGGTGAAACCAAATTGGATGGGGCCGAGGGCGACGATAAGAACGCAGAGATAGACAGAGATGGATTCACGGAGGATCTGGGTGGAGGAGCTCATCATGCTGGATGATGAGCGGAGACCGGCCATCCGGTACCAGCTGCCAGTGTGCAATAGGGGCTTCCGCAGCCCATCCTCGCCCACCTCGTTGCTCATTTTTTCCATTATTTTTTACTTTTTTTTTCTCTCTTCAATTTTGGTGGTATGGTATGGACACCAGATTGCCAACTGCTACTCTTTTTCATGCAATGCTAGATCCACCGCCAATGCTGCTGCTACTTCTCATCGATTTCTTTTTTCCGCCATACACGTAAACACCTCAACTTCTACCATTTCTTATATCGCATTACTCAAAATAATATTCATACAGTATCATACACAATTAAATCAATAACCAACATAATTTGAAAATACCATTGTAATCCAACTCAATTGACTTGTTTTTATTTTAGCATATCAATTTAGGTAGTGGTGTATATCTAAATAATAAAGCAAAAAAGAAAATAAAATAAGATTAAACAAAAAAAATACTAATACTCCCTTTATCCTCCATCATGTATCTCAGTTTTTCATTTTAGTCCTACATTTAAAATATTTATCATTTCAGATTTAGCATATCCAAAAATCAGTTTATTTATATAAATTTATTCAAAATTTCAGTTTCAATCAAACTATCGTCTTGGTCATTTTTTTCAGAATTATATTGGTATTTGGTTGATAATTAAGATCAATAAACATTTTAATTTTTTTATTAATTAAAAACTACAATGTATTTCTGTTTTTCATTCCATAAAACAATAAACACAGTTTAGATATTTTAATATAGTCATTCAATCCTAATATTAAACCAATTAAACTAAAAAGTAAGCAATAAACTACTACTCTATGTGCATAAAATAATCTTCTTTTTTAATTTTGGGTCATCCCATTCTTCTATTTTTAGTAAATTTTTATATGATGTGTTTCATTCTGCATTAATAATAATTCAATTACTTTTTCTTTATACATCTCTTACTTTATCAATTTTATATTAAAATCTGCATCATAACAAAGAGTTTTTTTTATTTGACTGATAGAATATTATTTTAATATAAACATGTTTCAGACTAGTCTTGAAAATCGAGCAATCTACATGCTCCCCTTTTCTCCAGTTTTTTTAGTTGAATATATTTATTCAAAATGCATACAATATGATTACTTCAACAATCTTCCTCTTATCACTCATTTTTCCAACCAAAAGTGCTTCTTTGATATTCTCAAATCTATTCAAAGCTTTACTTAACAATGGATTCTCCTACTTTATCCAATTCTCCTCTTTTGTAGGGAATAACATCCATTTAAGGAGCATGGGCGATTCTCGTTGACGTATTGGATTTCCTTGTAGGACGAGCACAACCGTTGGATCGGTTGCCTGAGGCCCTCTCCGTTATTGTAATAAATTAGATTTTGATAAATTTGTTGTGTTAGACTTTATCGAACTTCATGCGCGTGTACCGAACATTACAAACTTTTATTTGAATTTCTTATTTGGTTGCACTTTAACCTAATCGTGGTAAAACAAACAACTTGTATTGTATGTCTCGTCTCGATTTCTTATTTGATCGTTTCGTCTCGATTCTTATCTAACTTGTATTGTATTAAATTACTACATTTTCGTTATGAACTAACAGATTCAATTGGCCTCACTTAAAAAACAGTACTCCTTGCGTACCATTCAAAATGTCCACACTCTTAAGTGACACGAAAATTTAGGAGGAGTTATTAGGTAGAATAAATAGAAAGAAAAAAAGGTAGTTGAATAATTTAATGAGAAAAGAGGTCAGAGAGATTTATTTTCAAATATAGAAAGTGGACATCATTAGTGGCACAAACAAAAAAAGGAAATGTGAACATCTTGAATGAACGAAAGAAGGGCTAATTATTATAATTAATTCATCAAAATAGATTTCATTGGCCTCACTTTATAAGCAGTCTTACTTATTATAACTAATTCAACATGAACAAATGTTTGACCTTGAATTTTGTTAACTATTGACAAATAAGACCATATATGATTGTTGTCCATCTATATAAGACTATGGTTATTGAAAGCTATGATCAATTTTATAAATAATGCAACAAAAAATTAACTTAAATATGTGTCCACGCTTGGTTGATTTTTATTGTTGTTTAATTTTATTTTTGGGGATTGTTGATCTAAATGTTCTGTATTGTAATTTCCAATCCTTGAAAAATTATCTTAAATATGTGTATGCGACGTGGTTGATTTATAATGTTGTTTAATTTTATTTTTGGGATTGTTGATATTAATATTTTGTATTTATAATTTCTAACCCTGATTAGATAATGTATATATATTATTTATATACAATTAAATCTTAAAAAGAGTAATTTTATTTGATAAAAACCTCAAATATATAAGTGTATTTGTTTTGAGCCGTGCATTGCAAGGGTCTGATACTCCGTCATGTTACTTGTACTTTTTTTGTTATAGTTTCAATTCATCTCAAACTATTTAACTATTTTTATTTTAAATAAAAATTAGAATATTTAATTAATACTCTCTTCGTTCCATTAGAAATGAAACATCTGCTTTTCAATATGAAATTTTTAGAAATGAAACATTTGCTTTTCAATATGAAATTTTATATAGTGTTGTTTTATAAGTTAATAAGAAAAGAATAAAGTAAGAGTTCATCTCAAACTATTTAACTATTTATATTTTAAATAAAAAATAGAATATTTAATTAATACTCTCTTCGTTTCATTAGAAATGAAACAATTGCTTTTCAATATGAAATTTTATGTAGGGTTGTTTTATAAGTTAATAAGAAAAGAATAAAGTAAAAGAGAAGAAAAATAGAAATTATATTATTTTTATTTTAGAAAAGAATTTATTTTTAATGAGACAGAGAATATTATAATCAATTAAATATTTTTTATTAAATAATTTCTCATTAAATTTAAAATTTAATTTAATTATATTAAAAATTCAATCCCAAATTTATAATTAACTTAAAAAATATGAGTAACGTGGTATATAGAGATGTAAAACTGATACTACTAGTTATAGTATCAAAGTAGACAAAATTGAACTATAACCCTTTGTTAGTACTACTAATAAAGCCGTAGAATTAGGAGTATATGCGTAATGCGTAGCTACCTAAATCAAATAAGTTCACATGTCTGCGGTGCTTACTACTCTCATCTTATCTCCGAAATCGCCGGCAGCTTGCGAATCCTTCTCTTTAGCTTCCTCGTACCTCTTCTTATCCTGCTCGGACATCGAACCCTTAGCCGATGTGTATGCGTCTTCGAGCTTTGACTTGGCATTTCCATAACTCCGGGAAGCTTTTGTTATACGCATCAGAAGCTCTATCTCTGGCCTTATCTAAGCCTGATGCGAGGCTTTGTACGTCTTATGTTTTGCATCCCCGGCCGAATCCAAAGCTGAATCGCAGGCAACTTTGTTACATGCATCTTCAGCCATGCTCCAAGCTTTATCACTTGCTGTTTTCATTAATCTGTGTGCTTGCTCTGAAGCAGATTCATAGGCATTGTTGTTCTGCTCCTCATTCGCACCAGAAGGCGAAGCCCATTCCTCGGCATTGCCGACTCTATCTGATGTACTGCCCGCTATGTCGGAAGCATACTTGGACGTCTCTGCCCACCAAAAAAATAGACTAGTTTTATCATCGTCATATTATATAAAAATATTAAACTTTTTTTAATTATTTCTATATTTCTGCTACTTCCCCTATTATGTTCTAAAACATGTACCATTCTTACACATATCAATTTTTATGGAGAATAAATCTTTAATGATTATAAAAATTACATATATCAATATTATGGAGAATAAATCTTTAATGATTATGAAAAGTAAGATCATCTCCGATCATTTACACTAAACTCAAACCCAAACCCATTTTAGTGTAAATGTCTGAGAGGACGAGATTTTGCACGCGTGTCGTAGGCGCGTGTCCCTTCCTATTCAATAATATTTATAAGTTCCCACTTTCCAAAATACTATTAATTAGCATATGGTAAGTTAGGGTGTCGAACCCACGAGGAACGGTAGCATTCGTTATGTATTTCCACACTTAGAAAGGTTTTGGCGATGCCGCCACGCTCTAAATTGGGGGTGGGAACTAAACTACGAAATGCAAATAAAACCTAAGCTAAGATTGAGAACTAAAAGTGAAAATAACATGCAAGTAAAAGAAAGCATTTAAACTGGAACGCAGACTGGGCAAGTTGATAAACTGGACAGTTTAGCAGCAAGATCAGAACAGTGGCGAGAACTTTGTAAAATAACATTTTCGAAAATAAAAGGAACAAGAGGAAAGAAACCAGCTTTTGTCACGAAATTTATTAAGTAAAAGGAGCAACATAAACTAAGCTAAAAGGCTTTCTAAAGTGAAAAGCTAAGTGATGGAAAAGGTGTACATCTTGTCTCCTAACTCCTATTACCCAAAAGTGTAAAACCATTGGATAAAAGCCTACAACTAATGGTTCTTTCACTTGACTTCTAAAAGCTGATTTTAACCACTAATCCTACACTAAAGGCACGAAAATTAAGTGAGAGGAATGACTAATTGGCTGCTACACAACTACCAAGCAAGAGAAACAACAAATCATCAATTAAACTACCTAAACATGCATTGAAAACACCAAATGAAAAGCTGAAAATTAAAGCACTTAAACATGATGAAAGAAGCTTCAAGAACACTTAAACATGGTGAAAAGAAAATGCTTGAGAAACTGATTTTCAAAGCTTGAAAGAAGTTTTAACTAAACAAGAACATAACCAACACTAGAACTAAACAACAAGCTAAAACCGAAATTCAAACAAAAGCTAAACTTAAAGCACATTAAACACAAACACTTAGAGAAATTACTACTTGAAATGAGCTTTTAAAATAAGAACAACAACAATAACTAAGAGTGAGATTGATGCAAAAGAACTACAAAGTTAAGAACAAGCAACTAGAGAAAAATAAACACAACAACTAAATTACTACTACTTCAACCCATGATGAATAAAGATCTTGGCAGCCTTGAAGTTGAAATCTCTCTTCTTAAGGAAGAGAGGAAAGTTTTCTAGAGAGATAATAAACTAAAACTAAACTAAAGCTAAGTGATAAAGTGTTTTGTGATAAGTGGTTCTTGGAAAGTTAAGTACTTTTAATACATATATCCAATAAAAGATATTTCCCCTTCTTTTTTACTCCCCAAGAGCATATATGGGCGTGTGTAGCAAGTGGGATTTGTCTTTGATAAGTGTGTGGAAGTGGCTTTAATCATTTTCCCGTCAGGTTCAAATTGGCCAGTCCAACAGCTTGGGCAGTTTGAGTCTTCTTTTCCTTCTTCCTTCACTTTCTTCCATTTCTTCTCATTTTGCCCTCTTTCTTGCATGTTTTCCTTTTCATGCCTTCATTAAGTAGCTTCCGAACTTAATGATCCATTCCCTGCCAAAATAGCATCTTCTCATGCAAATATTCAACTAATAAGTGCGAAAAGTGATCAAATCCGAGTGACGAAAACTAGCCTATCAAACCTCCTCACACTTGGATCATACTTGTCCCAAGTATGTGGTTGGACTTTTCACTCAATTGCTAGTTTAAGTCACTCCCCTCTATTTTCTACACACACACTAAACTAAACAAACACAAGACACAAACACATTTACAAGACAAAAACACACACGACTCAACAAACACACGAAAGACATACCAAGCAAGTTGTATGAAAAACGTAATGATACCCCCAAGAACCAAGCTCAAAACAGATTTTTAAAACATAATTTTCTTCATCGAACAATGTGGTTCCAACCGTCGGTCTCATCAAGATAGTTAAGCACATATCACAAGCAAAAGATTCACTCCCTGACCCTCTCTAATTGTAAGGACAATTCTCTCAAGAATAATGATGAAAATGCAATCAAGGAGATATCACTTTATCACATGTAGCTGAAGAGGGTCTTTTACGGGATGCAATGGGGCTTGGGACCATTTAAATATTGTCGGTTAGATCCTAGGGGTCTTAAGCTAGTGAGTGTAGTACAACAAAAAACTTGTGCTTATTCTCCAAAGGGATACTTAGAAACTCCAAAACACAATCACCTACAATCAAACCAAAACTAGAGATGCACTTCACTTTCTTCTTCTTCTTCTTTTTTTTTCTTTTCTTCTTCGATCTACCTTCCCACTCTTTCCTTGCCATTTTCTCTTTGTTTTTCTTCCTTTCCCCTTTTTTCTTCTTTTTCTTTTTCTGTTTTTTTTTTCTTCTTCTTGTTTTCTTTTTTCTTTTTTTTCATGGTAGCCACTGTTTTCTTCTTTTTTGGGTGGGGAAGGTAGATTTGTTTTTTTTTATATTCACAATTGCTTTCTCTTTCCCAAAAGGTAGTGATTATGTAGGAGCCAACTAAGCACATTTATTTTGCACAAGAGGGAAACCATTTTCTAACTTGGAAAAAAATTTAGGCTCAAGGTTTCAAAGTGGCAACTAGGGGTAGTTCTTTTTGGTTGATGTAATCACAAAGAATAAGGCTCAATTTGGCTTTTCCTAGTGCCCTCTATCTATACCATAGTGACCAAGCGATATCAACTATCATGCAATGCAATGTCATTCCATGCTCGAAAACATGTAGAAAGTGTTCTACTTTGAGGCTTTGAACCTTACCATTTATGGGCTTTTATGCAAGTGGTAGTGCTTCACATTTCCATCACACTCAACTTCATTCAATCAAAACCACAAGTTCTTGAATAGATTTTTCAAAACAAAGCAAGTCATGTTTTTTTTTGCTACCATTCAATAGGGGGATCATTACCAAATCATGCATCAAGGCTTGGAAAAAAGATAAAACACAACTCTTTACAAAAACGACACAACACCAACATGAACGAACAACAAAACTAACCCCCTCCTCACACTTAGACCTTGCTTGCCCTCAAGCAAGTTTGGTTAAAATGTTGGAAAAGGAAACACATCACATAAAACTTAGAAAACCAAGAACAACACACAAGAATCCCACCTCCTCACACTTGGGCATTGCTTGCTCGAGAGCAAGTAGACCAAGTGTTTAGAGAGAGATTACTAACAACACGAAACATTCACAAAGGCCGGTAAGGCCACAAAGCATGCATCAAGGCCGACAAGGCCACAACACGAAGCATGCAAGGCCGACAAGGCCACAATTACAAAAATTGCAAAGCAAACACATACATCACACATATATACAACAACTAAAAGAGAGGGTTGGATAGAAATCACCTCCCCCGCACAAAGCGGGGGGTACGGGCTGATGTGGTAGGTGGTGGTGGAGGTGGTGCAACTGTCTCCTTGGATTTCGATTCCAAGCTCATGTGTCGGCTTCACGGCTCCTCCTATTTTGGCCACTTTATCCACTAGGGCATTCAGACTGCCCAGCTCAACAAACTGGGCAAGATACATGTGTTTTTCCGAACAAGCATCGTCAAATCTTACTTTCCAATCCTTCCAAGTAGATGCACTCAACTTCCTTTTAGGATCCCTGTAGAGTTTGGAACCCTTCTCTGAACTCATGTAAAACACACAAACATTGGGGCTTATACACAACATGTCGTCGGCCGAAGTCCAACCGGTCACCTCCTTACGCCTCTTCAAAACTTTGATTAGCTCATCTTCTTGACTTTCAAATAGGCCACTGATCTTGGTAATAGTCTCATTTTCTTCCAAATATTTGAGGTTGGAAGGAGATGCATTCGGCTCCAATTTAGGAAGATGAATCTCCAATGATAGCAACTTTTTCTCTACTCTTTGACTGGGCAGTTCATTCTGACTGGGCAGTTCCTTAGGATCAGAGAGTTTACATCTCTCAGGTGGGTTTGTGTGATCCCTCTTTTTGCACCAAGTCATTATTTCAGCCTCTATCTTCTCATCACCAAGCCCTTGAGTTTTGAACAACTTGCATTCACTAAGTCCTTTGAGCTCAACTTGTTCTTCAATGAAGGGCATCAAATACGCATCTTGCAAAAACTCGGTTTCAAGAAAGTCGAGACCTTTCAGCTCTTTGATCAACTTCTCACCTTGGCCATTTTCCAACTTACTATTGATGATAACGGGGAGAGTGTCATTTCCTCCTAAGTAGACATACTTGAGGTTAGTAGGCAGCGGCTTCAATTCCAATTTTGGAGGCCGAACTTCCGACGGCACCAATTCATCTTCTTCCCTCAGACTGGGCAGGTTGTACTGACTGGGCAGTTCGTCTGGATTGGGCAGGTTACTGGCAGATTTTGCACTCTCCAATTTGTTGCACCACTTCATGATGGCCGCCTCTTCTGGTCTCAAAGGTATGGGTGTAGGACCATTGGGTTGAATGATGACATTCTCTTCAATCTCCTCATCGCTATCCTCTTCATCTTCAAACCAAGCAGTCTCCTGACTTGGGCAGTGTGCTGCACTGGGCAATCTGGGCCCATGTTCCAATGTTTCACCCGGTCCGCTATTTGAGTTATTGTTGAATGAAGCTTTCAACTCTTTCCCGGACCTAAGGGTAATGTGATCAATATTCTCCTCTCTTGGTGGTTGCACTTGAGCCAGAATTCCTCCACCATTCCCACGCATATCATTCATGCAAGTCGCCAATTGTGTCATTTGGCGTGCAAGATGATCAAGACTAATCATTTGCGCATATTGTTCCTCTTGCATCTCATGCACCACATTGTAGTTGACTTGTAAATTATTTTGCATGAGTTGTTGGGATGTGATTAGATCCTCCATCATATCTTCTAAGCACATGGGCGGCATTGGCGGATGATTTGATTGATATTGGCCGAATTCTTGTGGCTGGAAACACTGAGGGTATTTCTCTTGATCAGGAGGCTAATAAACATGATTTTCGTCTGACACTTGGAAAGCTTGGTGATGTACTTGTGGTGGTGGACCTTGATATTGTTGGTTCGGATTGATCCATTCAAAATAGGAGTAATCACCCCATCCATGATCGTAAGGATTTGTGAAATGATCCATGATTCCCTTTAATGGCACACCACTCTCATCATTGCCTCTTGAATTGGTTTCCTCGTCGGTTAACTCCGAACCTTCTGACTCTTCAAACTGGATAGTCTGGTGAACTGGGCAAGTCGATGGACTGCCCAGGCCAGAAAGTCTAGCTTCAGCTTGTTTTGTCAAACGTACATCCTTGTGCAACCTCTTCACCGTTTTCTCGATTTCAATATCGATCAGCAGCCTTGGAGAAGAGGACCTGCTCATAAACTAAAACTAAAATAAAATAAGAGAAAAAACAAGTAAAAAACTATATACAATAAGTGTAGAAAAACATAACAAGACAACAACACCGTTCCCCGACAACAGCGCCAATTGAGAGGACGAGATTTTGCACGCGTGTCGTAGGCGCGTGTCCCTTCCTATTCAACAATATTTATAAGTTCCCACTTTCCAAAATACTATTAATTAGCATATGGTAAGTTAGGGTGTCGAACCCACGAGGAACGGTAGCATCCGTTATGTATTTCCACACTTAGAAAGGTTTTGGCGATGCCGCCACGCTCTAAATTGGGGGTGGGAACTAAACTACGAAATGCAAATAAAACCTAAGCTAAGATTGAGAACTAAAAGTGAAAATAACATGCAAGTAAAAGAAAGCATTTAAACTGGAACGCAGACTGGGCAAGTTGATAAACTGGACAGTTTAGCAGCAAGATCAGAACAGTGGCGAGAACTTTGTAAAATAACATTTTCGAAAATAAAAGGAACAAGAGGAAAGAAACCAGCTTTTGTCACGAAATTTATTAAGTAAAAGGAGCAACATAAACTAAGCTAAAAGGCTTTCTAAAGTGAAAAGCTAAGTGATGGAAAAGGTGTACATCTTGTCTCCTAACTCCTATTACCCAAAAGTGTAAAACCATTGGATAAAAGCCTACAACTAATGGTTCTTTCACTTGACTTCTAAAAGCTGATTTTAACCACTAATCCTACACTAAAGGCACGAAAATTAAGTGAGAGGAATGACTAATTGGCTGCTACACAACTACCAAGCAAGAGAAACAACAAATCATCAATTAAACTACCTAAACATGCATTGAAAACACCAAATGAAAAGCTGAAAATTAAAGCACTTAAACATGATGAAAGAAGCTTCAAGAACACTTAAACATGGTGAAAAGAAAATGCTTGAGAAACTGATTTTCAAAGCTTGAAAGAAGTTTTAACTAAACAAGAACATAACCAACACTAGAACTAAACAACAAGCTAAAACCGAAATTCAAACAAAAGCTAAGTGATAAAGTGTTTTGTGATAAGTGGTTCTTGGAAAGTTAAGTACTTTTAATACATATATCCAATAAAAAATATTTCCCCTTCTTTTTTACTCCCCAAGAGCATATATGGGCGTGTGTAGCAAGTGGGATTTGTCTTTGATAAGTGTGTGGAAGTGGCTTTAATCATTTTCCCGTCAGGTTCAAACTGGCCAGTCCAACAGCTTGGGCAGTTTGAGTCTTCTTTTCCTTCTTCCTTCACTTTCTTCCATTTCTTCTCATTTTGCCCTCTTTCTTGCATGTTTTCCTTTTCATGCCTTCATTAAGTAGCTTCCGAACTTAATGATCCATTCCCTGCCAAAATAGCATCTTCTCATGCAAATATTCAACTAATAAGTGCGAAAAGTGATCAAATCCGAGTGACGAAAACTAGCCTATCAATGTCATATCAATTAGTATGATTTTACTCCAACCATTTAAACTATATTCAAACTTAAGAGAATATTCTCTATATTATACATTTTTTACTAACATTTGATAAAAAAATTTATTTTCGTTTAGTGTAAACCTGAAAAAAAGTACTCAATCCATCTATATCTTATAACAAATGTCACACTTTCCCTTTTAGTTTGTTTCACAAAAGATGTCACACGTCATTTTTAGAAAAAACTCTCCTGCACATTAATATAAATATACTGTTTTCTCTCTCCACCTAACACACAAAACAATTTTTTCTATAAAATTCCATCCAATTCCCCAAGTATACCATCTACTATGGGACGGAGGGAGATTTACTCAAAAACTAAAAATGAGATTGGTTTTGAATCTATTAGAGATGGTCCAACAAAGGAAAAAGGGAGTGAAGCGCAAAACTTAATACTACTAGTATTGTTTTTTAATTAAGAAAATGAGGGAATATAGAGAAAAAAGATAGGGGGCTTGTTTACTCGGAGAATTTGTTGAGAGCCCAAGCAGTCCAAGAGCAATCCTGATCGTTGGCATTATTAGAAGCCTTCAATCGCTCCACACTTGCCATACAAACCACCAACAACAAAAATAGCCTCCTACACGTCATCGAATCTTTCATCCAAAATACAGATGATGCAGGTATTCAATATCCAAAAACTGATGGATAAATAGGAAGGCGATTAGGCTGAAACGTAGCAGGTTGCATGATGATCAAGATTTTGTTGGAAATTGAAATACAAACTTGTCGGGCAAAAATTACACGGAAAATAAAACAATGAAGATTACACGGAAACAATTGAGAATTACAAGGAAAAATTTGTGGAAAGCGGTAAGCCGAGTCGAGGAGTCCTCTTTCCGCAAGACGGGATACGCCCCGGTAGTGCTTTCGGTTTGGCGTGTCGTCCCCAAAGATAAAACGACTTCATCTCTGAAGTAGCCGCCCCGCTAGCAGCACAGCTCCGGTGAACGGGAGTAAGGCGGGGGCAGAGCTTCGACGGGAAGATTATGCAGAGAGGGAGAGAGCGTGTATGCAAGAATGCTTGTGTATGTTATGTGTAGAATGCAAGGGATGCATGCCTATTTGTAGGCTAAGTCCACCCGCAGGGACATTGATGGAGTCAACAGCCATTATGTGTGCCATGATGGCTTGACTGTAACCGTCGAAGGTTATTGACTGGTGCACTAGCCATTAGGAGCTGAAGAGACACGACGCATGATAAGGCTCATTTCATGCATCGGTTTAAGGGTGAAATACATGCTACTTGATCGGTTTATCGCGCAAAACAAGTGTTAAATGTGCAGAAATACCACTTAACCAAGGCAGCAAGGCCGAACTGATCAAGCAAGTAAAAAAGACGATAAAAGGCCAAGAATCGGGGGAGTTGATCAAGGGGGAGCGATCAAGCAGTTAGGTGGGGACCGCTGGCTTCTAGAAGAAGAACACGTGAGGAAATGAGCTGGATATAGCGCACCATTTTGTTATCAAGGACGACGTTCTAGAATGGGACACGTGCTAGAATATGAGACGCAAGGACGAAGCTGAGTCACGAATTTGTTACCAAAAAGCGTCGTCATTCTAGAAGAACAGCACGTAGCAATCAATGAGTCGCTCACTCTCAGAATGAGCGAATATTCCCTGTCAAGATCTTTATCCAACTGGCGGCCGAATCGAGCTTATAAATAGAGGGTGTGCCACCACAAGAAGGCATCCAAGACTTTACTTTCCGTCTAGTTTAGCTTAGCTTAGCTTAGTTATTTAGCGTAGTTCACCTCTCTAGCTTAGTTTAGTTCAGCTCTCTAGCTTAGTTTAGTTCAGTTCTCTAGCTTAGTTAGATAGCTTAGTTTAAAGGGCGACCGAAAGGGAGCGCTGTAGAATACTAATTTCTGTTAGCGTTATCTTAAGTTTCCCGCAGAGATTTTTCCCAGTTTTTACCGCTTTCTTAGATTCCAAAGTGTTAGCTTAGTTTAAATTTCACGTTGTACTCAGCTTTTAGTTTAATCAAAGTTATTTTCGCTTTTAATCCACACATTTACTTTTCTGTTATTACCTGCAATTCACTTGATCCAGTAGTTAAATTTCCATTGATCAAGCTAGCTAGTTTAATTCTGTCTAGATTAAAACCAGTAGTTAAAAACACTTAAGTTAAAGCGTGGCAGCAGCCAACCCCCCTGTTCACTACTCAAACACTTGACACACCAACTTCTCTGTGGGATCGACCCCGAACTTGCCGCTTTACTGTTAAAGTTGTGCAAAATTGGGAGTTATAAATTACTTTGGCAAGGCGGAAAGGGCGAGAGCTAGATTGCATTGATTAAGTGGCAACGACATTTGCTAACTGATCCAATCGGTTCGGTTATCATTCCATATAACTTGATCTGCATTCTATTCGTGTTTTCGACCTCTTTCCAAGTCCTTTCAAAATGGCGCCGTTGCCGGGGAAGCATGGTGTTACTTTATGTTTGTGCGTAGTGCGTAGGTGTATATAATTTTGTTTCTTATTTTTTTTGTTTTTCCTGCTGTTGATGAGAAGGTACCACCAAAGTGATTACTGGAATCATCCCTTGATATATGGAAAAACTAACACTCAGTGGAGAGTCCAGGAAGTCGGCGTTGTCATCACTCGTCGCAGAGCCGCATTAGAAGTAGCAGCAGCCACCGAGCAAAAAACACAACCACCACCACCAGAACGAACAGAAGTAGAGATGGCCGTTGTCGCCGACGACTCGGGAATCGGCTCTCTACACGCTCATGATGAGAGAGAGCCCACACATGCTATCGCCGCTACTCCTGGAATGCGGACCATCGCAATCAAATCAGGAGTACTGGACGTTTTGTCCCATTTCTATGGCCTTTCGAAGGAATGTCCGTATGCTTTCCTGGAAGAATTCTGCAGATACTGTGATATTCAGCCCGTGCCAGCTGGATCCACGTCCGAAGATTACAGGCTTAAGGCTATTCCCTTCGTTTTGAAGGGCGATGCGGGTGTCTGGCTGTCAAGGCTGTTGGAAGGATCCATCAGGACGTGGGCTGAGTTCCGTATGATATTCCTCGATTGTTTCTTTCCAACATAAAAAACAAGTGCCCTAAAAAGGGAAATTACAGAAGCCAGACAGGAGTATGACGAGCCCCTCGGCCAGTACTGGGATAGGTTCCAAGGGCTGCTTCAATCATGCCCTAACCACAAGCTGGGAGAGAAGGAGATCTACTCGATCTTCTATTGCGGACTCACGGTGGACAGCAAGAACGACCTCAACCTCGCAGCACAAGGGGATTTCTCAAAAAACCTTTTTAGCCAAGCTAAGAATATTTTGGAGAGGCTGATTGAGGCTAAGTTGTCGTACGAAACATCTCGAGGGCAGTACAGAAGAGGAACAGTGCACGCAGCTGAGGCGCGCAACGATGAAAAGCTGGAGGCTCGATTTGAGCAAATGGAAAAGAAACTGCTGGAAGCAGTAGAAAAAACGAGACCGCCGCCACCGCCTGCACCGAAGGAGACACAGTATGTGCCGCAGCCGCCACCGCCACCGCCAGAAGAGCATCATTACTATTACTGCGAGTTTCCCCTGAGGTAGAGCAAGTAAACTCCGTAGGCCACTGGAACACAAATGGCAACTGGATCTAGGGGAAGCAGAGAGATGCTCCGTGGAGGGACCACCCCAACTTCAGATGGACTGATCAGAATCAAAGCCAACCACAATAGGTACTGCCCTCTGACGGGCAGTCCAACTGGCCAGCTCGAATCTTGGAGAGACCAAACACTGGAGCGAATAGAATGCAAGGAGGTCAGGCGGGTTGGTCAAGTGGACCTAAAGGGAACTGGTCAAGTGGATGATAGCCTAACTGGTCAAGTGGAGGACAGCCTAACTGGTCAAGCCGACAACAGGAATGAGAATGGGGGTACCAACACCAAGCCCCTCAGTATAGCAACCAGGGTAGGCAACCAAGTAATCAAATGGTGAGTTATGTCCCGCAGTACCACAGGGGAAACCAGCAATCCCAAGGGAACCAACAGTACTTTCAAGGAAACCAACAAAATCATCTGTCCCAGAACCAACCAGAGCAATATGGGTCTTCCGGTTTTTACCAGCAAGGCCATGGAGGAGGCCGATTTAATCAGAGAAATAACAGACAGCAAAATGAAGGTCCAGGGGATATGATTCCACACCAGTCCCATGATGCTGTGCGAGAAATGTAGGAAGCCCAGAGAGAACAGAGAGCTGCATTAGAAATGCTTACGAAGCAGTTATCTCAGGTCGCCATGTCACTGGACGAGCTAAGAGGTAATGAAGGAAAGATTCCGGCTACAGTGCAACCTCCAGCAGGGCGAGAGAATGTCAACACAGTCTCTCTGAAATCAGAAGGAGTTTATTAGAGCTCAACTGCAAGTTTTCCGGCATCCAAGACAAGTCTTAATAAAAGCATTGAATCCAGAGCCCTTGATCAAGCCATAGCGAAAGAAGAGTCAAACATCTGTGAACAGGGTGCTGAAAAGAGAAGGAAGGTCGAAGCAGAGGAAGTGACCAGTATGAGCCAACCTAGTGATCTTCCCTCCAAGAGAACTGACACAGGGGTATTTACGCTCCCAATTTCCATCAGAAACGTTCAAATGGAGCATGAAATGTGCGACCTAGGGGCTTCCATCAATATTATGCCATATTCTATATACAAGAGGCTGGAGAATGCTAAGCTCGTCAAAACCAATATGGAAATACAGCTAGCAGACGGGTCTTGCATTTACCCCGAGGGAGTTCTGGAAGATGAAATCGTCAAGGTGAACAGATTCATGTATCCCGCCGACTTCTTTGTTATAAAAATGACGGAACCAGGAGCAGATGAATCTATTGGGATCCTTTTGGGGAGACCTTTCCTATCCACCGCCAACACAGTCATTGACGTCCGCCATGGGACAATTAATCTTGAGTTTAAAGGAGAGCAACTTACGATCGGCATTAATGAAGCGGTAAAAAAGCCATAGGGCAGAGAGAGCATACAAACAGTAAACGCTATCAGCCCTCGGAAACAGGAGTATTCGAAAAAGGAATCATTTGAAGAGCCATCCTCTGGTTACACTGAAGATGAACAACTGAAGAGAGAGGCATCAGAATGGTTTGATACGACAGTGACTGGAGCAATGGATGATCAAGCCATTAGAAGGGCAATTATGGAATTTTGCCAGCCGTCACAACCAGCCGAGGCAAGAGAGATTACTCAACCAAGAAGGGTCGAGAGACCACCTGACCAAGCCGCTCCATTAAAAGGAATGCTGAAGAAGGAATCCTCGTTTACAAGGTAACTACTTTCCGTATCAGTATCACCGATGGCTTTCAAGGACTTGTACAGCCTGACAGATCACAAAACAGTCAAACCACGATTGCAGAAATAGGAAGAACTACTCTTCCAACACTAACCCCAGCTGATGCCCAAGAAATGAAGTTCAAACTGGTCGGAACCTCGAACAGTCATGGCAAGGCACACTCATGTGGCAAAACTTCCGTACCCTATTAACCAGGAGGAGATCAGAGCCTTGTTAAAGTACGCTGGGGCCCGTGGAGGACTCATCAAGGATTTCTCCGGAAGAGCCCAGATCCTAACGAAGTTTCCCCAGTATGACGCAAAGTTTAAATTTTATGATGTCTGCAAGGCCGCGTTCCCATTTCTGAAAGATCGATTGATGAGTTATTCTATAATACGCGGCCCTGACTGGAATCACTCCTTTGAGGTGATATGTGAGACTAGTAACTGTGCTTTGGGAGCAATATTAAGTCAGAAAATCCAGGCGAAAAGTTATGTTGTCTTCTATGCATCAAAAACCTTGGGTCAGGCGCAAAGGAACTATGATGTGACCGAAAAAGAGATGCTATCAGTAGTCTTTGCATTTGAAAAGTTCAGACAGCATCTACGAGGTTCCAAAGTGATGGTGTGTACAAACCATGCGGCCATCAAATACCTATCGTCGAAGAGGAGATCAAACCCGCATTTGATCAAATGGTTACTTCTTCTACAGGAGTTTGAGTGGGAAGCAGTTGATAGGAGAAGATGTGAAAACATAGAGGCGAGTCACCTACGCCAAATTCTGCAAAAAGAAAATACGGAAGCCACTCCAGACAAGTTCCCTGAAAGGCACATGCATCTGATCAAGTCGAGGTCTGAAGGACAGCGGATCTGCCAGGAAAGGAGGATTGATCAAAGCAAACAGAGAAGCTGGGAGCAACTTGCGCCTAAAAGGGAAAAGTTCGCAGGAAGGACCAACAGTCTGGAGGAAAGCAAGTTACCCGGAAGGAAAGGAATGGATGCATTTGTAGTGGACAACATTTCACTACCAATGCCTAGCTCACGCCAGTAAACAGGTAGAAGGAGTGATCGCGTATTCATGGATAGTCTGCTTGATCAAGCGACAAATTCTAAATCTCTTAATCTGATCAAGTGACATTCCAAGGAGACCCGGTCAAATCCTTGTTAGTGTAAATAGTTTTTTTAAGTGTGTCAAGTTTTTCTTAGTTAATAAAAAAAATCGAAAGTGGAGAAAAGGAACTGATCAAGTGGAATTATGTGAGCTGCCATCGGGATTTAATGTTCCACGTGATCAGTGCAAATTGAATTTAATTGGTGGTGCAGTGATTGAGTTGATAAGAGCAGGTGATGATAAGACGTGCGCAGTAATTAGAGAGGTGTCAGGCGGCGCCGAATGTTGAAATGAAAGGACGACCTGGAAGAAAGCTTATCGGAGAAGCTTTGTGATCTGGCATTCTGAAAAGGCGCACCAATACGCGAAAAGTCGCAGAGATCTCAATAGGCAGGGATCTCAACAGTCGGAGTTTGAGTATAAAAGGGTGTTTTCCGAATCTCACTTTCTATCAACTGCCTTCAGAACCCTTGTGCTATCCTCATCTAATTCTCTCCAAATTCAAGTCACCAGCAAACATAATCAGAAAGAAATGCAGGGCAATCAACTCGAGACCTCCAATACCTCCTCGTTTTCTCCAGGAGCCGGTCTCAACAGTAATAATCAGAGATCCTTTTCACCACCGAGTCCACCAATTACCAAAACACCATTATCGCCCCCTAGATTCATCGGCCCACTCCAATATATAGACCCGGCTGACATAGGGCGTGTGGACTCTGTGCTCAGAAGTTTTCCCGTCGACACTGACCCCGTGGAGATTTACACCGCACTAAAAGCTCGCCTAAGAATTTCTCGGTCTAAAGACCCTGCTCCGCCACCACCAACAGAAGGGCTGCCTCATCCCAGTGACCTCCTTCTACGACGAAAGGAGGCAGAATTTAACCTCTCATCGACTATAGAGGAAGACTCCATCCCGAGAAGGACGCGCCACCAGACAATGAACCGGCTACTTCTTGAAGCTGAGGGATCAAGGCAGCAAGCAAGACTGTGGAGAGCAACCAGGTGAGAGCAGAGGAAGAGAGCAGAGGAAGGGGGAAGAAAATATCCTTCATTCCCCTAGTACGGGCCACCATACCAACCAAGGTATGAGGCTTGCTAACGCTGCCAGCATGCTTCCCCCCCCGAAGGAAAAAAAGAATAAAAAATATACCAAGGAGGAGGAGCTCCGATAAACAAGAAGCCTTAGAAGCAATAAGGAAGGCCTATGTAATGGAGGCGATAAGGAAGGCGCGCAACATTCCCCTGATTCAACAATCTAGAAGACAGTAGTATCACCCTTACAATGTTTGTAAGTCGTCCGATATATCGCGATATATCGCCTGTATCGGTAGGCCAAGGGTCGATACATACCCAGATGTGACTTAGGCGACTAACATTCGAGTCGTCCGATATATCGCGCGACTTGACCGATTAGTCGCCTGATCGAGTCGAGGACGACTTAATGGGCTTCACTCCAGATTGGGCCAGGCGGACAGGTAGGTGTCTATTCAGCCCATTAGGGTTTCTTTATACATCCCCCACACCCCCTCCCCACGTCCTCCTCCTCCAGAACTGCAGCCGCCGCCGACGCTCCCTCCACCTCCAGAAACTGAAGAACGCCGCCGCCTCTCCTGGACACGCCTCCGGCCTGCCTCATCCGCCGCCTCTCCTCATTCAGGATGAACTCTAGTTCCGGTAATGCTCCAGTTCCTCTTCCTCTCTTATGTCTCTCCTCTCTCGTCTATTATTTGAGTTCCTCAAGCGCTGCATCTGTTCTCTATTGTTATTTTTTAGAGCAACTTCAAATCTTGACTGTTCTGTGTTCTATTATGATTTGTTAGCAGTGTTGCATCTGTTCTTTTGACTCTTCATTTTCGCTGCATTTGATGTATTGTAGATGAAAATGCTACAGTCGAAGTGGTGTTCCCAAATGCAGCAGCTGCTGCTGAAGCCGATGCAGAGCTGACTGGAGGGTATGCTGCGTCCGATGAGCCAAATTCTGCTGCTGTTCCATCATCTGGGTTTGGTAATGTCACTCCTAATGAGAAGGACTTTGAATCCATAGTTGCTAGCACATTAGGAGAGATGCCACCAGAACTTGCTGCAATGGCCAAAGATCCAAAGAGGCATGCTAAATCCAAAGACCCTGGGTGGAAGTATGGGTTCTGGCCATATGAAGGAAAGAGAGATATGGTGCAATGCATCTTCTGCAGAAAGGTGGTTCCTGCAGGAATCAAGAGGTTCAAGCAACACATTGCAGGTGGTTATGGAGACGTCGAGAAGTGTCCAACTGCACCTGCAATAGTAAGAAAAGAGATGTACGATTTTTTTAAGAAAAATGCAAGGAAAGAACTGAACCTGCAGCAGGGAAGGGAATGGGATTGTGAAGCAGATAGTGAAGGTGAAGTGCAGGAAACATGTGCGGTGCCAAGCTCAGGGACTAGAATTAAGGAAAGTAATAGGATGTTTGCTCGTTCTTACCTAGATTCAGCTAAGCAGGGGTCACAAAAGTACATGAAAAGTGTTAGTTCCATGCTACAAAAGTCGCCGGAAGATGTGATTTCTGAGAGGCGTAGTTCAAGGAATTCTCAACCTAGTACAATGGAGCATTGCACAAAGAAATCAAAGGAAGTTAAACAAAGAGTTGATGATCATGTGGCAGATTTCTTTTATGAGAATGGAATTCCTTTGAATGCTATTAACTCACGCAGCTGGGAGATTATGTTGGAGTACATAGGACAATATGGTCCTGGTTATAGGAGTCCTTCATATCATGATATAAGGAACCCATTAGTTGACAGGGCTGTAGAGAGAGTTAACGAGACCAAAAAGAAGCATGAAGAAGCATGGAAGGAGTATGGCTGCAGTATCATGTCAGATGGATGGACCGACACAAGCCATCACCATCTCATAAACTTTCTTGCAAACAGTCCAGCAGGAACCTTCTCTCTTGGTTCAGTGGATGCTTCAAATGAGGTGGCAGATGCCGTTATGCTTGCTGATTTGTTGGAGAAGCAAATTGAGAAAGTTGGGAAGGAATATGTGGTGCAGGTTGTCACGGATAATGGAGCTAACTTCAAGGCAGCAGGCAGAATTTTAATGGAGAGGATTCCAACCTAATTTTGGACCCCTTGTGCCGCCCATTGCTTGGATTTACTGCTGGAGGACATTGGCAAGATAAAAGAGTTTCACAAATGTATTAATAATGCAAAGAAGGTGTGCAAATTCATCTATAAACATGGAAGGCTTCTTGCTCAAATGAGAAATAAGCTAGGAGGAGATCTTGTGAGGCCGGCTGTCACACACTTTGCTACTTCATTTTTTACACTAGCTAGTATGTACAAGCACAAGGCAGACCTAAGGAGTCTATTTGTTAGTACAGAATGGCACGATAACAAGCTGGCTGCATCAGAGGAGGGGAGAACCACGGAGAAAATTATTCTATCCATACAATTTTGGAACACTTTAGAAATTTGTTTGAAAGCTTCACAACCACTTCTGATTGCTCTGAGGATTGCTGATGGGGATGAAACACCTGCAGCTCCAGAAATCAAGGCAGCAATGGACACAGCAAAGCAGACTATAAGGGATTCATTGGGGCTGCCCTTTTCCTAAACCCAGCCAAGTTTTTTGCAATAAAAGAGAAAAGCGTAAGAGATGCTGCAAGACTAAGGGCGATGTTCAATGATGTGTTGTGGAAGATGGTGCCTAATGACGATGAGCAATGCATTATAAGCAAACAAGCAGATGACTATGAGAAGTCTCAAGGTGAAGCCTTCTCGAGGCCATTAGCAATAAAGGATAGAGCTAGAAAAAATCCAGGTAAACTTTTATGTTGTTTGCTGTTTGGTCATCTAAATGCCTTCTCCAAGCTATATAGAAGTAAAACTTTTTTGCTGTTTTGTTTCTGTTTTGCAGTTAACTGGTGGGGAGCATATGGTGGCCTTGTATACGAGTTGATGAGTTTAGCAAAAAAAATAGTTAGCCTTTGCTGTTCGGCATCAGGATGTGAGCGTAATTGGAGCACCTTCTCTCAAGTAAGTTCATTCCAATCCAAAATAGACATTGGCAGCAAGCCAGCAACCTGATATAAAATTGACATGTTTATGTTTCTGTTTCTTCGACCATGACCATGATAGATACATACCAAGAGAAGGAATAGGTTGGAGCACAAGAGGCTCAACAGTTTAGTGTTTGTTAGCTACAACAGAAAAATGGCCAACAGATTTGCTAAGCTGCGTGAGCTCGGTTCGAAAGGCAAGAAATACAATCCATTGCACCTTGACGAGTTTCAGTGGGAAAACGAGTGGGTTGATGCCGGCTGTGAACCAGTTCATCAAGATGCCGCTTCTGATACTGGTAATTATCTAACTTGGCAAAACGTGGATGAAGCTACTGGTGCAACTCAAGGTCTAGGAGGTCGTAATCTGCCTAGGGCTGCTGCAATGAAAAGGAAGAGTGGATCTAAACATGCTGCTGCTGCTGCTGCAAGTAAAAGGACTAAGCAACCTAGGACAGCTGCAATTCCAGTTGAAGATGAAGTGTCAAGTGAAGAGGATGATGAAATGGGAGATGAGAGTGGATCTGATTACGAAGATGATGAAGAGGGTGGTGGAGGTTCAGCTGCAGGGGCTTTCCAAGTGGATGATGCTGTGCTTTGAGTTTGCTTAATTGCTTGTTAGTTGTTATCATGCAAATCGTTGAACATGACTAAATCATTGAACAATATGATGCTGTGTTTTTTCCTGTTGTAATTTGAAGTATATATTGCATATTTTACATGTGAAAAAGGGCAAGTCGCCCGATATATC
The DNA here is from genome assembly GCF_004379255.2 of Salvia splendens. NCBI lineage: Eukaryota > Viridiplantae > Streptophyta > Magnoliopsida > Lamiales > Lamiaceae > Salvia > Salvia splendens. The sequence goes on along the minus strand of NC_056049.1, from coordinate 16,515,599 downwards.
GATATATATCGGTCTTGAGGGACCTGGACGACTTGTCTGGTGAGTCGCCCGACTTACTATCGATATATCGACTAAGTCGACCGATATATCGACTGAGTCGATATATCGGTCCTATGGCGACGCAGTTCGATTCACCGACTTAAAAACATTGCACCCTTAACCCTATTTCTTTATGTAAATTGTGTGTTTGACTCTACTCTCACACTTAGTCCCGTGTCTGGACTAAGTGTGAGAAGTTTATGGAAGTTGTTCTCTGTTTTGCCTATATCTGTTTTATTTTTTGTGTGGTTATTAGCATGGTTTGATTGCTGGCACTGCCTCACACTTAGCCAATGTCTGGTCTAAGTGTAAGAAGTTCCCTTGATTGTTGTTATGCCATCGCCTGTGCCTAACCCTTCTTTCCACTGCATCCAGTCCCTCGAGGACGAGTTCATATGCAGTGGGGAGGGGGGACAGGTTAGTTACAATAAAATCATACATGCTAAAATTTTTTCTAAAAATAACAAATTCCAGGTAGTAATAAATAGGCAATATGCATGAAATTGGATAAATGGAAGACTTGATTACTTTTTGGGAGAATTAGAAAAAGGATTCAGTATGCTCACATGTAAAACTTGATTGCAATAACTTGATCAATTTGAATGACGCAAGTCTGATGGAAACGCTCAATTTCTAAACCAACTGTGAAACCTCTCTATATGTGAGTTATAAGCCAAAAGTAGAACACTTTCTACTATTTTTACAAAAGAAAAAAATTACGAGAGGCTGACTTTTAATATTGAGATGAAAATTGCACAAGTAGTAATGACTAAAGAAATTAGGACTTAACCATTTGAGCCGTGTTCTTTTTTCGTTCCACAAACCCGCCTCATTAGTCAAGGCACCCCCTAGTAGCCAATTCGAGCCCATACACTCTTTCCCTTTCTTTGAAGCCTTAAAACCAAATTCAAAGTTTCATATCACATGAGGAAAGATGGTCAAAGAAATGAAGTTTGTCAAGGGAAACAAAAGGAGGATAGCAATAAGAATGGTCGGAATAAAGGGTAGCCGGGTTGATCAAGTTAGACAATCAGGTTGATCATATGAAAAGAATTAAAAAAAAGGAGAAATGGTAGGAAATAGTTGTAACGTGACCCAGGAAATCAAAAGGAAAAATAATAATAAGCCGAAGGTTATAAGGCTAAAGGTCGAAATCTGACCTAGAGGGAGCACCAAGAAATAAATATCCCAATTCTAATCTAGCGAGTTTAGTCAAATCTTTGGCCTTTCGACTCATGTGATTTTTCTTTAAAAATTTTATATTTAAACTTAGAACCTCTAGGACCCTAACCTAACACGTTACTACCCTTGAGCCATGTTACAACCCAAAACAAAGACCTTAAGGAACTATCTTGTATAGTCCGATTCAAAGTATTAAATTTGTGACAACACCGAGTGAACAATCCTAACATCTCTGGTGAGAAAGGAGTGACTGAGTGAATCCAACAGTGGTTTTTAAATTGAGCAATCTTGACAAGCTGACACCTTGATCAAGCAAAGGCGAAAGAGAATGAACACAAGCTACTGACAAATGGATTGACCTCGACCTCGGGTATGATTGTTGGAAAATTATTCGGTATAATGCATACATGTGAATACGTGTTTTTATCATAAAGTTTTGTTTCTCTTTTCGTTTTCCTTTACTAGTGAAATAAGTAAACCATGCCTGAAATCTGCCTTATCTTTTTCTTTTATTTTTCTTTATATTTGAGGACAAGTATGTTTTAAGTGTGAGCAGTTTGATAAGGCTCATTTCATGCATCGGTTTAAGGGTGAAATACATGCTACTTGATCGATTTATCGCGCACAACAAGTGTTAAATGTGCAGAAATACCACTTAACCAAGGCAGCACGGCCGAACTGATCAAGCAAGTACAAAAGGCGATAAAAGGCCAAGAATCAGGGGAGTTGATCAATGGGGAGCGATCTAGCAGTTAGGTGGGGACCGCTGGTTTCTAGAAGAAGAACACGTGAGGAAATGAGCTGGATATAGGGCACCATTCTGTTATCAAGGACGACGTTCTAGAATGAGACACGTGCTAGAATATGAGACGCAAGGACGGAGCTGAGTCACGAACCTGTTACCAAAAAGCGTCATCATTCTAGACGAACAACACGTAGTAATCAATGAGTCGCTCACTCTCAGAATGAGCGAATATTCCCTGTCAAGATCGTTATCCAACTGGAGGCCGAATCGAGCTTATAAATAGAGGGTGTGCCACCACAATAAGGCATCCAAGACTTTACTTTCCGTCTAGTTTAGCTTAGCTTAGTTATTTAGCGTAGTTCACCTCTCTAGCTAAGTTTAGTTCAGCTCTCTAGCTTAGTTTAGTTCAGTTCTCTAGCTTAGTTTAAAGGGCGACCGAAAGGGAGCGCTGCAGAATACTCATTTCTGTTAGCGTTATCTTAAGTTTCCCGCTGAGATTTTTCTCAGTTTTTACCGCTTTCTTAGATTCCAAAGTGTTAGCTTAGTTTAAATTTCACGTTGTACTCAGCTTTTAGTTTAATCAAAGTTATTTTTGCTTTTAATCCGCGCATTTACTTTTCTGTTATTACTTGCCATTCACTTGATCCAGTAGTTAAATTTTCATTGATCAAGCTAGCTAGTTTAATTCTGTCTAGATTAAAACCAGTAGTTAAAAACTCCCAAGTTAAAGCGTGGCAGCAACCAACCCCCCTGTTCACTACTCACACACTCGACACACCAACTTCTTTGTGGGATCGACCCCGAACTTGCCGCTTTACTGTTAAAGTTGTGCAAAATTGGGAGTTATAAATTACTTTGGCAAGGTGGAAAGGGCGAGAGCTAGGTTGCATTGATTAAGTGGCAACGATATTTGCTAACTGATCCAATCGGTTCGGTTATCATTCCATATAACTTGATCCGCATTCTATTCGTGTTTTCGACCTCTTTCCAAGTCCTTTCAACGCACCTAGACATGCTACACGATGAGATATACCATGGACCGTCAGGGTCCATCGGGGACCTTTTGTCTCCCGTTATGCATCGGGGTCTAGTGGGACCTTTTGTCTCCCGTTATGCGTCGGGTTTAGCGGGAACATGACTTGGACCAGGACCCGTCGGGGATAGCGTGGAGTTTGGGGTGGTCTAAAAAAAACAAGCGGGGCTTGAACCACGCTCAACGACCAGCTCCAAAGAACAGTCCAAAGACCACCCAAAGACCAATTTCTAAGGCACAAGGCACACGGCACCCGACACTTGACGCGCGGTGCTCGGCTCGCGGGCTGGCAGGCGGCGGCGGCGCGCACGTGTGGGCTCTGTCACCCGTCTTATTCCACGATAATTATTACACATAATAATTCATCTTATTAAATACTTCATCAAAGAAGTTTATCTTCCCCGATGTGGGATAATTAACACTTAGTTAACTAATCCCTTAATTTTTCCCATAGCTCATTTCTAGCTTTATTGTGACCACCTTTAATATATTATTTCTCACTCACCGGGAATCGGATTTGAGAAAATTAATATACTACGGTCATCTAGTCAGAACGTAGATCGACGCTATTGTATTTAATTTCACAAAATTAAATGTCTTGTAATATTTATTATTAGTCAAAGTCATTTGACCAAGCACGATTCCAACAATCCCCCACATGAGTGGAAATTGCCAAATGCACATGTATGCAGACACAAGCTCAACCCTCAAGAGGTATGTAAGCATAAGGATAAGTAGTTTTTGGCTTTGAACCATCCATAGTCAACACCATCGGATACACAGGCGGACTAGTAGTGCGATGCTTTGAACTATTCCTCCACGACGTGCACCGAGACAATGATGTTACCACTTAAACACCTCAACCTCATCCGTTCTCACGTTTTGTGTCCATTTCTGGCCTTGGACACCACTTTGGATTCATAAGTGTATTGTTTGAAGCAACCACACTTCACACTTACAATGGTGATTCCTCGTTAAGTATCTTTCCATACTCGGTCTCTTTGAGAACTTCATCTCAACGAGATCCTTTAGGGATCATTAAAAGTCATAGACTTAACTTCACCACTAGGCAAGTTTTTCCAACACTCTATTTCTCTCTAGGGAATAGATGTAGATGAGTGTTCACACGAAGGCTCATAGCTTAATTTTCCCATTGAACCAAGTTCTTGGGATCTCCAGTCATCATAGTTGGGTTACCACTATGACAATTCTTTAGTTTGTGGATTTCAAACCCATTCCCTCTAGCAATTTATTCATTTGATCATGATTTAACCATTTGGTTAGCGGTTCCGCTAGATTATCCAATGACTTCACGTAGTCAATTGTAATCACCCCAGTTGTGATCAAATGTCTCACGGTATTATGTCGTCGATGAATGCGTCGAGACTTACCATTGTTCAAGCCATTGTTTTCCCTCCCAATAGCGGCTTGGCTATCACAGTGAATTAATACTGGAGGCACGGGCATTGATCAACATGGAATATCTTCAAGGAAGTTTTTAAGCCATTCGACTTCTTCCGCAGTTTTATCTAAAGCTATGAATTCAAATTCCATGGTGGATCGGGCTATACATGTCTGTTTCATGGATTTCCACGAGACAGCACCACCCCCAATAGTAAAGACATATCCACTTGTTGAAAGTGAGTCTTTGTTATCAGATATCCAGTTTGCATCGCAGTACCCTTCAAGTATCGGGGGGTATCTCGAAAAGTGTAGCGCATGATTTTGAGTATGCTTGAGATACCTCAAAACTCTTACAAGAGCTTTCCAATGCTCTTTGCTTGAATTGCTCGTATAACGACTCAACTTGTTCACGGCGCAAGCAATATCAGGTCGATTGCAATTAGTAAGATACATAATGCATCCAATGACCCGTGCATAATCCTATTGTGCAATGGGCTCACCCCTGTTCTTGCTCAAGTGAACATTGAGCTCTATAAGCGTTTTAGCCGGGATGCCAATGATAAGTCGTATTCTAGGCCTTGGTTACTGGTCAGTATAATGTGCATAATTGGTATATATTATGCAAAACAGTTGCTAACGTGTGCAGGGAAGTGTTCTAGCCAGTAGGCAAAGCTTCGGATACTTCAGGCGAAAAGGGCGTCAGGATGTTGTTATCCTGACCAGTATGCATACCAAAAAGGCTCGAGATGGAGAAGAAGGATAGCTGGGAAGATCAGCCGCAAGCAAGGGGGCAAAAGAGTCATTTCATGTTCGAAGTCTACCCTAAAAATCAAGGGAGGCCTCCCTATATAAGGAAGCCACTTGAAGAGAAAATGAGAAATCAATTAGTTAGTTAGCTCCTACGCTTAGTCAACAATTTCTCTTCGGTAGATCCCTCCTTCAGCATTATCCTTCGTAATTCTCGTTCCTCGCCACAGCCATGGTCACTTGAAGATCATCAGTTCGCCGGAGTTCCATTCTCTCGTTCCAGTCAGCACGATCGTAGTTAGCAGTTCCATCGCCCGGAGTGGCAAAAACAATCTTTATTTGCTTTCTAGTTAATCTTGTTTGTTTTCTCTACGTTGGATCTTTCGCATTTCCAATATTTTGCTATTTTGAAGTCTTGGTTGTGATCCAAACGTTTTCTAAATGCTATGAAGTTGTTTTCCAGGATCGGTTCATGTTTGTTTTCGCTTCTTTCTGCCTAGATAGCTTAGATCTAGCTGTTACGGTAATTTCCAGTGTGGAATCGCATGTTTTAACTTCTGTAGTTAATCTCTCTGAGTTTGCAAGTCAAGATAGCTGTTAGATTTTAGATCTGAATTAGTTAAGTGTGAAAACCCAGTTTACGTGATTTCTGCCACCCTGCATGTTGACCAGTAAGCATAATTGCAGTTTCAGTGTTCGATCTTTTGATTCGAAGTTTTAATTGTAGATCTGAGCTGTGAAGTTTGTTAATCTGTGTTTCTCATTCATGAAATCTGAGATTGTTGATCTGAGTTTATTCATGTTGAAGAAGATAACATCTACATCCAAGTTTGGGACCACTTTTACTTTTTTAGTTACTTTTGCTTTTGTCCTTTACTTTTTCTACCTTTTTCAGCTGGTACCCTACAGATCTGTCAGTCTAGTCACCTAACTACCTCTTTTGCTCTGATATTCTGTTTAACCTTTTATAGTAAACTAGTACTTTCCATATACTTCCATAAAACCATGTTCCCCACTTTCCACGTACACAGCCGCCTGTCCAATACCTTTCCCACCTTCTAGTCAGTAGAGTACCACCTTAAATTCCAGTCTAGATAAGTCTCAACCCAAAGCGTGGTAGCTAACCAAACCTTTCCAGAATATCACCACAATTCCCAAAACGCATTCATCTCTGTGGGATTCGACCCCTACCTTCACTATACTACCCAATAGAAGAGGGTTGAGGAATTATTGATACCAGGTTCAAGTTTAGCAGGGACTTCCATACTGATCAGTAGGATACACCCTTTGCTTGAAACGACACTTGCACAAACCTGTTCTTTCAAATGGCGCCGTTGCCGGGAATGGATGGCGTTTTTAGTAGCTATTGTGCGTGATACTTTGGCGTATATATTGTGGATAACTTTTTCTCTTTCTTTTTATTTCAGTTTGTGAGAAGCAGCTCGACTCCTGACCAGTGGAGGCCGAAGATACTTCATCGAGGATCTATACTCGTAACCACTCCATCCGGCTTGTCGACGGCTTTGTCTGACTTAGGTTTGAGTAGTGACGAGGAGCAATACACCATAGAAGGACCAATACCGGAAGAGATACCAAGGATTAAGGGAAACCGGAGAAGGATGGCCGCTCAAGGAGAAGAAGATCCTGAGATCGGGACGCTGAACGCACATACCGAGGGAGAACCACCTCAAGCCATAGTTGTGACCCCAGGGCAAACTGCCTGTGATGTGAAGCCTCATGTGATCGCAATTATGCCTACATACTGCGGGAAGAGTTACGAAGGGCCTTACGAGTTCCTTCATGAGTTTTGTAAGATTTGTAGGGCGCAGAGGAGGCCAGCAGGGGCGACCGAGGATGATTACAGATTGAAGGCTTTGCCGTTCGTTTTGAAAGGTGAGGCAAACACCTGGTTCATGCGCCTGCCCCCCGACTCCATTGAGAGTTGGGCCGATTTCAAGTCAGTATTCCTAGGCAAGTTTTTCCCGTCATCCAAGACAAGCGCGCTGAAGAGGAAAATAACTAGTGTGAAGCAAGGGTACGATGAACCCTTGAGCGATTATTGGGCGAGGTATATGGGCCTTTTAGATGCATGTCCCAATCATCGTATGGCGGACATTGAGATACATCATACCTTCTATGAGGGGATGAACATAACAACCAAGGACCTGGCCAATTCGTCGTCGGGAGGAAGCTTCACGCAGCTACGGGTCAGCGAAGCAAAGAGGGTCCTAAGGAAGCTACTGAGTGTGAAGAATGAGTATGACCATTCAAGGGATGGATACAACCGAGAAAGGGTTGCAAGTGCCTCGTCTACTGACCATGAGCAGAAGCTTGAACAGAAGATGGATTTGAAGATGGATGAGCTGAAGAAGTCACTCCTGAGCGCAATCGAGAAGAATACACCGCCGACTTCCCCAGCTGGGAACTACAAGGGTGCAGAACAGGGAAACCAAGGACCGAGCTATGATCAGCCAAACGACTTGGTCAATATGGAACAAGTCAATGCTGCCGGGTACTACAATTCTAGTGGGCACTGGATCCAAGGGAGACAACGGGACGCACCATGGAGGGATCACCTAAATTTTCGATGGGGAGATGGGAACCAAAATCAAAACCAAGGTCAAGGTCAGAACCAATATAACCCCCACCCGAACCAAAACCCCAACCGTGGACCAGCAAACCCGGACCACCAGTTCAACTGGTCAGGAAGGAACCAACAATCCCAAAACTAACACCCACAAAACCAGAACCAAAACCCTGTTTATGTACCACCCCACCAGAGAAACTTCCAAAATTACCAAAATCAGCCGAATTAAGCACCCCAACACCATCAGAACCAAAATCAGTTCCAAAACCAAAATCAGAATCAATATCACCATGACCAGTACAACCCTCCTGGCCAGTATAACCAATACCCACCTAACCAGAACCAACAAAACTTCCAAAACCTCCAGCCCAACCAAAGTTCCCAGTATAACCAGCACCAAGGCCCAAATCAGTCACAATACCCTAACAGGTCAAGGAGGTCCATGGAGGACATGATGGGAGAATTGCTCGCATTGCAGCAAGGTATCAAGGGCGAGTTGCAATCCCACAACGAAGTAGTGCAGGGGATGCAAAATGCCCAGAAGGAACATAAAGCGAACATGGATATGATGAATAGGCAGTTGACCTAACTGGCCAGTTCGATGGGTGAAATAAGAGGAAATGCAGGGAAACTCCCGTCTACAGTCCAAATACCCGAAAGGCGAATGTGAGTAAGGTTACATTGAGGTCAGGAACTACTTATGATGGACCTCGACCGAAACAACCAAGTGGAGAGCCGAGTGGAATGAAGATAGGGGCGACACAATCTCAGTGGAAGAGCTTAAGAGATCCATGCCTCGGATGCAGGACCTATTTTTCTTGGGGGAGACGCCATGTGGAGGAGGTGAACCCGAGAACGTATTGGTCAGGAAGGAACCCCATCAAGAGGTAGAATCCAGAACGGAGGCTCAGACCCAGAATTTGCCCAAGGAAGATTCCAAGAAGGTTGCTGAGGGACCGGTAGAGGAGAAAAAGGGAGAGAAACCATTCCCTTTCCGCTTTGTTACAAAAAGAAAGAAGGAGAACCCGGTGGACTACTTGTCGATTTTTGGGAAATTGGATGTCACCATACCATTCCTCCAAGCCGTGAAGCTACCCCCACTTGGGAAATTCATTAAGGAATTCATAGCCGGGAAAGCCCAGGAGGATGGGAAGATCATGGTAGAAAGGATCGCGTCTGCAATTGTGCAGGAGAAGCTACCGCCCAAGAGGGCCGATCCAGGTATGTTCACTTTGCCTATAACTATAGGAGATGTGAAAGTCGAGCATGCAATGTGTGATCTTGGAGCTTCTATTAATGTCATGCCTTTGTCAATCTATAACTGATTGAAGGGAGTTAGATTGTCGAGTACTAGGGTGTTGATCCAACTGGCTGATAGGTCATGCATATGTCCTGAGGGTGTTTTAGAGAATGTGATGGTTAGAGTGCATGATTTTACCTACCCTGCTGACTTTTATGTGATCAAAATGAGTGAGTCCGAGGCTAGGGAATCTAGTGGCATATTGTTAGGAAGGCCATTTTTGAGGACGGCCAAGATAATAGTACACATGGCTGAGGGAACAATTTGCATTGATTTTCATGGGGAGAAGTTTACTTGTGATATCAATGAGGCCATGAAAAAGCCTATTGATTCTGAAAATGTATGCTATGTTGATGTGATTGACCTCTTAGTCCAAGATTTTCTTGAGACCGAACTATTGCAGGAGAAACTCCAAGCTTTAGATGTGTATGAGCAAGCTGACGTAGAAGCCGCTGCATGGTGTGATCTGATCAGTAGCCAAGGGTTGACCGATAAAGAGATAGAGGGAGCAATTAAGGACTTTTGCCAGAAATCGGAATTTATTGGAACCGCAGGGGCCAAGCTACCAGTCAGTATAGAGGAATCTTCAGAAGGAGAGGCTGAGAAAAACCCTCTACCCGAAGACACACTTCCACCCCAAGTTGAGCTGAATAAATTGTCATCGAATTTGAAGTATGCCTTCCTCGGAGATGAGAACTCATATCCGATGATCATCAGCAACAGCCTCACAAAGGAACAGGAGGCATGGCTACTGACTGTGTTGAGCAAGAACAAGAAAGCGATTGGATGGAGTCTTACAGATTTGGTGGGGATAAGCCCCGACGTCTGCATGCACCATATTAGGCTGGAGGAAGGAGCAAAGGCACATCCAGATGCTCAAAGGAAGGTAAACCCTAACATGCGAGAAGAAATATTGAAGGAAATCTTGAAATTGTTGTCGCTAGGGATTATCTATTCAGTGCCAGACAATGAGTGGGTCAGCCCGATCCACATGGTTCCAAAGAAGTCGAGAATCCAAGTCGTTCAAAATGAGAGGAATGAGCTGATCCCAACGAGGCTAGTCACGGGTTGGCGAATGTGCATCGATTACCGAAAGCTGAACAATGCAACGAGGAAGGACTATTTCCCTTTGCCTTTCATCGACCAAATGTTGGAGAGATTGGCTGGGAAGAAGTACTTTAGCTTTCTAGATGGGTACAGCGGATACATCCAAATTTACGTGGATCCTGAAGACCAGGATAAGACCACTTTCACTTGCCCATTCGGAACCTATGCATACAGGCGCATGCCTTTCGGCCTATGTAACGCTCCAGGTACGTTTCAAAGATGTATGATGAGCATATTCTCCGATCTAATTGAGGACTGTATAGAGATATTTATGGATGACTTTACGGTCTACGGAGATTCTTTCGACTCATGCCTTCATCACTTAGACATAGTTCTAGAAAGGTGTCAAACAAAAAGTCTGGTTTTGAATTTTGAGAAGTGTCATTTTATGGTCACTGAGGGGATTGTTCTAGAACACGTGGTTTCAGAGAGAGGAATCCAGGTGGATCGAGCCAAGGTGGATGTTATATCCAAATTACCGTTCCCTACTGATCAGAAGGGGATAAGGGGTTTTTAGGGCACGCCGGGTTTTATCGAAGGTTCATCAAGGATTTTTCCAAGATCGCCCAACCCCTTACCCGACTTCTTCAGAATGAAGTGGAGTTCGTCTTTGATGAGCAATGCAAGGCCGCTTTCAACCTTCTCAAGGAAAAGCTGATATCCGCACCTATCATACGGGCTCCTGACTGGGACTACCCTTTCGAAGTGATGTGCGACGCCAGCGACTATGCAGTGGGAGCCGTACTGGGTCGGAAGATCGATGGGAAGAGGTACGTAATTTTTTATGCATCTAAGACACTGAATCAAGCCCAGCAGAATTACGATACCACTGAAAAAGAGATGCTGGCAGTGGTGTATTCTTTCAAAAAGTTCCGGCCATATTTGTTGGGATCCAAGGTCATCGTTTATACTGACCATGCAGCGATTAAGTATCTGATTGGCAAGAAGGAATCCAAACCCCGCTTGATCCGATGGGTCCTCTTGTTACAAGAATTTGATTGGGCAGTGGAAGATAAAAGAGGAGTCGAGAACAAGGTGGCGGACCATTTAAGTAGAGTAGTGCAAGATGGAAACAGTGAAGAGGTCCATGACAAGTTTCCAGAAGAGCATTTATGTGAGGTAATTTTTGAGGCCAGGAAGATTGACTGGGAAGAAGTGATGAAGCTTACTGGCCAGTACGATACATGAAAAGGAAAAGAAAAGGTAGGGCAAGAACCATGGTATGCAGACCTAGCCAACTACCTAGTGACTGGAGAGCTTCCAGAAGTACCGAGTATTACCAAGGCCCAAAGAATGAAGATCAAGAGTGAAGCAAAATACTACTTTTGGGATGACCCATATCTGTGGAGAGTGGGATCCGATCAAGTGATAAGGAGGTGCGTTCCTGACTGGGAGCAAAGGGACGTTCTGATCCATTGCCACTCGTTAGCATGTGGAGGACATTTCGGATCCAAGAAGACGGCAAGGAAAATTCTTGATAGCGGCTTTTATTGGCCAACCCTCAACAAGGATGCGTACGAGTTCTGCAAAAGTTGTGAGCGCTGTCAACTGACCGGTGGGATATCTGCAAAAGATGAGATGCCCCAAGTTCCGGTAATTGTCTGTGAGTTATTCGACATATGGGGAATGGACTTCATGAGTCCTTTTCCTTCGTCCTATGGCAATTTGTATATCCTAGTTGCAGTGGATTATGTCTCCAAGTGGGTAGAAGCCAAGACCACAAGCACGTGTGAAGCAAGGGAGGTGGCCAAGTTCCTCAAAAGTAACATTTTCAGTCGATTCAGAGTTCCGAGGGCGATCATATCGGATCAAGGTACACACTTCTGTAATCGCACAATTGAAGCCTTAATGAAAAAATACGGTATGCACCACAGACTATCAAGCCCCTACCATCCACAAGCAAACGGTCAAGCAGAGATTTCTAACCACGAGATAAAGAAGATTTTGGAGAAGACTGTCAATCCTTCTAGGAAGGACTGGAGTGTAAGGTTAGAAGATGCTTTATGGGCATATCGGACAGCCTACAAGACCCCCATAGGGATGTCTCCGTACCGGATTGTTTTTGGAAAGATGTGCCACTTACCGGTGGGAATTGAACACCGGGCATACTGGGCAGTACAACAAGTGAATATGGATGCTACAGCCTGTGAATAGGAAAGGAAGCTGCAGTTGCAGGAGCTTGAGGAACTTAGATTGGAGTCGTTTGACTCAGCCATGTGGTACAAGAAGCGAACCAAACTATGACACGACAGGAATCTGAGGACCAAGGATCTCCATGTTGGGCAGAAAGTACTACTCTTCCAGTCGAGAATGAAGCTCATGCCTGGGAAACTCAAATCGAAATAGACAGGGCCTTATGTCATCACCTCACTTCGTTCCAATGGAGCAGTAGAAATTTCAGGGAGTCTTCCTAACTCTGAACCTTTTATTGTGAATGGGCATATGCTAAAAGTATTTAGGGACAACAGTGATGTGGCTGTGGTGGATAAGATTTCACTGCGACCACAGACTCAAGGTTCATACTGACCGGTAGGATAGGGATTGGAATTCCACTGGGCTAGCTCTTTTCAGCGTAACTTGCATATGCTGGCTAAGTAGAATTCCAATTTTCCTAAGGAGATGTAAATATTGTGAATATATGGTAGTTAATTTGAACCTTTGCATGCTAGTTAGTTTTAAGAAAAACCAAAAATATTTTTCGGACCTCAAATATTAATTGGGAGTACGTACTGACCATCAGAATACCATTTTGGTGAAACTCTTATTTTATTTAAGTGTCCTTTTTACTTTATTTCTAATCTAGGGAAATATAGGGGGAAATCATTAAGGGACGAATTTGAATTTGTGGACTTTCTGCAGCTTTTGCAGGGTAGGCAGCGGCTGGAAGGGGCGCGTGAGTAGAGAGAGTGGACACGCCGACCAATCAGGAGTCGGTATTCTCAATCGCCTCTCCCTCGAAACGACGTGATTTGGAACCGCCTATAACCGGTTGCAAACCCACAACTGCCCTATTCCAACCCATAACCAGCCGTCTCCCCAATTTTTCACTTCACAATTTCACTCTGCAAATTTTTCTCTCTGCAAAATTTCCACCGTCACTCCACAAACACCAACCCCCACTTTATACCCAGAATTTCACGGATCTAAGCCATGGGAAGGAAGGCATTCGCAACAAAAATCAAACCCACTTCAACCCGCAGGGAAGAAAAACCTGAATCACCACCACCGCGGGAAGAACGGCCGCCGAGCCCACAACCGCAACCGCAACCATCGGAGCCGGCTCCTCAAGCGCCAACAATGGTCTCATTGGAAGCAATGGCGGCGTTTCTTCGACAGCAGGACCCCAATAGGGATTGGTCGGCGGCGCTGGCCGGTTTGGGTCAAACCGGGGGACAAGAGAGAGTAATCGGAGAAAATCCTTCGGAACCGATTGTGCCATCTACAGCAACACTCCCCACCTCCATTGCGACATCCTCCGGAATTCCACCAGAAAGAGAAGCTCCAACGACTACCCCACCAACTAAGTCCTCGGAACCCTCAGAAACTCCACAACACAGTGATTCAATGGAAATTGACCCCATTTCAGCTCATTACGATTCCGACTCGAAAGAACGTGAAGCGAGGAAAGGTCAGGAACAAGGGAGCCTACAGGGAGCAGTTGAGTCAGAGAAAACGCTGACGGCGGGAGTCGTTCCCCGAAAAGTAGCGAGGGAGGAGATAGATCTGAACGAATCAGCCAAGAAGCAGGGCGTAATGACCGATGAGGAATTTCAGGCTATTTTAGATGATGTCAATCGGATGGAAGATGACACTGTCGTGGTGGCTGAGGGGCTAGACCTCGTATCACGAGCAGTAGGAGAGAGTGAAGAAGCCGAAGAAGGAAACCGCTCGGAAAGCCAAGCTAGGGAAGAAGAGATTATGCCGGAATCACCCCAGCCAGAAGCAGAGAGGGGTGATACATCTATTGAAGCACAGGAAACGAAAGTAAAAGAAACAGAAGCAAGACCTTCTAGTACCCAACCCAGTGGCACATCCGGTGACAAAACCGAAGGCTGTCAAGAGGAAGTTGGTGTTGAAGGGCGAACCTAAGGCTAGACAGCCAAAGCCGCAAAGGGTAACTCAACAATGCTTAGGGAAGTGGGCAGCTAGTAAGGCGAAGCCGAACACAGAGGCAGATCCCGTGGAGATCTTGAGTGAAGAAGAGAGGACCACTCCCACAAAACCTGGGGAGGTCTTTACCTGTTACTGACCTAGAGGATACTGCAATGAAAACCGAAGCGGTCTCTCCAACACTGAGTGGCCAAGGTGAAGAGGCTGACGGGATGGCTGAGGGTCTGGACCTCGCATCCAGGTCAGAGGCCACAAGGAGACCAGTCCTACTACCCAGGATCAATTTTCAACACAAGCTGAGAAGGAACCTGAAGAAAAGAAAGAAGATGATGATGGAGAAGGAGCTAGATACCGTGAAGAGAGAAAACGGAAGGGAAAGGCCTATATGAAGAAGAAGCCCAGCAACAAGAAGCCACGTACAGTGAACACTAGCATAGTCATTACTGAGTCAGTTCAGCGAGCCCAGGAATACCGGAGGGAACAGAGTGATAGCGAATACGTTGTCAGTGAAGAGTCAGAATCGGACAGCGATATTTCCTTAGAGAATGAGGAGTACAGTGAGCAACAGCTTCCGCACGATCATCGGGAGCTAGTACATCCCCCGGTAGAGAGACTGAGGTACCGGCGCTGGACAGTGGACCTTACTGATGATCTGGTGGAGGAGATGAAGCTTTTCGACTCGAAGGAGCTACAAAAAGTTTTTGATAGAAGGGATGAAGGGAGTAAGCAAGTGAAGAGCGGAAAGGTACTTCATATTCCTTCTTTGGATGAGTTGGGTGCCCGCGAGCAGTTTCTCTCTTATTTGCACGCGTTAGGATTCGAATGGTTGTTGGAGAATGGAGATCCGAGTGTCCCGGTTAGATTAGCAAAGGAGTTTTTCACGACCTTTAGGTTTAAGGTCACCACTGATCTAGATGAGGAATGTATCAGTTTTAGGCTGTTTGGCGGAGAGATACGGATGAATCTGATTGAGTGGACCGTGCGTCTGGGAATGTGCATTTTGGAGGAGGCCATAGGGCCTGAGTTGAGAAGTAGGGAGCGGGGAATTCCCCGCAGACATGTGGAATTTGAGCCCCAGGCGACATGGGAGGAGTTAACTCACCCAACCTCTGGAGAATTTGCATCCACTCTCTCTCGCTCAATCCATTTCAATAACCCAATCCTACGCCTAGTCCAGCTTCACTTGGACTTCAATTTGTTGGGGCAGTCGAACTCCGCTGTTAGGACATCGATGACGGAGTTATACCTTCTCTGGTGCACCAAGCACGGAAGGAAGTTACATCTGGGTTTTTAGATCGCCTACCAATGCCATCTAATTTCCACCCACCCAGCGAGAAATCTCACTCTCTGCCATATCTTGGTAGTGTTTGTCAGAAACAACATCATCATCACGGAGGCCGAAGACTTATCCGACCAGATCATGGTGGATCCTCCTGGTCTCTTTGATACACCTTTGTTCGTCCAAACGAACACCGTTTACATGAGGCAGGGCGTACCACGTTTCTACGCAATGGGAGAAGAAGCTATACCGACTGGGAGATTTGCAGCACATCCGGGAACACAAGATCAGGAGCAAAGACAGGAAAGGCTAGAGAAGGCAGTGGAAGAGTTGGCGGAAGAGAATCGAAGAGCAAGAGCGGAGTTAATTCATTTGGCAACTGTGATGGAAGGAATCTTGAAAGAGTTGGGAACCGGGAAGTTAGTCCGTGAATCTGGACCGAGTGGCCATGGCCGAACTAATGAACCACGAGTATCAGAGGAGGTATTAACCAAGACGAAAGAAGCAGAGCAGAAAGAAGAGGTGGAACAAGAGGAAGGAGACGCCGAAGAGTCGGCAGAATCTGGGAACAAGCAGTCTGAGAATGAGGAGGAGCAACCGGAAGAACCACCTGCACCACAACCTGCCCCGCGAAGGAGCAGGAGGAACAAGTGACCACCACCCCACCTGATCAGTTAGTTTTCTTTTTATTTTCAGTTTTTTAGTTTTTCGTATTTTAATTATGTTTTGTTTTTTTAGGTAGTATAATCTGTGTAGTACGTGCGCAAACCCCTTTCATAACACTTAGCCTACGCAATAGTCTAAGTGCGAGAAATAAAGGGTTTGCTATTTTTGGCGCACGTGTTTGTGTTTTTTCTGTTTTCCTTTCTTGTATGCAGGTCAACTCACACTTAGCCTATTTATAGTCTAAGTGTGAGGAGTTTGTTGTATATACATGTTTCGTTTTGTTGGTTTCTGTTTAGATTTTTAAACTCTCTCACTTAGCTTATTATATAGTCTAAGTGTGAGAAGATTTTAGTTTAAGTATGTTTTGTTGAGTTTTGGTGTTTCTGTGCGTCAACCATACTGGCCATTACCTTTTTCCACTTCACAGCCCCATCTGAGGACAGACATTGTGAAGTGGAAGGGGGAATGCACTGGCCAGTATGACATTTGTACATATATGTTATATGTGTTTAAGTGTTTGCGTAGTGTCTAGGTCTAGTTTTTATTTGATTGGGCTTAAAACTCAACTGTCTTGAGCTGACGGTGAGGGGAATTGAGGGAGATAAGACATGCTGGAAAATGGAAACCACCCCCCTTAGTATCTCCTAGTCAGTATGGATGATGCGAGTATGAGAGAAAAGCCCACACTTAGAGCCAAAACACAAAAGCCCTCTTTAAATGTGAGTTAAAAGCCTAAAGTGGAACCACTTTCCACTAATTCAGAAAAGAAAAGAAAAGAGTGGCTGCCACAAGGTGCCTAGGGTGAAGTGACTGCGTGTAGCAACACTGAAGGCAGTAGGAAACCCCCCCCCCAAAATAAACACCCTTAGAACCCACTTTCTAGCCATACACATACCCAGATATAACCCCTAGCCCCTGGAATTGTGTGTGCAAGGCATAAGGCAAGAAGGCAACTGGCCAGATAGTGTACAAGAAAGCAGAATCCAACTGGGCAAGAGTGATTGAAGGCCCAATGAAGAAAATCGACCAGGGAGTCATCCCAGGTCCCAAAAAAAGAAGGAATAAGGGTGGCGAAGCCACAGAGAAAAAAAAAGAGAAGAATATGAAGAAAAATAGTCAGAAAAACTTGACCACAAAAAAGAAAGAGAAGGAATAAGGGTGGCGAAGCCACAAGAAGCTACTGACCAGTTGGAGATCAAAGCCAGAAGCGCCAGCCAAGAGAGGCAACAACCAAGAGCCCAAATGCACACAGTTCCCCCACATCAAATAAAATAGAAGTTTTTGAACCTTAGAGCCTTAGGAACATCCACCCAAAACACTATAAACCAATAGCCCCGATTCAAGCCTTTAAGCCCTTCAGTAGCTACACCTGAAATCTAAATCCGAAGCAATTGTGGTCGAGCAATATGAGAGAATGCAGTCCTAACATTCCCGGTGAAGGTATGAGTGACTGAGTGAACCTAGTGTTTGGCTGAGAGTTTGGGCGATCTTGATGAGCGGATATACTGACTGGGAGAGAAAAGGGGGGCGGCGGAAGTTCAAGGCTGTCTGGCCAGATTGCACCTGATCCTGAGGGGAGGGATGATTGAAAATATAGCCCAATTACTGTGTTAATGTGTCTAAATGTTTTAGTTTTCTTTTATTTGTTTGTCTTTGTTATGTGTTTTTCTTTGAGTCATAGTTAGAGTCTAGGGTAGGATAGAGTCGGTCAGGGGAGTAACCAGGCTAGAATTCGACTTACTTCTTTTTGTTTGTTCTTCACGCTTGAGGACAAGCATGTGGTAAGTGTGAGCAGTTTGATAAGTCGTATTCTATGCCTTGGTTACTGGTCAGTATAATGTGCATAATTGGTATATATTCTGCAAAACAGTTGCTAACGTGTGCAGGGAAGTGTTCTAGCCAGTAGGCAAAGCTTCGGATACTTCAGGCGAAAAGGGCGTCAGGATGTTGTTATCCTGACCAGTATGCATGCCAAAAAAGCTCGAGATGGAGAAGAAGGATAGCTGGGAAGATCATCCGCAAGCAAGGGGGCAAAAGAGTCATTTCATGTTCGAAGTCTACCCTAAAAATCAAGGGAGGCCTCCCTATAAAAGGAAGCCACTTGGAGAGAAAATGAGAAATCAATTAGTTAGTTAACTCCTACGCATAGTTAGCAATTTCTCTTCGGTAGATCCCTCCTTCAGCATTATCCTTCGTAATTCTCGTTCCTCGCCACAGCCATGGTCACTTGAAGATCATCAGTTCGCCGGAGTTCCATTCTCTCGTTCCAGTCAGCACGATCGTAGTTAGCAGTTCCATCACCCGGAGTGGCAAAAATAATCTTTATTTGCTTTCTAGTTAATCTTGTTTGTTTTCTCTACGTTGGATCTTTCGCATTTCCAGTATTTTGCTATTTTGAAGTCTTGGTTGTGATCCAAACGTTTTCTAAATGCTATGAAGTTGTTTTCCAGCATCAGTTCATGTTTGTTTTCGCTTCTTTCTGCCTAGATAGCTTAGATCTAGCTGTTACGGTAATTTCCAGTGTGGAATCGCATGTTTTAACTTCTGTAGTTAATCTCTCTGAGTTTGCAAGTCTAGATAGCTGTTAGATTTTAGATCTGAATTAGTTAAGTGTGAAAACCCAGTTTACGTGATTTCTGCCACCCTGCATGTTGACCAGTAAGCATAATTACAGTTTCAGTGTTCGATCTTTTGATTCGAAGTTTTAATTGTAGATCTGAGCTGTGAAGTTTGTTAATCTGTGTTTCTCGTTCATGAAATCTGAGATTGTTGATCTGAGTTTATTCATGTTGAAGAAGATAACATCCACATCCAAGTTTGAGACCACTTTTACTTTTTTAGTTACTTTTGCTTTTGTCCTTTACTTTTTCTACCTTTTTAGCTGGTACCCTACAGATCTGTCAGTCTAGTCACCTAACTACCTCTTTTCCTCTGATATTATGTTTAACCTTTTATAGTAAACTAGTACTTTCCATATACTTCCTGAAAACCATGTTCCCCACTTTCCACGTACACAGCCGCCTGTCCAACACCTTTCCCACCTCCTAGTCAGTAGAGTACCACCTTAAATTCCAGTCTAGATAAGTCTCAACCCAAAGCGTGGTAGCTAATCAAACCTTTACAGAATATCACCACAATTCCCAAAACGCATTCATCTCTGTGGGATTCGACCCCTACCTTCACTATACTACCCAGTAGAAGAGGGTTGAAGAATTATTGATACCAGGTTCAGGTTTAGCAGGGACTTCTATACTGATCAGTAGGATACACCCTTTGCTTGAAACGACACCTGCACAAACCTGCTCTTTCAGCCATCATAGGCGTTGAATCTCTTTAATACTTTCTCAACATAATGAGATTGTGTTAAGGTGATTCCTTCGGATGTTTTTAGAATTTTCATTCCAAGAATTACATCGGCTAGACCCATATCCTTCATGTCGAAGTTTCTCTTTGACATGGCTTTCGTGTCGTTAATCACTTGGGTGTTACTACCCATGATTAACATATCATCAACATAGAGACACACTATAACGTATCAATTATCAGTGTTCTTAATGTAGACACATTTGTCACATTCGTTGATTTTAAATCCATTTGATAACATCACGTTATCAAATTTCAAGTGCCACTGCAACAGCGCTTGTTTCAATCCATAGAGGGATTTAACCAGTTTGCATACCTTTTTCTCTTGTCCAAGTACTACAAAACCTTCAGGTTGTTCCATATAGATTTCATCTTCAAGGTCACCATTTAGAAACGCAGTCTTAACTTCCATTTGATGAATCTCAAGATTGTGTACAGCAGCAATTGCGATAAGCACTCAAATTGATGTAATCCTCGTTACAGGTGAGTAGGTATCGATGAAATCGTACCCTTCCTTTTGTTTAAAGCCTTTGACTACCAGTCGAGCTTTATAGTTGTCCACTGTTCCATCGGCCTTAAACTTTCTTTTAAGGACCCATTTGCATCCTAAAGGTTTAGCCCCTTCATGTAGATCAACCAACACCTACGTGTAGTTTAGCAAAATTGAATCAATTTCGCTTTGAACAGCTTCTCTCCAATGCAACTCGTCTGGGCCAGCAAAGGCTACTTGTATCGATGTTGGTTCTTCATCCAACATACATCCAATATAGTCAGGACCAAATGTCTTTGGTGTTCTGACCCTGCTACCAACATCATTTGGATCAGGCCAGGTTCGCTTGCGCGATTCTAGCTCTTCATCCACTGATTTAGAACTAGTGGTTTCATCATCAATTCTCGTCTCAGAATTGGGTATAATATATTCCTTGTCTTTGCGAGGAAATATATTTTCAAGAAATACAAAATTTCTTGACTCTTTTTTGTTCACACGGTCACAGTCGGTATTTCAGACTTGTGGACAACAAATCGATATGCACTACTATTAAGTGCATACCCAATAAAGATGCAGTCAACCGTTTTAGGACCGATTGTAACTTCTTTGGGCGGAGGAACCATCACCTTTGCCAAACACCCCACACTTTGAGGTATTTAAAGGATAGCTTCCTTCCCTTCCACAACTCATAAGGAGTAACGTCCTTACCTTTGCGTGGGATTTTGTTTAGGATGTAGTTGGCTGTCAAAACAGCTTCCCCCTCACATGTTCTGGGGCATCCCCGAACTGATCAGTAACGCATTCATCATCTCTTTGAGAGTTTGATTCTTGCGTTCTGCAACACCATTAGGTTGTGGTGAGTATGGAGTAGTCGTTTGATGAATTATACCACTTGTGTTGCATAAGTCCTCAAACGTGGCTACGTATTCACCTCCTCTATCACTTCGAATCATTTTGATTTTACATCTAAGTTGATTCTCGACTTTGTTCTTATAATTTTTGAATGCTTCTATTGCTTCGTCTTTACTTCTTAAAAGATAGACATAACAATATCTTGTGCAAATCATTTATGAATGCGATAAAGTATTTTTTACCACCTCTCATTTGCACCAATTTTAAGTCACATACGTCCGTGTGAATTAATTCAATGGGTTTTGTGTTCCGTTCAATCGAATGAAATGGTGACTTAGTCATTTTCGCCTCAAGACAAGTTTTACATTTGTTTTGAGTTTTTACTTTATTTGCCTTTAGTAAATCTAAACTTACTAGTCTTTTAATGGCATTTGGATATACATGTCTCAATCTATTGTGCCACAAGTTAGAACACTCAGTCAAGTAAGAAGAAGTAGATACATTCTTATTATTAGCCAACGGCTTAGGGACATGACGTGTAGCTACACTAAGTTTGAAAAGTCTGTCGGTTACAAAACCTTTTCAGAGTGACTTTCCAAACTTGTACAAAGAAAACCTATCAGATTCGAATACAAGTTTAAACCCCTTATTCACTAGTATTGATCCTGACACTATGTTCTTGCGGAT
This sequence comes from Salvia splendens, assembly GCF_004379255.2. Taxonomy (NCBI): domain Eukaryota; kingdom Viridiplantae; phylum Streptophyta; class Magnoliopsida; order Lamiales; family Lamiaceae; genus Salvia; species Salvia splendens. Next base: position 16,494,008 of record NC_056049.1, on the reverse strand, counting down.
GTCCGGGACGTGTAGCACATCCTTCAAAGTGATGGTGACGCCAGACGTCATCATGAGAATCACGTCCCCAATGCCGAGGACTTGAGACGAGGCTTGATTCCCCATATTGATTTTCCTCCCTTCAATAGCGGTATAGGAGGCGAACTTGCCCTTATCGCCACAGACGTGGGCAGTAGCTCCAGTGTCGATGTACTAGCCACCTTTGTTATCAACAAGGTTGACTTCTTCCGTGACCACAGCAACAAGGTCACTTTCATCCCAGTCCTTGAACTCTTTTTCAACAACGTGGGCAGCGGTTCTTCTTCGGCTTGCGGCAGTCTTTAGAAAAGTGGTCAGGTTTGCCACAGTTGTAGCAGTTGCCTTCAACCTTCCTCGCAGGCTGCTTCCTTTTGCCCTTGTCCTTTGCAGTTGGATGGGAGCGTTTGTTGGAGGGACCGCCCCGCTCCAACAGATTGGCCTTTGCAACAGGTGGGCCATGACCCTTAGCTAAATCATCGCGTTTGCGCACATCTGACTCGATGCGCAGCTTCACGATTAAGTCTTCAAGATTCATCTCCTTTCGCTTGTGCTTAAGGTAGCTCTTGAAGTCCTTCCAGCTGGGCGGAAGTTTTTCAATGACCGTGCCCGTCGTGAAAGCTTCAGGCAATGCCATTCCCTCGGCGGCGAGGTCGTGGATGATCAGCTGGAACTCTTGCACTTGGTCCATGATTGGTCGGGAATCGACCATTTTGTAGTCCAAGTACTTGGCCATTACAAATTTTTTAGTGCCCGCATCATCACTACGATACTTCTTAACTATCATTTCGCACACTTGTTTTGATGTGGGAATAGTACAATATACGTTGTAGAGACTATCATCTAAAGAGCTTAAAATAAAGTTTTTACAAAGATAGTCTCTTTTGCGCCAAGCGTCATACTCGACGTACATCTCGACACGTGCCTCGTCCTCACTTGGCATGGTTGGCTTGTTCTCCTTGAGGAAGTTCACGATGCCCAACGTTGTTAGGTAGAACAACATTTTCTATTGCCATCTCTTGAAATCCGTTCCCATGAACTTTGATGGCTTCTCGGCGGGTGGCATCATCCTTGGTGCCATTGGTGCCGAGTTTGTCCCATGAAAGAGACCAAGTCCGTTGCCCCCGTAGGAGCTATCAATTGGTTGGGGCACCGTATCCCCCATAGTTGCGTGGAGCATGGAGGCCCCCGCACCCGTGCCGACCCCGAAAGATCCAGCACCCGTGCCGACCCCGATGGATCCAACACCCGTGCCGACCCCGAAGGGTCCAGCACCCGTGCTGCCCCCGAAGGAGCTATCACTCATGTTGACCCTGAAGGATCCAACACCCGTGTCGTGCCCGAAGGCCCCGGCACTCGATCCAATGAAGGATCCAATGGAACCACTGAAAGTGGAACCGACCGATCCACTCGAGGTGAATCCAGAAACCGTCCCAAAGAGGTTGTCAAACACCCAAGGGGGTTGTCGAAATCATCGTTATGTCCGACGATGTGTTGACGGGTGCAACGGGGGACACAGTGGATGGAACGGTGGCAGCGGCGGTAGACGGGTCAGTCGACATCTCCAACCAAAGAACATTTATTATTATGAAATGCCTCAGGCGCTTGCGACTGTTGGAAATTGAGATACAAACTTGCCGGACGAAAATTATATGGAAAATAAAACAATGAAGATTACACGGAAACAACTGAGAATTACACAAAAAAATCTGTGGAAAGCGGTAAGCTGAGTTGAGGAGTCCTCTTTCCGCAAGACGAGATACGCCCCGGTAGTGCTCTCGGTTTGGCGTGTCATCCCCAAAGATAAAACGGCTTCGTCTCTGAAGTAGCAGCACCGCTAGCAGCAGAGCTCCGGCGAACGGAAGTAAGGCGGGGGCAGAGCTTCGACGGGAAGATTATGCAGAGAGGGAGAGAGCGTGTATGCAAGAATGCTTGTGTATGTTCTGTGTAGAATGCAATGGATGCATGCCTATTTATAGGCCAAGTCCACCCGCAGAGGCATTGATGGAGTCAACGACCATTATGTGTGTCATGATGGCTTGACTGTAACCGCTGGGGGTTATTGACTGGTTCACTAGCCATTGGGAGCTGAAGAGACACGACGCACCTGGACATGCTACACGACGGGATACACCATGGACCGTCGGGGTCCATCGGGGACCTTTTGTCTCCCGTTATGCGTCGGGGTCCAGCGGGACCTTTTGTGTCCCTTTATGCGTCGGGTCCAGCGGGACCTATTGTCTCCCGTTATGCGTCGGGGTCCAGCGGGAACATGACTTGGACCAGGACCCGTCGGGGATAGCGTAGAGTTCGGGGTGGTCTAAAAAAACAAGCGGGGCTTGAACCAGCTCCAAAGAACAGTCCAAACACCAATTGCCAAGATCCAAGGCACACGGCACACGGCGCCCGGGCACAGGTCACGGTAAGCGGCTCGCGGCTCGCGGGTAGGCGGCGGATGCGCGCGTGCGGGCTCTGTCACCCGTCTTATTCCACGATAATTATTACACATAATAATTCATCTTATTAAATACTTCATCAAAGAAGTTTATCATCCCCGATGTGGGATAATTAATACGTAGTTAACTAATCCCTTAGTTTTTTCCATAGCTCATTTCTAGATTTATTGTGACCAACTTTAATATATTATTTCTCACTCACCGGGAATCGGATTTGAGAAAATAAATATACTACGGTCATCTACTCGGAACGTAGATCGACGCTATTACATTTAATTTCACAAAGTTAAATGTCTTGTAACATTTATTATTAGTCAAAGTTATTTGACCAAGCTCGATTCCAACAGATTTGTGGAACGCCGACACCTAATGTCGCCAGTCTTCTTCTCTTACAATTTAGACAGCTGGTTTTATATTTTAAACGTCCACGCTTGACAAAAATACAGTCCTCTAAACTCATCTCCAACCATTTAATTTTATTTCAATCATTTAAACTAAGCTCAAACACAAAAGAATATTCCATGTTCACCCACTTTTTATACCTTTTTAATTATACCGGCATACTTATTTAAATTACACATTAATCCAACGACATTATAAAAAATTTAAATTAATGTAAATAATAAATTAAGTTTTCTTATTATATATTAAATATATTTTATGTTAAAAAAATACACTAACATTAAAATTAATATATATTTCACGTCCTAAGATAAAATTAAAGCATAAATCAAAACATATTTCAAAATATCACAATTACAAAAAAATACCACAATATGGATATAAAATTAAAATAATTCAAGACTCGAAATTAGTGTTTGTTCCCATAATTGATCAACTAGTGCAAGTCCAGTGGAGCATTTTATATTTCTTTTGGCATCATATAAAGTCAAGTACTTTTTTGAAATCGAGCATCTTCATTTGTTATTGTAATTTATTTTTGAGTTTTATTTTACATAATTAAGTAATAATGGACCGATTTGTAATCTCATAAACTTTTGTAGTAACTCCATATTTGGTGTTGTACACCATATTTGGTGTAATTCCATAGAAAACACCAAAAATGAGTTTGAGTTTGGTAAAAATTTGATGCACTTTTTATTAGCACTAAATAAAGGCCAGTACTGGATATCGAACACAAGAAAAACATACACAAATTGTATACCTTCTACCAAGCTTCTTCTACTATTTGGAGGAACAAAAGATTTTGGATTTTTGAAAATAAAAACTTACAAAAGCTAAAGTAAACAACTTTTGCAGAGAAATCACAGAGGTAAAAACAGATGAGATAAGAGAATTCCAGGGATGTGCTTTCACAATTATGGTTATACAAATTCCAACTACAACATCCTAGCACAGTTTGTACTTCACTAGAATGAGTCACATAAATATTGTCCATGCAGCACAAACGTGGATTACATACACTAGGGGCGTCAATCCTAGATTTGTAACTCATAAAAGCTCATAAGAGCCTCAAGATGTATTCGCTCTTAATTAACAATGTCGTTTTAAGGGAAGCTAATTGTAGTGTAAACTAAGCTAATTAACAATGTATTTTCCATTTTGTTATGCGTATCTACTTTTCATGTTACCCTCGGCAAACTAGTTAATGTGTCATGTTTTTAGTCCAGTTTGCCGTGGGTAAAAACTTAACACACTTACTTGAATGCATGACATCAGCCAAAAACACTTCCAAAATATTAATCCAGTTGAGCACTGGATTCGATTCTGGCCTTTCAAAATTTTAACCACTAACTATTAATTAGCATAGGAAAGTAAGGATCGATCTCACGAAGATAAGTGTTTGCGCGCAATAATATTTTGGAAGTGTTTTTGGCTGATGTCATGCATTCAAGTAAGTGTGTTAAGTTTTTACCCACGGCAAACTGGACTAAAAACATGACACATTAACTAGTTTGCCGAGGGTAACATGAAAAGTAGATACGCATAACAAAATGGAAAACATAACACTACGACTGGTACGAAAATATGGCTATAAATACCTCCTCAAGCTTCATCAAAGAGATCTTCTTTTTACTCCATAATTCCTGAGAATAATATTTGAGAGTTTTACAATGTTTATCAAGTTGAAGGGTTTTGAAGAAGGATTCAAGAGAAGATCAAAGCTATAAGGATTCAACCTTTGGATTTTATTACTTTAGTTCTTATGTTTTCTTCGTTTTCCCTAAAAACTAAGTGTTCAGATTATTCAATCATATGTAAATAAATTCATAGAATTCTAGGGATGTGTTAATAACGACTTTGGTTATACAATTCCTATTTATTTAATATCCGTTTTGTTCATTACTTTTCTTCTATTCTAAGTGTTGGATAATTGCTTCACGTTTAAGTGACACATTCTGTGATGATCTATTGACTTGCTACATAATCGTGAGAGGAGGTTGGCGAGTTAGAAGAGCTTAGTTTACACTACAATTAGTTTTATACAGTTCCTATTTATTTAATATCCGTTTTGTTCATTACTTTGCTTCTATTCTAAGTGTTGGATAATTGCTTCACGTTTGAGTGACACATTCTGTGATGATCTATTGACTTGCTACATAATCGTGAGAGGAGGTTGGCGAGTTAGAAGAGCTTAGTTTACACTACAATTAGCTTCCCTATTCCAAACACTTATCTTCGTGAGATCGATCCTTACTTTCCTATGCTAATTAATAGTTAGTTGTTAAAATTTTGAAAGGCCAGAATCGAATCCAGTGCTCAACGACACATTTAGGTCTAAGTGTCCCTCGTGGCCAGTTAATCTCATATGCATGCACTGTGCAATTCTAAAATGGTTTTCATTCACCAGTATTGATAAGCTTCCAATCTATGCAGGGGAAAATTCTTCAAACTCTGTATTCCTCTTAGGATTTGGGTTACATGCTAAAGCTATGTGGCAACTTTTTAATTTGACGGTGATTATAAATTAATAATAAAGAAAGAAGCCGCTACTCAGAATTCTTAAACTGTGTAGAAAATGAAGAAATGCGATGAAGAATTGAGTTGTTGAGTTTTGGAGCAAAATGACCGTTGGAGCTGACCTGGCTGTAATTAGTTAATTTGTTGATTAAGTGGGAAATAATCAGCTACTTCTTGCTGAGTCACTTCATATTCTTAGCTAGCTTTGGATTGGTAGTTTTAGATCTAGACACGTCATCTCAATGTATATAAGGGATGAGCTCTTAGAGCATCTCCAATGGCGGACGTCCGGTCGGACATCCGCGACGGGCGACCGGGACGTACGCCATTGTGGCGTTTCAACTCGGATACAGACGTCCCGTAAGGACGTCGGATGTCCTCGGATGTGAGGGCGATGGGCGGGCGGACGTCCGCCATTGTGGCGTGGGTCGGACGTCCGTTATTTAATTTTTTTTTAAAACTTTATATATACGGCTCGTTGAACTTCATTTCATTCGCACCACTTGTGTTAACAAGTTTCTCTCTCTACATCTCTATTTTCAAGTATATCTACAATGGCTAGTGACAGTGATAGCGAGGATGAATTGGAGGTCGCTGTGGAAGGTGCGATAGATAGGCTGCTACACCAGAGGGAGCAGCGGCGGCAGCAGGCGGCGGTACATCGGCCGATCCGTCGTCGAACTACAATACCCCGTGACCACATTGCTGCACATATTCGGTTGTATCAGGACTACTTCGCTCTGCAGCCGCGTTTTGGGGATGCCTTATTCCGGCGACGTTTTAGGATGCATCGTCCGCTGTTTATGCATATTGTGGGTGCTTTAGAGAGAAGATATCTGTATTTTAGGATCAGGGAGGACGCAGTTGGAAAACCCGGACTCACGTCCTTACAGAAGTGCACTGTCGCAATCAGAAAACTGGCTTACGGAGGCGCGGCTGACATGTTCGACGAGTACCTCCACATTGGCGAGTCGACAGCCGTCGAGTGTCTGCAGAATATTTGCGCGGGCGTGAGAGCGATATTCGGGGAGCGGTATCTTCGGAGTCTGAGCCCCGAAGACTGCCAGAGGCTGATAGATATGCATGGGTCGGTGCACGGGTTCCCTGGGATGTTGGGCAGCATAGATTTTATGCATTGGGAGTGGAAGAACTGCCCCGCCGCCTGGAAGGGGATGTACACTACCGGCTTCAAACCCAAGCATCCCACGATGATCCTTGAAGCTGTAGCTGACTACCGGCTGTGGATATGGCATGCTTATTTTGGAGTCACCGGGTCGAACAACGACATCAACGTTCTCCAGTTGTCGCCCCTGTTCAACGCACAGTGCAATGGCGTTGGTCCCGCTATCAGTTTCGTCGCCAACGGCAACCAGCACAATATGGGATACTATTTGGCGGATGGGATATACCCAAACTGGCCCGTCTTTGTGAAGACAATCAAGCATCCGCTCGGACAAAAGAAGTCATACTTTGCGAGCCGTCAGGAAGCAGGGCGCAAGGAAGTGGAGCGGACATTTGGTGTGCTCCAGAGTCAATGGGCGGTAGTAAAGGGTCCTGCACGGCAGTGGTATATTCCCAACATCGGCGATGTCATGTACGCATGTATCATAATGCACAACATGATTGTCGAAAATAAAGTTGCGGAACTGACTCAGTGGACCAATGAAGATGATACGGGTGCAGGTCCAAGTCACGGCGTGGCCACCGCGAATGTGAATATGGGGGTACCTCATGGAGAGGTCGAGCGGATGCGTGCATTTGCCGACATGCGGCAAACAGATGCCCATGTTCGACTTCAGCACGATATTATCGAAGAGGTTTGGACGCGGAGGGGTTGACGTTGATGTTATTACTTTTTTATGTTTTATTACTATGTAATTTTTTTTTCAAATCATGTATGTTTTTTTTAATGAAGTTGATAATTTTTCCCGTTCGTATTCGTGTTGAAATTTATTTCCGTAAATGTAAATTGCTTTATTTGTGAATTTGTGATTTTTTTTATTACGGGAAGTCCTAGTGGGAAGGGCGATGGAAAGGGCGGATTGTGAAGGGGAAGTCCTAGTGACGTGGCAGTGGGATGGGAAGTCCTAGTGACGTGGCAGGGGGTATTTTTGGGAAGTTGTAACACCCTGAAAATTTGTGACTTATTTTTTTTTAATTAATGTGAATGTTGATTTGGAAATGCATTTTTGGAAATTGATTTCTATGTGATTGTGTTAACGATGTGAAATTAATGGTTGAGAGTTATGTGGAATAATATGATATGTTTTCCAATGGGGGGATTTAATTAAATAGGATCATGCATATTTGTGCCAGCCACTTTATTCGAATTCTTTTCGGCCTTTCTATTTATTGGAAGTAATATCTTCTTTCTTGGATTTAATTAATTGTTTTGGGATATTTATCCAAATTAAATCCAAAACCAAAATATTCCTAATTTATTCTCCATGATTTTCGACCCTTGCCCCATTCCTTGGAATTTTCGAATTTCTCTTATACTTGGGAGAATAAATTACTTTGTAGACTTAATTGGTACTTTGATTCTTTCCATCTTTAAGACCCTTAAATTTTCATCCCTAATACCTTTCAATTACCTTGTGGGATTAATTTATTTGTTACCTATTTTGTAGGAGTCTTTTCCTACAAGAAATTACCAAATTTAAATCCTATTCCTATTTAATTAAGGATTTAAATATTAATTTTTTTAAATACTCCCTTTAGTACACGCCCCTTTTTCCCTATTTCACTCCACAATTTCTTTTTATTTGTTTATTTAAGTGGGAGATTAATCCTAGAATATAAAAGGGAGAAACCAAACCCTGGCCCCATTATTTCAACGCCTTTTTCCTCCTCCCTCTCCCCCTCCCACACGTTTTCTCCCTCCATCTCTTCATCCTCTCCAAAAATCCTCCATTCATCTTTGTTCTTGCATCCGTTGGAGTTGATTTTCAAGAGTTTCCGACGAATCGCATCAATTCTTGTTTCTACCGATTCGTTTTTATCAAGAAAGGTATATTTGATTCACTTTCCCTCAATCTTTCCATTTAATCCTTGTTCTTGAATCCTACATGCATATAGTGAGTGTAGGAATCATAGATCGTAAAATTAATCGGTGGGAATTTGTGTTTGCATGAGAACTTTGATGAATATGCGATTTTGAATGAGTTCATGTGAAGTTTGATTTGAATCTTTGGTGAATGATGTGAGTTTATGGGCAAACATGATTATGAGAACCTTTTAAGCATGATTATGCGTTTTCCAGCATGAAAAGTTGGGGTTTGTTTGATGGAAGATGAAAACCCTATTTTCGAAACTATGAACCTGAAATCTGTAGTGCACGACCAGTAGCTTCTGATCTGTAATTGACTCATCAAACGAACGAATTTTGATATGAAATTTTCACTGAGTAAACTTCAAGGTGTTTTCCGTGTCTCGTGTGAAATTTAGCCCTTTTTATCGAAAAATGAATGTTTAATAATATTTTGAAATTGACTGCGCAAATCTGCCAGAAACTCGTGTTCTCGTCAAGAATGTTTTGTTTTCTGTTTGACTGAACAAATGACCTCCGATTGATGTGATTTTTGAACTATATGAACATTTGAAGTGTCTTCTGAGTCGTGTTAAATTTTCAGCCTTTTTGGGCATTGGATGAATTTATGGTAAATTTTTAAAATGAACTGCGCAGTGCTGTCAGAAATTGTATGTTCCGACCAGAGAGTTTAATATGTGATATGACTGACTAAATGACGTGATTTCGGTGTGAAAATTTTCATGGATGAACGTGAATGTGTTCTCTGTATTGTGACCAAAATTTAGCTTCATATGAGGTTGGATGAATTTATAGTGATTTTTACAAAACGATTGCGCAGTTCTGCCAGTTTTATGCCTTGATAAAATGACACTTATTTTCAAGTTTAAAAGTATTATATGATGCATGTATGTCCAAGGAACGTGTTTAATGATGTGATCACGTGAGATACGTTGAAATATATTATGGTGTGTTTTTCCATCTTTGTGACGAACATTGGGTTGGGTAAATTGAGAAAAACGATGAGAGAGAAACGATAGGACATGCATGGTAATATGATTCTGTGGAAGGCTGACTTGTGTTGTCGTTGACAAGGGTGATTGTATTCGTGAACTCGAGGAACGAGAGTTGCCATAAGTTGGATTGTGAATTGTTAAAGCGAACAAGGTGGGCTTTCTTTTCAAACCTTTTTATTTTTCCGAAAATATGATGTGGTGTTATAAGGGTGGTTTAAAGTGTTATGTCATGCCGTGATTGTTTTGATGTTGAGATTTTTGTCTGATGCCTAGTTCGTTTGAGCTTGCTCCGTTAGGCTATAGGGCTATGTTGAGATTGTGCTTGATGCCTAGTTTGTGAGTTCGCTCCATTAGGCTATAGGGCTATGATAAACGAATTCGGGTCTGAGTAGGGCCGCAAACCCAATCAGGCTGTGTACACAGAGGGGATCGTGAGCCGTCCTTGCTAGTCGGCCGGTCTCGTGGGCGAATAGTGTGGCCACACTTTCGTCGCACTATGGTAAGAGGATGTGATTGATTGATTGATGAGAAAATGGGGAGATTGTTTTGATCGGCCGGTCTGTGAAAAGTGTTTTTGTGATACTCGTGATATTTCTTAAATAAACGTAAAAACTCGAGTTCACCGGTATGGATGACATAACTGTTATAAAATGTTTTCGGCATGAGCCCATTGAGTACAACAAGTACTCAGCCCTGCATATTATTTTTCTTATGTGTAGGTTGAGCGGGATGTTGCGGTGGATGTTGAGCTGGCTAAAGACCCTAGGATACGTTGTGTCGTCATACATAGGCGTGATCCTTGACTCTCCCTGAACCTTATTTATCCGCTCCTATGTTTTAAATTATGTCTTAAGACCCTAATCTTTTCGTGTTGTGTTTGAACATGTATGGTGGTGTTAGGTTTAAACTAGTGTTTACGTTGTCTTTCTGAAAATGGTGTTTTCCGAGATTTAAGTTATATGTTCGTTTTACCTTAGTTTTTTTATATATAGTTGTATTTCTTAAGTCAAATTTTTCCGGTGCCCTTTATAAAAGTATGTTTCTTTACATCTCAAAAAAAAAGACCTTAACCTTCTTTAAACTAAGTTGTTTTCTTTCTTTAAGTCTTAAGTTGTTCTTTTAAACTGTTGTCCATGCATGTCGGTCACGATCGCCGCGTTTGTGATACCCCTAGTATGGGCGGTCGTGACAAAGTGGTATCAGAGCTTCGTTCTTTCGCTCTGGTCCGAGAGTCTTCTTTCAGATTAAGTCTAGATTAGTACCCCTAGACTAAAAGTGTCACGAAGGCTCAACATCCAAAGCATCACGCTCAACCAAAAGAATGTGAGGTATGTTTTAAGTTATTTGAAATTTTTACTGAGTAAACTTCAAGGTGTTTTCCGTGTCTCGTGTGAATTTTAGCCCTTTTTATCGAAAAATGAATTTTTAATAATTTTTTGAAGTTGACTGCGCAAATCTGCCAGAACTCGTGTTCTCGCCAAGAATGTTTCGTTTTCTGTTTGACTGACCAAATGACCTCCGATTGATGTGATTCTTGAACTAGATGAAAATCTGAAGTGTCTTCTGAGTCGTGTTAAATATTGAGCCTTTTTGGGCATTGTATGAATTTATGGTAAATTTTTCAAATGAACTGCGCAGTGCTGTCAGAAATTGTATGTTACGACCAGAGAGTTTAATATGTGATATGACTGACTAAATGACGTGATTTCGGTGTGAAAATTTTCATGGATGAACTTGAATGTGTCCTCTATATTGTGACCAAAATATAGCTTCATATGAGGTTGGGTGAATTTATAGTGATTTTTACAAAACGATCGCGCAGTTTTGCCAGTTTTATGCCTTGATAAAATTACACTTATTTTCAAGTTTAAAAGTATTATATGATGCATGTATGTCCAAGGAACGTGTTTAATGATGTGATCACGTGAGATACGTTGAAATATATTATGGTGTGTTTTTCCATCTTTGTGACGAACATTGGGTTGGGTAAATTGAGAAAAACGATGAGAGAGAAACGATAGGACATGCATGGTAATATGATTCTGTGGAAGGCTGACTTGTGTTGTCGTTGACAAGGGTGATTGTATTCGTAAACTCGAGGAACGAGAGTTGCCATAAGTTGGATTATGAATTGTTAAAGCGAACGAGGTGGGCTTTCTTTTCAAACCTTTTTATTTTTCCGAAAATATGATGTGGTGTTATAAGGGTGGTTTAAAGTGTTATGTCATGCCGTGATTGTTTTGATGTTGAGATTTTTGCCTGATGCCTAGTTCGTTTGAGCTTGCTCCGTTAGGCTATAGGGCTATGTTGAGATTGCGCTTGATGCCTAGTTCGTGAGTTCGCTCCATTAGGCTATAGGGCTATGATAAACGAATTCGGTCTGAGTAGGGCCGCAAACCCAATCAGGCTATGTACACAGAGGGGATCGTGAGCCGTCCTTGCTAGTCGGCCGGTCTCGTGGGCGAATAGTGTGGCCACACTTTCGTCGCACTATGGTAAGAGGATGTGATTGATTGATTGATGAGAAAATGGGGAGATTGTTTTGATCGGCCGGTCTGTGAAAAGTGTTTTTGTGATACTCGTGATATTTCTTAAATAAACGTAAAAACTCGAGTTCACCGGTATGGATGACATAACTGTTATAAAATGTTTTCGGCATGAGCCCATTGAGTACAACAAGTACTCAGCCCTGCATATTATTTTTCTTATGTGCAGGTTGAGCGGAATGTTGCGGTGGATGTTGAGCTGGCTAAAGACCCTAGGATACGTTGTGTCGTCATACATAGGCGTGATCCTTGACTCTCCCTGAACCTTATTTATCCGCTGCTATGTTTTAAATTATGTCTTAAGACCCTAATCTTTTCGTGTTGTGTTTGAACATGTATGGTGGTGTTAGGTTTAAACGAGTGTTTACGTTGTCTTTCTGAAAATGGTGTTTTCCGAGATTTAAGTTATATGTTCGTTTTACCTTAGTTTTTTTATATATAGTTGTATTTGTTAAGTCAAATTTTTCCGGTGCCCTTTATAAAAGTATGTTTCTTTACGTCTCAAAAAAAAAGACCTTAACCTTCTTTAAACTAAGTTGTTTTCTTTCTTTAAGTCTTAAGTTGTTCTTTTAAACTGTTGTCCATGCATGTCGGTCACGATCGCCGCGTTTGTGATACCCCTGGTATGGGCGGTCGTGACAAAGTGGTATCAGAGCTTAGTTCTTTCGCTCTGGTCCGAGAGTCTTCTTTCAGATTAAGTCTAGATTAGTACCCCTAGACTAAAAGTGTCACGAAGGCTCAACATCCAAAGCATCACGCTCAACCAAAAGAATGTGAGGTATGTTTTAAGTTATTTGAAATTTTTACTGAGTAAACTTCAAGGTGTTTTCCGTGTCTCGTGTGAATTTTAGCCCTTTTTATCAAAAAATGATTTTTTAATAATTTTTTGAAGTTGACTGCGCAAATCTGCCAGAACTCGTGTTCTCGCCAAGAATGTTTCGTTTTCTGTTTGACTGACCAAATGACCTCCGATTGATGTGATTCTTGAACTAGATGAAAATCTGAAGTGTCTTCTAAGTCGTGTTAAATATTGAGCCTTTTTGGGCATTGTATGAATTTATGGTAAATTTTTCAAATGAACTGCGCAGTGCTGTCAGAAATTGTATGTTACGACCAGAGAGTTTAATATGTGATATGACTGACTAAATGACGTGATTTCGGTGTGAAACTTTTCATGGATGAACTTGAATGTGTCCTCTATATTGTGACCAAAATATAGCTTCATATGAGGTTAGGTGAATTTATAGTGATTTTTACAAAACGATCGCGCAGTTTTGCCAGTTTTATGCCTAGATAAAATTACACTTATTTTCAAGTTTAAAAGTATTATATGATGCATGTATGTCCAAGGAGCGTGTTTAATGATGTGATCACGTGAGATACGTTGAAATATATTATGGTGTGTTTTTCCATCTTTGTGACGAACATTGGGTTGGGTAAATTGAGAAAAACGATGAGAGAGAAACGATAGGACATGCATGGTAATATGATTCTGTGGAAGGCTGACTTGTGTTGTCGTTGACAAGGGTGATTGTATTCGTGAACTCGAGGAACGAGAGTTGCCATAAGTTGGATTATGAATTGTTAAAGCGAACGAGGTGGGCTTTCTTTTCAAACCTTTTTATTTTTTCGAAAATATGATGTGGTGTTATAAGGGTGGTTTAAAGTGTTATGTCATGCCGTGATTGTTTTGATGTTGAGATTTTTGCCTGATGCCTAGTTCGTTTGAGCTTGCTCCGTTAGGCTATAGGGCTATGTTGAGATTGCGCTTGATGCCTAGTTCGTGAGTTCGCTCCATTAGGCTATAGGGCTATGATAAACGAATTCGGTCTGAGTAGGGCCGCAAACCCAATCAGGCTATGTACACAGAGGGGATCGTGAGCCGTCCTTGCTAGTCGGCCGGTCTCGTGGGCGAATAGTGTGGCCACACTTTCGTCGCACTATGGTAAGAGGATGTGATTGATTGATTGATGAGAAAATGGGGAGATTGTTTTGATCGGCCGGTCTGTGAAAAGTGTTTTTGTGATACTCGTGATATTTCTTAAATAAACGTAAAAACTCGAGTTCACCGGTATGGATGACATAACTGTTATAAAATGTTTTCGGCATGAGCCCATTGAGTACAACAAGTACTCAGCCCTGCATATTATTTTTCTTATGTGCAGGTTGAGCGGAATGTTGCGGTGGATGTTGAGCTGGCTAAAGACCCTAGGATACGTTGTGTCGTCATACATAGGCGTGATCCTTGACTCTCCCTGAACCTTATTTATCCGCTGCTATGTTTTAAATTATGTCTTAAGACCCTAATCTTTTCGTGTTGTGTTTGAACATGTATGGTGGTGTTAGGTTTAAACGAGTGTTTACGTTGTCTTTCTGAAAATGGTGTTTTCCGAGATTTAAGTTAAATGTTCGTTTTACCTTAGTTTTTTTATATATAGTTGTATTTCTTAAGTCAAATTTTTCCGGTGCCCTTTATAAAAGTATGTTTCTTTACATCTAAAAAAAAAAGACCTTAACCTTCTTTAAACTAAGTTGTTTTCTTTCTTTAAGTCTTAAGTTGTTCTTTTAAACTGTTGTCCATGCATGTCGGTCACGATCGCCGCGTTTGTAATACCCCTGGTATGGGCGGTCGTGACAAAGTGGTATCATAGCTTCGTTCTTTCGCTCTGGTCCGAGAGTCTTCTTTCAAATTAAGTCTAGATTAGTACCCCTAGACTAAAAGTGTCACGAAGGCTCAACATCCAAAGGATCATGCTCAACCAAAAGAATGTGAGGTATGTTTTAAGTTATTGGAAGAAAATGAAATTGATAATGATTTGAAAAGGATGTTTTGGCAAAAGTATACATGTGTGAATATGATAATGTGATGGTATGATTATATGGAACATGAGCATGATTGACATGATGTCCTAGGTATGTGTTATGTGTGAAAGTACCCCGAATTATTTATGTGAGACGACTAAATTTCGGGACGAAATTTCTGTTAAGGGGGGAAGGATGTAACACCCTGAAAATTTGTGACTTATTTTTTTTTAATTAATGTGAATGTTGATTTGGAAATGCATTTTTGGAAATTGATTTCTATGTGATTGTGTTAACGATGTGAAATTAATGGTTGAGAGTTATGTGGAATAATATGATATGTTTTCCAATGGGGGGATTTAATTAAATAGGATCATGCATATTTGTGCCAGCCACTTTATTCGAATTCTTTTCGGCCTTTCTATTTATTGGAAATAATATCTTCTTTCTTGGATTTAATTAATTGTTTTGGGATATTTATCCAAATTAAATCCAAAACCAAAATATTCCTAATTTATTCTCCATGATTTTCGACCCTTGCCCCATTCCTTGGAATTTTCGAATTTCTCTTATACTTGGGAGAATAAATTACTTTGTAGACTTAATTGGTACTTTGATTCTTTCCATCTTTAAGACCCTTAAATTTTCATCCCTTACCAATTACCTTGTGGGATTAATTTATTTGTTACCTATTTTGTAGGAGTCTTTTCCTACAAGAAATTACCAAATTTAAATCCTATTCCTATTTAATTAAGGATTTAAATATTAATTTTTTTAAATACTCCCTTTAGTACACGCCCCTTTTTCCCTATTTCACTCCACAATTTCTTTTTATTTGTTTATTTAAGTGGGAGATTAATCCTAGAATATAAAAGGGAGAAACCAAACCCTGGCCCCATTATTTCAACGCCTTTTTCCTCCTCCCTCTCCCCCTCCCACACGTTTTCTCCCTCCATCTCTTCATCCTCTCCAAAAATCCTCCATTCATCTTTGTTCTTGCATCCGTTGGAGTTGATTTTCAAGAGTTTCCGACGAATCGCATCAATTCTTGTTTCTACCGATTCGTTTTTATCAAGAAAGGTATATTTGATTCACTTTCCCTCAATCTTTCCATTTAATCCTTGTTCTTGAATCCTACATGCATATAGTGAGTGTAGGAATCATAGATCGCAAAATTAATCGGTGGGAATTTGTGTTTGCATGAGAACTTTGATGAATATGCGATTTTGAATGAGTTCATGTGAAGTTTGATTTGAATCTTTGGTGAATGATGTGAGTTTATGGGAAAACATGATTATGAGAACCTTTTAAGCATGATTACGCGTTTTCCAGCATGAAAAGTTGGGGTTTGTTTGATGGAAGATGAAAACCCTATTTTCGAAACTATGAACCTGAAATCGGTGGTGCACGACCAGTAGCTTCTGATCTGTAATTGACTCATCAAACGAACGAATTTTGATTTGAAACTTTTACTGAGTAAACTTTAAGGTGCTTTCCGTCTCTCGTGTGAAATTTAGCCCTTTTTATCGAAAAATGAATTTTTAATAATTTTTTGAAATTGACTGCGCAAATCTGCCAGAAACTCGTGTTCTCGCCAAGAATGTTTCGTTTTCTGTTTGACTGAACAAATGACCTCCGATTGATGTGATTCTTGAACTAGATGAAAATTTGAAGTGTCTTCTGAGTCGTGTTAAATTTTCAGCCTTTTTGGGCATTGGATGAATTTATGGTAAATGTTTCAAATGAACTGCGCAGTGCTGTCAGAAATTGTATGTTCCGACCAGAGAGTTTAATATGTGATATGACTGACTAAATGACGTGATTTCAGTGTGAAAATTTTCATGGATGAACTTGAATGTGTTCTCTATATTGTGACCAAAATTTAGCTTCATATGAGGTTGGGTGAATTTATAGTGATTTTTACAAAACGATCGCGCAGTTCTGCCAGTTTTATGCCTTGATAAAATGACACTTATTTTCAAGTTTAAAAGTATTATATGATGCATGTATGTCCAAGGAACGTGTTTAATGATGTGATCACGTGAGATACGTTGAAATATATTATGGTGTGTTTTTCCATCTTTGTGACGAACATTGGGTTGGGTAAATTGAGAAAAACGATGAGAGAGAAACGATAGGACATGCATGGTAATATGATTCTGTGGAAGGCTGACTTGTGTTGTCGTTGACAAGGGTGATTGTATTCGTGAAACGATAGGACATACATAGGCGTGATCCTTGACTCTCCCTGAACCTTATTTATCCGCTCCTATGTTTTAAATTATGTCTTAAGACCCTAATCTTTTCGTGTTGTGTTTGAACATGTATGGTGGTGTTAGGTTTAAACGAGTGTTTACGTTGTCTTTCTGAAAATGGTGTTTTCCGAGATTTAAGTTATATGTTCGTTTTACCTTAGTTTTTTTATATATAGTTGTATTTCTTAAGTCAAATTTTTCCGGTGCCCTTTATAAAAGTATGTTTCTTTACGTCTCAAAAAAAAAGACCTTAACCTTCTTTAAACTAAGTTGTTTTCTTTCTTTAAGTCTTAAGTTGTTCTTTTAAACTGTTGTCCATGCATGTCGGTTACGATCGCCGCGTTTGTGATACCCCTGGTATGGGCGGTCGTGACAGAAGTCCTAGTGGATGTCCGAGTGGGACATCCGTGCATTGGAGATGCTCTTAGCTGTGCAATTCATTCAGATATTTTGATGAAATAAAATCCCATCTTTCTCTTTGTTTCTCTTCGAATATATTGTGTATGCATGTTTGATTTGTCCTACAAACTGAAATAATCCTCCAACTCCCTCTTATATATAAATATTTTTTCAAATGATATGTACAAAAATATTTTCCCCTTCCTCTATTATTACAATAATAATACTTTGAAAACATTTCATTGGGTATTCAATTTATATTCAAAAACCTTTTTACTTTCACTTCTTCCATTAGTATAACACCTGTGCCATGTACGGAATAAGATATTTTCAATTTATTGATTCTAGATTGTAAATTAATTAAAAGAATTTAGAAAAAATATCACTATATAAAAATCGTAAGCAAAAAAAATGAATTCACTCCGTCCTTAAAGAGTGAACAATGGGTTCGGCACGTGTTTTAATAAATAAGAGGAAAAGTAAGAGAGAAAGAGAAAAAGAGTAGTGTAAATAATGTTAAGGAGGGTGAGGTCTACGTTATTGTAATGGTATAAGTTGTTAATAGTAATGATATAAGTTGTTAGCAGTAATAATATAAGTTGTAAATAAAATGATGTGTAGAGATAATATGTTTGCTAGAATTTTTCAAAATTAGAAAGTTCATACTTTTCAAGGACGAAGGAATAATGAAATAGTTCATACTCTTTAAGGACGGAGGGAGTATATAATAACAATGAACAAAATAAGTAACAAAATATTAGTTATATGAAAATTAAAAATATATTCAGTTTAAAATTGAAACATAATTAACATAAAATAATTGATCTTAAATGATAATGTTCAAACATCAATTGTCGATATAAAAAATATCAAAATCATCTACAACAATAAATACGTTAAAGTAATTATTAAAAAATAAATAGTGCATAAAGTGATCGGCAATAAAGATGATGAAATAATTTGGGGTAGGAAAATATATATCAATATATTGAAATAAAATAACATCCTCAATCACAAAACAATTGAGAGATCAAATAAAAAGAGCAAAACAAACATTATAAATACACGAACATGAAAAAAAATGAATTCATATTATGAAACTATTGATTATGTTCCGAAGATTACATCAAAGTGAGTCAAATTACTTGAGAAATTTCAATGTAGATTATACTGAAAAAAAACCTAGATATGTGGGGAAAATAAATTACAAAATGTCATATTTATAATCTAAAAAATTATAAAACTTTACTAAAACCTTTCATTTTCTTCACTTAGAATAAGTTTTATATCCCCATATCAAAACCTCATAAAATATGATAAATTTGATATGTGTGGAAAATAAATTACAAAATGTCATATTTTGTCTTCTTGTATTGCTTATAGCATCAAAATCCAAAATCAAGACTAAATCTTCACTCTTAGATTTTAAAATGAGCGGATGAGATTAAATCTTACGAATTTCAATAAATAGTAGACAAAATATTAACAAAAGGATAAGATCGTCATTCTGTAATCATATCATAATTTTCAGGTTTTTTTATGTCAACATAGTGTATTACAAATATCAGCACAATGACATGAGTATTTCCACACAAGTACACGGAAATATCAACACAGTTTTATCGAGATTTTACATGCATTATATTGAGATATTTTGATATATTTGTTGATAAAAAAAATATGCTTATCAACATATACGAAAACTGAAATAAAAATCATCAAATTTCATCATCCGAACGTCGTCGGAACATATGCAATTTGAGTTCTTGTTAGAATCCTTATAAAATTACATTTAAATTGATATATTTTTTGCGAAAAAATAATTCAAATCGAGAGAGTTACGTAAATTTAAAGTTTTAGGATAATTTTAATAAGAGAGAATTGACATTAATATCCTTTAATTTTATTTAATAATTATTTAAATTTAAAATATAATCCACTTGGTGTTATATCAACCATTAGATCTCCTAGTCTAATGGTTAAAAATTGGTCTTAATTTTGGATTGCTAATTAGTTAGCAATTGGTCACATCCATATCGGGGTCGGTCGATTTATTACATAAAAATGCATGCAATAAATATTATACTTTATAGTTTGAAAATGATAATAAATAAATGATTAATAATGTAAAAATTATGATTGTTGTGACGATGACTACCTAGGTAGGTGATAGCATCTCCAATGGTAAAGTGCAGCCATAGGCTAGCCACAAACTCCTCGTGCCACATCATCAGGACTAAAACTCCTCCTGCCACATCATCAGGACAAGCAACTGGACAAGCAATAGGCTAGCCACAATAAACAAAATTATAAAAAACAAATAATTAACAATCACACAAAATACAGAATTAAATTACGACACAGATACGAGAAAATTCAATAATAATATTTAAATTAAAAAAAAGTACATTAATTAAAAAAATTACATTAATTAAAAAAAATCTAACGACGTGCAGTCCTCCGCGCCCACAACTCTTCAATTAATCCTTTTGGAGTCAAATATGAGCATCCACTTGGCGCATGTCGGCATGTGCCTTGAGGCGGCGGACTTCATCGTGAGGTACCCCCCTTCGTACGTTGGGGGCGGCCACGCCGTGGCTTGGGCCGTCTTCATTAGCATCGTCATTGGCCCAACTAGTCAGTTGTACACCTTCATCTTCGACAATCATGTTGTGCATGATAATATATGTGTACATTATATCAGCAATGCAGTCGACATGCCACAAACGCGTTGGACCCCTAATTACCGCCCATCGAGACTGAAGAACACCAAATGCGCGCTCAACGTCCCTGCGCGCCGACTCCTTCCGTTCCGCAAAGTAGGATTTCCTCTCATCTGATCGTCTTCACAAAAACGGGCCACTTAGGGTATATCCCATTCGCCAAGTAGTAGCCCATATCATGCTGGTTCCCATTGGCGATAAAACTCATGGCCGGACCGACGCCCTGAACCCTTTCCAGGCAGCGGGGCAGTTCTTCCACTCCCAATGCATACAATCTATGCTGCCCAACATCCCGGGGAACCCATGCTTCTCCCCGTGCATCTGCATCAGATCCTGGTACTCTTCAGGGGTAGGGCTTCGAAGATACTGATCACGGAATATTTCAATGACGCCCTGACATAAATACTTCAGACAATCCAGGGCAGTCGTCTCACCGATGTGGAGGTACTCGTCCCACATGTCTGTCGAGCCTCCGTATGCCAACTTCCTGATTGGCGCAGTGCACTTTTGTATAGGTGTGTGGCCGGGTCTGCCATCCGCATCATACCTGAACCGGAAATACAAATATCAACGCTCCAAAGCATCAACGATAGGCATAAACACTGCCCTACGCATCCTAAAATGCCGCCTGAAAAGAGGCGCCCCAAACCGCGGCTCCTCCGCAAAGTAGTCTTCATATAGCCGCTGATGTGCAGCTACGTGATCCCGATCAATCACTGCTCGTCGGTAGACAACGGGTGGAGGTCGAGGTACCACCGGCTGCAAGGCCCTTTGTATCAACCGGTTTATCTCGCGGGACGTATAGGTCTCCAACTCTTCGTTCATTTATCGTTCGTAATCCTCAGCATCCCCACCATTACCACTACCACCCGCATTACTCATTTCACGTTGTTGCTCTCGTACAGAAATTAAGATGGAGAGAAAACTTGTTAAAACAAGTGGTGCGAATGAAAATGACGTGCAAATCGCGTATATATAGTGTTTCGAAAAATTTTAAAAAATAAAAAAAAAATCGAGCTTGCCAATCGGGAGCCTGCAATGGCGGCCAGCCGACCGGCGAGCGGATCGGCCAGCGCCAGAGAATCAGCGTCCGCTTACTGATTTTTTCGCCGATTTGGCGCTAGCCGACTCCAATGGTTCGGCGAGCGGACCGGCCAGCGCCGGGAATTGGCTAGCCGGTCCGCTAGCCGCCATTGGAGATGCTCTAATTTTTGGTTCAACCTGCTATACCATAAAGCTGTGTCAATTATGGTTTTATTTTTAATACTTCCTTGGTCTCTGAAAAAAGATCAAAAGCACAACTAAGAAACAATCATCAATTTGTCACATTTTGGTCCGGGATTTCTTCCGCAACAAAGAGCATATGTCGTCTTCATGATAGTAGATCTGTGTTGCATATTGCACCGAGAGAACAAAGAAAGTAACGCCATCATTAGGAACAACAAATCCTCAACAACATCATCAAAGGGAAACTCGTTAAGCAACTCCAAATTAGATAAGTGGAAATTTTTGTAGATGGCTGATTTTGTGGAAAGCTATGCAGGTGGCTTCAAAGCTTGTGTAGATTTGTGTATATAATTGCATCACATTCAGTTCTCTAATTGGATACCATCTGTCTTAACGATGGTAATCGAGAGAGGCGATGCTCATATTGGCGAAAGAAAGATTGTGAGTAGAAGATGTCGTTTATTTCTTGATTAATTAAGAGTTGTACAACCCCTTCAATATATAGGGTAGATTTATCCCTATCTATGGAAATACCATAAATGTAATCAAACTATTCTAGGGCAATATACAATTGAATCAATCTATGGAATTCAATTATTCCGTAATCTTCTCTCTTGGTGGGAATATCCCGCTTGATATGTTTTGACACTCCCCCTCAAGTTGAGAAACGGTATCCCCGATACTCAACTTGCCCAAAATCTCTTTGAAGGCTTTTGGATGAACTGCTTTGGTCAAGATGTCTGCTAGCTGTTCTTCCGAACGCACAAATGGGAACTCAATGGTGCCTGCCTCGAGATTTTCTTTGATGAAGTGTCGGTTGACTTCCACATGTTTAGTTCTATCGTGTTGCACCGGATTTTCTGAGATACTGATTGCGGCCTTATTGTCGCAGAATAGTTGACTTTTCCGTGTGGGTGGGCATCCAATTTCTGTCAACAACGTCCTTAGCCACATGATCTCCATGAGTCCACTCTTGATTCCTCTGAACTCTGCTTCGGTACTAGATAAAGCCACCACTTTCTGCTTCTTGCTTCTCCATGTAACAAGATTGCCTCCAACAAACGTGAAATAGCCTCCTGTGGACTTCCTATCGACGGGATTGCTTGCCCAATCAGCATCGGTGAATCCGTCAATTTCCAGAGTCCATCTCTTAGCTAGAAATACTCCATACCCCACTGTTCCCTTCAGATATCGGACAATTCTCAAGGCTGCTTCCATGTGATCAGCTTGTGGTCGATGCATGAACTGACTTACTACACCAACTGCATAAGTAATGTCTAGCCGAGTGTGGGCTAAGTAGATAAGCTTTCCCACTAGTCGCTGATACCTCTCACGATCTGCAAGTACAACTCATTCTTCTATTTTTAAGCCATGGTTTGGGATCATGGGAGTTTTCGCCGGCTTGCACTCCAATAAGCCTGTTTCTGTCAGCAAATCTAGTACATACTTCTTTTGCCTTAGAAATATACCGTGTTTTGATCTCAACACTTCTATTCCAAGGAAGTACTTCAATGCTCCTAGGTCTTTCATTTCGAATTCCTTGAATAGGTTTTCTCGCAGGCTTTGGATTTCTTCATTGTCATCTCCGGTAATAATCATGTCGTCCACGTAGATGATCAGACAAGTAATTTTATCTCCTCTTTTCTTCGTGAAGAGTGTGTGGTCAGACTGGGTTTGTTTGAACCCTTGTTTAGCCATTGCCTGGCAAAACCTCCCAAACCAGACTCTTGGAGATTGCTTTAGCCCGTACAAGGTTTTCTTTAGGTGACATACTTGGCCTTTACCGAAATCTGCGGAGCAACCTGGTGGCACTTCCATATAGACTTCCTTATTTTCTTCTAGTTCACCATGAAGGAAGGCATTGGTGATGTTGAACTGGTGTAGGGGGAGTCTTTGCATGCTGCTACAGACAATAAGGTTCGGACGATGTTGAGCTTTGCAACTGGAGAGAATGTTTCTTCATAATCTATTCCATACACTTGTGTGTATCCTTTCACCACAAGTCTCGCCTTATATCTCTCGATTGAACCATCGGCTCTTCTCTTAATGGTGAAGACCCACCTGCATCCAACCAGCTTCTTCCCATTAGGCAATGTACACTTCTCCCATGTTTCATTTTTGATGAGAGCATCTATCTCCTTTTTCATAGCTTCTCGCCAGTGTCTATGTCTTGATGCCTCTTCGAATGATTGAGGAATTTCTTCTTCGTCATACAGGGCGGCTTCGAATGCTCGGTCCATCTCTGATAGCTGTCCCTGTGTTGTATTGGCTACCGCATATCTGACCCTTCTTCCTTTCCATTCTGGTGAGTACCTCCGAGGTGGAACTCCTCTTGTGCTTCTTCGGGGTAGCTCGTATTGTTGTTCCATATCTCCATTACTCCCACTGGTTTCACATTCGACTCCATTGTTCCTATCAACATTAGTATTCTCGGAAGATATACTTTCATCATTATTGGAACTATTTACCTCAGGAATCGAAGTCGGGGTTGATCTTTGGTCAATGTCACGTTGCTCTCCGTCCTGTACTATAGGATTTGACGGCCCGGTGGTGTCGTTAACCTCCTCTGTTGGGCCAACATCCGTGATAGGGCTTGACTCTGGCTCCCCCCCAAAGTTGGTTTCCCTTGGATTAGGTATGGGTGTAGGCAGCCAATTTAGTAGGTCACTGTTCGGATGATCATCTGAAGTTTGTGTCTCTCCCTGACTACTAGGTTGGCTGTAGAAGTATTCTCCTTCAACAAAATCACAGTTCATGGTGGTGTGTATGTGTCGAGTGGTTGGATCATAACACCTATACCCCTTTTGATTTTTTCCATAACCCAGAAAGACGCATTTGATAGCACATGAGGAAAATTTAGTCCTTTCGTGTTTAGGAATATGGACGAAAACAGTACACCTGAATACCCTAGGTTCCAAAGATAAGGATGATGGGAGCTCAAAAAGTTTAGAGAATGTGTCCAAGGGAGATTTGAAGTTTAGGATCCCAGTAGGCAGGCGATTCAGAAGATAAACTGCGGTAGCTACAGCTTCGGGCCAGAAAGATTTAGGTATTTTGGAGTCGATTAGAAGGGCTCAGGTAATTTCAAGGATATATCGGTCTTTTCTTTCTGCAGCTCCATTTTGTTCAGGGGTGTAGGCACAGGATGTTTGGTGGACCAATCCCTTTTCCCGGAAAAAATCTTGCATTTTTGTGTTGACGAATTTCCCCCCGTTATCTGACCTAAGGATTTTAATCTTTTGGTGATATTGGGTTTGAATTAGGGTATAAAATGCAGTGAATTTTTCAAAAACGACAGACTTATTCTTCAAAAAATAAATCCAAGTCATGCGGGAATAATCATCAATAAATAGCACAAAATACTTAAAGCCTTGTCCCCCAATAATAGGAGCAGGACCCCAGACATCATAATGTATCAAAGCAAAAGGGTGGTTCATTCTCGTATTGTTCAACTTAAAAGTGTGTCTGTGGCTTTTGGCTAACAGACAAGTTTCACAATGAAAGGAATTCATGGAAGTAACCAACTTAGGAAAAAGCATACGATAATATCCTATGGATGGGTGTCCTAACCGACGATGCCAAAGCCAAGCCCGCATGTCCGTCGATCCGTGAGTCAGCAATGCGGCACTCTGTTGGGCTATCTCATCCACATAGTACAGTCCGTTGCGCTCAGTGCCACGCCCAACTATCGTCCCCGTCTTGATATCCTCTAACATGCACAAACGAGGCTACATTAGTAGCTTGCAATGAAGTTCCTTAGTCACATGACTGATAGATAGGAGCTTGTGTGATAATGATGGTACAAAAAGACAATTAGACAGGCGTAAAGTGGGCGAAATATTGATTGTTCCGGCCCCTTGTACTCGAGCTAGGTCCCCACTGGCTGTTTGGACATAGGATTTGGTGGATTTGGAGATGGTCAAAAAATCTGAGGCGTCGAATGACATTGTGTCCGTGGCTCCGCAATCAAAAATCCAATGGGTATCTTTTGGGCCGGTTTGAGACATTGAGGAACATGCTAAGGCATCGAAGGAATTTTTGCACGGTATAGAGGGTAGGTTTTCTAAATTTCCAGGAGTTCGGGGGCAATTTGCAATGTTTTCACTTTGTGGGGTTCAATTTGGAAATTTTGGTTTTTCTGGGGGTTAGAATCGGATAGTTTCCGAATTCTGGGGTGAGGGTATAATATGTGGGAGTTCTGGGGTAATTTCGGAGAGTTATTTCCGGCTCGGGGGTCAGGATGAGGTTTCGGTAGATCCGGGGGTTCAGAGCGGGATTTCTAGGTTGTTCTGGGGTCGGTTTGGCATTTGCGGAAGTTGGAAAAATTTAAGGAATGTTTGGCCGATTCCTTGCGAACCCTAGCCGCCTCCATCTCCGGAACCCTAGCTGTCGTCCCAATGGGGACCGTAGCCGTTGTCAACCGGGCGTCGCCGGTGATGGTGTCCATAATCTTTGTACCTTCCGACAATGTCCGTGCCGCCGATACAGAAGCGACGGCTGTCACCTCCGGTGTCGCCTTGCTTCTGGCGTCAATTCCGCCATTCACAGCTATAGGACCGACACCGTCCGCCGATGTATCGGCGTAGGTGGCTCGGTCTCCGAATGTCACGGCCGCCGCTGCTCTTCCACCGCCACCACTGTTGTTTCGGGCATTCCTCTGCTGCCGAGCTCTTTTCATCTCCTCCCACCCTTCTGGAAATCCATGGAGGTGAAAGCATGTTTCCTTCGTGTGCTTTTTACCCCCACAGTGGTTGCACACTAGCTTGGTCTTGTCTTCATCTCTCTGGTAGGGTTTCGGAGGTGGATGTCCGGCGTTCTGGATTGAGTGCCCTTGGCTCCGGTCGAATGTGGCGAGACCGACACCAATTCCAGAATCCTTTGTGTCTGGATTCATTAGTCGTCCATTGACGGACTCTCGTCTGACTAGTCCGTAAGCTTTCCTGGCTGTTGGAATCGGGTCCATGTTTAAGATTTCCCGTTTAATTGTATCGTATCTGTCATCGAGGGCCCTTATAAATTGATACAATCTGTGACGTTAGGTGTTTTGATTGTACTTCTCGATTGAGGATGGGGTATCCATTGGGTTGGGATCTCTGCTGTCGATGGATATCCATAAATCTTGGAATTTCTGCCACAGATTTTCTAACGACAAGTTTCCTTGTTTCATCCCGTACGCTTGTCTATGCAGGTCGGAAATTTGGAAAGGGTCGGCGCCACTTCCGTACGTGATAGCCAGATTTTCCCACAAATCTTGGGTCGTCTCGTATTGGGAGACCTCATTCACGACGCTGGCGTCGATGTTGTTGATGATCCAGTTGAAGCAATAGTGATCTCGTTGCAACCACCTTGTATAGTTTGAGTTAGTCGGGGCAGGGGGGTTTGAAACTCCAGAGATGTGAGATGTCAAACCCTTCCCCCCAATGGCTCGCTCCATTAGCTTTGCCCATAGGGGATAATTCTCCCCATCGAGCTTGGTTTTCAGATTTATGTCGCCTAAGGATTCTGGTTGGGGCTGTTGTTGTTTGGGAGAATTTTGAGACATGCTTAGCCTCATGAGTTCTGCGAACTGTTCGGCAGAAAGTATTACGAGGCTGTTTGTGGTTTTGGTTGAAGAATTTTCGGATTCTGACATCTTGTTTGTTTGGCTAATTTTGCAGGGATAAAAAAAAGGTCGGGAAAGGTACTTGAGACTATGATGATATTGTTCTGAATCTCAAGCCCAAATCAACCTGCTCTGATAGCATCTTAACAATGGTAATCGAGAGAGGCGATGCTCATATTGGCGAAAGAAAGATTGTGAGTAGAAGATGTCGTTTATTTCTTGATTAATTAAGAGTTGTACAACTCTTTCATTATATAGGGTTGATTTATCCCTATCTATGGAAATACCATAAATGTAATCAAACTATTTTAGGGCAATATACAATTGAATCAATCTATGGAAATCAATTATTCCGTAATCTTCTCTCTCGGTGGGAATATCCCGCTTGACATGTTTTGACAATCTGCAATGTATCATTGATGATGACAGCAGTGCGATGACATTTCTGAATGATAAACAAAATCTTGTCATGGACAATATGGATTTGAACTTTGATAGTCATGGAACTATTTCCAAGTAAGGCGCTGAAACAATGTACCCACCAAGAGTCGCTGAAAAGGGTCGGTAGACTAAAGATAATCAAAATATTGTTTTTTTAAGGATAATCAAAATATTGTTGAAATTTATAGTCCAACTATGACATTAACACGTGAGAACTGAGGGGAACGAGGAATATACATGCTTTCAAAACGAAAGCACCAATGAATATATATTTATTCCTAATTAGTGAGTATATTAAAGAAATTATTTAAAGAGAGCAAATGAGCCTTATTAATACTTCATCTATTCCACTAGGCGTTTCTTTTCGGTTCGAAGTTTAAAAAAATATGAATTGTGTTAAATGAACGAGAGAAAGTAAGAGATGAAAAAAATGGATATTGGTTTCTAGAACCATGAACTTTACCTAAAATTTGATATTTCGCATGAACTTTAAAATTGGTCTAGAATATCACAAACTTTGCACTTTGTTTGGTATTTCCCAAATTGACCCAAATAAGATATTTTCATTAAAATCTTATTTTAAGTAGGCAACCCGTGATACGTTTTATGATATTTTAAACCACCTTTTAAGCTCATAACAAATAGGATAAAATGTCACATAGAAAACCACATTGATTTAAATGTGTCAAGTATGATAAAAAAAACCTCGTAAGTTAGTCAAATATGGTGATAGACATGCAGCAAGAAATACCAATTAAAGTGCAAAGTTTATGATATTCTAAACCAATTTTAATATTAATGGGAAATATCAAATTTTTGACAAAGTTCATGATTTTAGTGACCAATATCCCATGAAAAAATAGAATAAAAAAAGAACAAAGTAAGATAGAGAATGAAGTAATAAAGGAAAACTGAATCAATTATTATCATATAGAGAAATGAGAAGTAAGTTTCTGCAATGACAGCGACTCAATTAGAGAGGGGTACGTTAAAAAAATTATTTAAAGAGAATAGAAGAGTTTGGAAAAGGAGTGCCTATTTTTATGAGAAAAAATCGTAAGAAACTACAAACGAAAATGATAAAATATTTGCCTATTTATTTATTATTAATTAATGAACAGTTCACATATGATAGTATCTCTTATAAATTAAATCTGAATATAATACTCCATCTAGATAGTACGGCGTATCCATGTCCACAAGCGAAATATTTATCCTGAATAAAGTAAAATAAAACAAAATGAAAGAAGAGAGAGAAGTGGAAATTGAATGGCATTGTTAAGTTTCCCAACCGTTTCTTGGTTTCCCGTTGTACACTCACAGGTGAGGTTAGAAATTGTTAGTTCCTGTTTCTTTTAGGATTTCAACATAAATATCACAAATTCACGTCTTGTTTTTATTTTTTTTGTTAATAGTTAAATTCGGGATCGTCGCGAAATCTTGCGGCTTTCAAATTTGGAGTCGGGAAGAGCAACAATTCAATGGAATTCGAAACCCAGTTTCCGAGTGATTATGATGAACTACTTAAGCAAGTAAGCATTGTTTATCAAGTGTTGTGTTCTGCCTATAACATATTACCTCCATTCCACAATAAGAGTCCGCGTTGACTCCAAGGACGGACCTATTATGGGCCGTTCCAGCAGGGGCTTGGCCAGTGCCCGTGACCAATCCAGGAATTCAACTCAAAAGGGATAAATATATTTTTATAAAAAAATTTTAATAATTTGAGGTGGAGCATTTAAAAAGAAAATTGAAAAAATTAGAAAAATAAAAGAACAAAATGATATAAAAAATTATATTGGGGAGAGGCATTTGCCCCCTTACCCCTCCCAAGTAGCTTTGCCCCTGGGTGACCCTGCATCTTTTATTTAGAGATAGAAGGAGGGTGAGGAGAGAGGTAGACGAAAGGGAATAAGTAAAGAATTAGGAAGAGTTCAATTTACAGCTGTGTGGGTTCCACTTAAATTAACGTATTACCAAGTACTCCCTTCGTCCCACTTAAGATGACACGTTTTCCTCTTTAGTTTGTCTCAAGTAACATGGTACATTTCCCTTTTTGAAAAATTTCTCTCTCCAATTAATACACTTAACCACTTTTTCCCACCTCAAGTTAAAATATTCATCTCTTTCTCTTTCTATTTTAATACTTCCACCCATATTTTCTCTCTCCAATTAAATACAGTAACCAACAACTCCTAAAATCTCGTGCCGGCTAAGAAATGTGTCATCTTAGCCGAGACAGATGGAGTAGTACTACTACTTTTTGTGGATTGTGAAGGATAATATATACTTCTCCGTCGATGAAGAGTATGGACTTTTTCATTTAGTTATGAATTTTCTAATTTTAGAAAATTATTTTTGTTTAATGAGGTGGGACACATTGTTCACTAAAATTACTTTTAAATTTTTTTCTTTTTGTCTCTCTTACTTTATCAATTATGCATTAAAATTCATGTCGAACGAAATGTTCATACTCTTTGTGGACGGAGGGAGTATTGTCAAAGTTGAACTCTAGGAGCATTACTTTTTCTTCAATAAATTTGAGAATATGTTATATAATGGTAATATAATCGAATTTGAACTTTTATTATTTAGGATTCCCTTCATCTGCAAATATGAGTCCCATTCTCTCCGGCACGGGTTTTAGTAAATGTTAAGAAAAGTGAGTGAAAGAAAGTTAGTGGAATATGAGTCAACTTGTATGTATTAGTTTTAAATAATATGTGAATGGAGTGAGTTTGTGGAATTTGGAGTCTATTTACCATTTATGGAAATTATGAACCGAGAATCCTATTCGTGGACAAAACAAAATGGAAAAACGGGACTCCTATTCGTAGACAGAGGGAGTATAAAATAATGTATGCTAATTCTCTTAGATTTATAGTTTCATATCTCTATAATATCATAATTTGTATATATAAAATATTAAAATATCAATATCATATTTTCATTAAAATACATATTTTTATTATTTTAATAAAGGGGAAATAGCAAAAAAATCATGAAATTTGATCAAATATATTATGCAACTTTCAAAAATGCCCAATTAAATCATAAATCTGACGTTTTTCTCATTGTCTCATAGAAAAAAATTTCATCATGCTACATTTCTGAATTTATTAGCATAATGCGCACGTATGTAAAAATTAAAGACATAATTGACTAAATATATAAAATGACGTCGTTTAAATAGTTGAATGTTTTGTTCGTATAATATTTTTCATTTGTCAAAAGCATATATAATTTTTCCTAGATTATAGATCGTGAGACAATTGAGAAAAATGTCAAAGTTACGATATAATTGACCATTTTTATAAATAACGAGATATGCCATAATTTGACCTAATTTCATAGTTTTTTGGGCCATTAACCCTTTAATAAACACTACTTTAAACATAACAAAAGGCAACATAATGTAATCGAATGTGTTCACTAAAAAAGATTAAAAATTTGTGATTTAATATATTGATTTGAAACGTCATGAGATTAACCAAAATTTTATTTTACTTAAATTTCATGATTAAAATGAGTATTATTTTATATAAAAATTTATTAAATTTTGTATTGGTGTTTTCATCATCTTATAAAGTTGTAAAATAAATAAGGGAGATACGATTTTTGAAATATTATTTTAAATAGTAAATAATAAGTACTCTTTCCGTTTCACTTAAGATGTCCACATTTTTTAGTGGCACGGGATTTTTGATAAGAGAGTAAGTAGAGAGAAAAAAGTAGTTGAATATTTTAATAAGAGAGTAATTTATTTTCAAATATAGAAAGTGGACAAACTAAAAAGGAAAGGTGGACATCTTGTATAGGACGGAGGGAATACTATATTATGTTTTAGATTTTCAAATATGTAATGCATATCTTGCTTGAATCCGTCGTGTTGACAACTTTTTTCTGAGATTTAACAGGCTAAAGCAGCCACTGAATTGGCAATAAAGAACAAGAAACAGCTGATGGTCAGTCAATCTTGGTCTGTTCATTTTGTTTTAAAGTAGAAAAATATTACTAGTATCATATTCAAAATCCTCAGGAAATAGAATTTCCTACCTCGGGTCTGGACTCTGTGCCAGGTAATTAAGTCTCCTTTTTTGGGTTGCAATTAGTATTCAGTATTCACAACTCTCAAGTTTCTTCTTTGTACTACTAGGCGATGGTGAAGGTGGTATAGAAATGACGGGGAGCTTACAACTCATTCGTCAATACTGTGACCTTCTTGTTAGTCCTGAGAAAACCACCCGCACTAGAGTTGTATGTCTCTACAACTGCATAATTAGGATACCCCATTCTATATCTGAAAAACTATACCCAAACTTGCAGTTCTTGCCCGAGGCCAATGAAGTCGAGTTTGCAAGAAAATCAGTTTTTGGAGGTTCTTCTCTCAAATTAGACTACTTAACAAAACCATCATTCTTTGAAGATTTTGGTTTCATGTCCAAGGTTAAAATGGCTGACCGAGTAAAGCCAGAAGACCAACTCTTCCTAGTTGGCTATCCATATTTCAATGTTAATGGTATTGGTATTGGTATTACATACTGTATTTGGATCATCTTTTCGTCGTAAATAAAATGGTTATTCTTATGTACATAAGCAGAGATGCTGGTGGTGGAAGAACTGTACAAAGAGGCTGTAGTTGAGACGTCTCGAAATCTGATTATTTTCAACGGGGAGCTGGATAGAATAAGATCAGGCTGTATCCTTTCCTTTGTATGCAAAATTATTGTTATGCAAAAGAAAATCAGTTTTTTTCCCATGACAAGCTAAAAGATTATCCTGCATTCTTCTATCCAAAGCTAGCTGCACTCACCCTATCATTTTTCCCCAAGATGGAGACCGTCTATTATATTCACAACTTTAAAGGACGGAACGGGGGTGTGCTCTTCAGGTTTCGTCTCTCTCGCTACTGCTACATCTTCTTCGATACATTTAGATTTAGTTTTAGTTTTAGTTTTAGTTTTATACTCTCTCTCTCTCTCTCTCTCTCAGGTGCTATCCTGGACCATGGAGGGTTCTAAAGAAAATGAGAAACGAATACATATGTGTGCATCAACAGGAAATGATGCCATCACTCAAGGAAGTTGCCTTGGAAATTCTTCCTTCCGCATGATCTGTCACTTCTATATGTAAACCATGTTTTATCATTCTATTCCCACCTTTTTCTTTTTGACAATCACAACATTTTATTTATTTATTTTGCAATCTCTTTTCCCAAGCCAAGATTAATGCTATCTTCATGTGTTGGTTAATCATGTGTTATGTAATTTTGAATGTGCATGTTTGCTAGAGTTCAGCAGTACTCCCCAAAATTAGGGCTGACTATTTTTAATCCAACACAAATTCACACGAAGTTAACCCGACACTAACACTCATTTTAGGATTTGGATCCTTATAGGATCGACCCAATAAGAACCCGAATATAACGGGTTAGGTTGGGTCTGGTTAGGGTCGGGTTTGAGTTATCCGTTAAGAAAAATATAATTATTTTAATAATTTTTATTAATTAAAAATATATTAAACTTTAATGTTAGTTATTTTAATTAATTAAAAAAATATTGTACTCTAATTTTTTAATTAAAAAACAGAACTTAATTTTTTCTAAATTAAAAATTTTTACTTTAATTTTATTAAAAATAATTATTTTAATTCTTTAGATTTAATATTACTATACTTTAATATTTAATTTTATTATTATGATTTAAGAAAATAATTATTTAAATTTGTAATATCTTATTTTATCGTGTAATATCGTGTTCAATTCGTACAATATCATGTTTTAGTCGTTTTTGTGTTGTGTCAAACTATATTGTATTGTGACTTATTATCATTAACTGATGGTTGACTTTTTTTAGATGACACGATAATCCTCATGAATCCGACATGAACCCGTTGGGTTGGGACCCGATACGAACCCGATGATTTTGGGTTAGATTGGGTTTGACGTTATTAGGCTGGGTCAATAACGGGAAAGGTAAATTATTTTCTAAAATAAAAAAATAAAACAAGAAGCATTCCAAAACATATATGTATCATACCTTCTCAACTACCTTCCTCTTTGGAGAATGATTTTTTCATGAAAAGAAGGTAAATATGGTAGTTATAAGATTTCTTCTTGAAAAAATGATACTTTTGGTGCATAAAATGACACTTTTGGTGTATAAAATGATATATAATGTTTATAAAATGATATGGTATTGTTGATGTTTGTTATTACTATGTTTTTAAAGAAATGATACTTTTTGTGATTCCAATTCATCACCTGAATTCGAGTTTAGGATGGTCAGAAACCCCTCTCTCCCGCCTCTGAATTCGAGTTTTGGATGGTCAGAAACCCCTCTAGCCCGCCTCTGAATCTCCTCTCCGACGTCGTCTTCCTCCCCCTCCACAATCTTAACCTCGCTCCACCGCGCGCGGATTGAGATCCGAAACCTGAGTTTGAATCCTCCGCTGCTGAATTGACAGTGAATTTCACGTTGACTTCGTCAAAGCGGTGCAGAGATATATTTAGGAAGAGCGAGAAGAAAACCGATGAAGAAGCTCAGAGCGTGAAGGAGAAGGCAATCGGAGGAGAGAGAAGAAGAATGGAAGCAGCGCTGGCGCGCGCCGCAAGCTCGACGGAGCTCAACATCAACATATGGCCATTATCCTGGAGTAGAACCGCCGATAACGACGGCGATTCAGATGGTGAGCAGCGCCAGCGTACTGTGATCTCACTTTCACCATTTACATAATCTAGTGTCACCACCCGTGCGATGCACAGGAAATGATTTTCACATATTTAAAACAGATTATTTTGTCATAATGACGTTATGTTTTTAGTACATTTAATGGTTGTATTAAACATATTTAAAAGTATAAGAAACAAAACAAGTCTAAGTCGTTGTTTTAGTAGACCGGTTGTGGGCGTCGTCCACTTTAAGGTAACACGGTCAGTTCTGAACAAAGGAAAAACAATATTTCACAACCAGATACGCTTTGGCTACTTATCGCGAAAGGTTGCAATGTCTGTCCGCATATTTCTAAGCCTTACTGAAATAAGATGACATTGGTGTGGTATAGCACTGAACGGATATAACGGTGAGATGAGTTTTTCTTGTTATTTAATGAAAGATGAAGTGTTCCTTAATCATTGTTGACATAACATTGAGAATACGATATTGATTATGCACTACTTTGACTTATCAAATGGTGCACTAGGTGAGTCTAGTTTGATAATGTCCTCAAGAGGAGTTTGAAATAACGTTATATTATTCGAAAACTGGCAGTTGGAATTTATTCCATGAATAATAAATAAGAATTTCAAACTAAGTTAATTAATGGACATTTATATCTTAAACGCAGAATATAACGTATTAAAGAGGAATGCAAAGCATTACTCGTAATTTGGGATTGGATGGAAGGTCAACATTATATTACTGTAGTGGTTGATTATAATATTCTATTTGGGCTTAAATTTAATAGGGGCGTAATTTAATTAAATGACAAACAAGCATAGCTCAGTCCAACCTCCATGGATCCCTAATGTGACCCATAATAACTCTATATAATGGAGACTAGACAGAAGACATAAGAATGTATATCATAGTTTTAAAAAATTCTAAGAAGGAGATTTTCGAATTTTCTCTCTTTTTTCTGAGAGTAGCTTTTGTCTTCTTTCTAGTCTAGTCCTTTCAGTTTTGATAAGCTTTGCCCACCAAAAAATCATAACTTGAGTTCGGGAACAGATTAGAAGATTTGTGGTCGAGTTTCAAATATCATCGTGGAGAAGGCGCAAGCAATCGACAATTCTTTAATGAATCAAATCGGTAACCCTAAACCGTAGAATTCATGTTTTAAGATTTATATTCTTTGAGCATGAATATTTGCGTTCTAGCATGCAATATAGGTCTTATGTCTGATTTATTTGTTTTGTACAAGACTTTCGCTGTGTGAAGTGTGTAAAATGTGTATAGTGTGTGAGTATGTAAAATGTGTGAAATGTGTTAGGTTTGGTATACTGAAAAACATGTTTCTACCACGAATAGAATCTTGCTAGTATACGAAAAACTCTACAATCCACTTTTAGCCCGTTTCAGTATTATTCGAGTCATTTCGCATGAATAGAATCACTTTTATTATTACATTGTGTTTGCTTGTGAATTTATAAGATGTTTTACAAATATTTAAATGTATAAGAAGCAAACAAAGTTTAAGTCTTTGTTTTAGCAGATGATGAACTTTTTATTAGTACTACAAATACCTGCAAGTATACTGAGTAGATCTAGTATAGCTAAAGGTCAGTATCGGATATCGATCACGGGGAAAACAATCACAGACTGTCTACCTTCTACTAAAATTCAATTACTATTTGGAAAACCGAAAGTTTTAGAGATTTTTTTTTAAAACAAAGAACACTTGAAAGCCATAAACAACTAATTGCAAATAGATCACAGAGATAAAATATAAGAGATAAGGGAATTTCAGGGATGTGCGTTCACAGTTATGGTTATACAAATTTCAACTGTAACACCTTAGCACAGTTCTTACTTTGATAGAACGAGCCACCTAGCTTATACTCATGCGATGCAAAACGTTGATTACTAACACTAGGCTTGTCAATCCTAGATCCGTAACTCCTAAAAGCCCCTAAGAACCTTGCAAATTCCTTAATCTCAATTAACAGTGCCATTTATTTTAATAAAAAACTCCCTTTGTGGGCGGGAGGTTTAGGCAGACCCCCAACCCGTGAATACGATCAAAATGTAATGTTCCAAAAACCTGGTCTTAGCCCAAAAGTGACTAAGATCCAAAACAAGAACATGAAAATGCAAACCAGAGGTCCCACAAGCCGGGATCCTCCATGCTATCAAGAGGGAAAGATGGGCTAAATAAACAAAAGGAAAAGACGAATATAAAGTAAAGCAAATCAACATGAGAACAAGTTCAACCCACATCTCTACGTTGCTAACGCAAGTTAGGATATCCTAGCTGGTCCATCCTAACTAGCGCCTTCAGGTACCGAGGCGCAGAGATTGTATCAAAGTATGTAAGGGCAGGGGTCTGGACCCCCCTACCTGCCAGAAAGTCAGTGGCCCGGTTCCCTTCTCTGTAGATGTGTGAGAATCGAACCTGCCGCTGAGATGTCATACCCAGGATCAAAGCCATATGATGTCTAAGATCTGCAGAGCCAAGGTGTCCAACTGACAACAAACTAACCAGAGCCGCTGAGTCCATGTCACGACCGCCCTTACTAAGGATAGTGAAGACGGGGAAAACGTGACGAGGGGAGGGACTAAGGAGCGGGTGACAAACTTGTATTCATAGTGTTGTGATTGGTATGTTGATGTGCATAATTATTGAGTTTCGGTGCTCAAAATGGTTATTTCCAGCCAATTACTCTATATTTTGGGGTTCACATGTTTGTTGAGTGTTTTAGGCAAAAAGTAGGGGAAAATGCAGCAAAAAGGGAACTACCCGGCCGGGTGAATATCATGTGGTTAAATTCCATCCGGCCGGGTGTCAACGTGAATTCTGCCGAAGGCCAGAAGCTGCCGAGCAAGGGCGACCCGGCCGGGTGAATTTCCAGTTCATTAATTCCACCCGGCCGGGTGACTCATTTAACACGCGAGGAGTCCAGTAGCATCCCACCCGGCCGGGTGAATTTCCAGTTCATTAATTCCACCCGGCCGGGTGACTCATTTAACACGCGAGGAGTCCAGTAGCATCCTACCCGGTCGGGTGAATTTCCTAGGCAATAAATACACCCGGTCGGGTCCGTCAGTTTGACGATATTTTGATTTCCAGACGTGATTTTTGGAGGAAAAATAAGAGGCAAGAGCTAGGGCTATTCGATTCCATTCTCTACAAGCCGCAAAAACACACACTCTCTCTCTATCAAGAACTCTTGGAAGAAGATTGAAGATTCAAGCTTCGATTCCTCCGCCAATTGTAATCCGTATCATGAATTCTATTGTTTTCTTTTGTTTTTGTTTGTTTTCTACTTTGAACATGAGTAGCTAAACACTTTGTGTAGAATTCTTGGTGAAGATGCATTGATTCATAATTATTAATCCAATTGACTTCGTTTTTATCTTGCTCTTGTAATTATTTGAATTATTCTTGTGCTTTTCCCTAACAATTGCTTGATCACCAATTGGGAG
Source organism: Salvia splendens (assembly GCF_004379255.2). Taxonomy (NCBI): domain Eukaryota; kingdom Viridiplantae; phylum Streptophyta; class Magnoliopsida; order Lamiales; family Lamiaceae; genus Salvia; species Salvia splendens. The sequence continues at coordinate 16,456,434 of NC_056049.1, read as the reverse complement.
TGTTAGGATTTCTTAGAGTAATCGGGAGATGAAACAATTAATCTTGAAAGAAGAATAATTCACACCTTAATTCAATAGAACTCGGGAGAGTTGAGGTTTTGAGTGGAATCTGTTATCTAATCGATCTATTGGGAGTTAGGTCTAAGAATTAGAAGGGGACTTCAATTGTTACACTTAATCTACAAGTTTCTCACCTCGGGAGGGGGTTTAATCTACATGTGTGATTGATTCAATAATTCTAGAGACTTTAAATGGTAAATCGATTTCAATTGGGTTAGGCTATGAGTTGTGCATCGGATCCTTGAATTCTGCATATTTCTCCACCATCTTACACAGCTTTCTTAATTGCTTTCGCGTTTAAGTGTTCTATTTTATTCTCTGACTTTACATGCTTTTCGTAGTTGTTAGTTTTAAAACCAAAAATTTCTGATTGTCTGGATAGTAGTTGAAATTGGTTCGTGGTACTCAAGTTGACACTTATTTGTCTCTGTGGGATACGATATACTCTTGCTTGCTAAATGCTACAATAACCCCGTACACTTGCGGGTATTAATTGAATAAAATAAAGTTGAGTCAAGTTTTTGGCGCCTTTGCCGGGGACAATTTTTGTGTTATATAGCTTGATATCCCAGCAGAGGGAGAGCACTGATTGATGTGCACAAAGGAGAACTTACTCTCCGACTGAATGATGAGAGTATCACATTTTCCATCTATGATGCGATGCAGAAATATGATGACGAGGATGCTTGGAGGTTCAAACAGTGTAACATGATCGAGGTGATTGATGATTGTGTGAGAGAGGTAGCCCATGCTATTTCTTATCAAGACAGGCTCGAGCGATGCCTATCGCAGTCTTTACTGGCTTCAGACAGTCTGCAAGTGTCTGAATTTGCTGAAGAACTACTTCATTTTGTGGGAGCTCTTAATTCTGGTGGGGAGATTCCAAGAAGGAACAACAAATTTTTATCTCTCAAAGATCCGGCAGACGAGGAAGAGAAAGAAGAGAAGAAAGAGGAACTTAAGCCGTTGCCTTCACACCTCAAATATGCTTTCCTTGGAGAGAATGAGACGTATCCGGTAATTGTCTCTTCATCACTTACTTCCACTGAACTCGATAAATTGCTGCGAGTGCTCAGAAAGCATAAGGGAGCCATAGGGTGGTCTATCTCGGACCTCAAGGGAATCAGCCCTACTGTCTGCATGCACAGGATTCTATTAGAAGAAGGATCCAAACCTAAAGCTCAGAATCAAAGGAGGCTCAATCCGATAATGCAAGATGTGGTGAAAAAGGAGGTATTGAAGTGGTTGAAAGCCGAGATTATATATGCTATTTCGGACAGTGATTGGGTGAGTCCCACCCAAGTCGTAGCCAAGAAGGGTGGAATGACTGTGATTCAAGGTGGCAATGATGAGATGATAGCCACCAGATTGGTGACAGGATGGCGAGTTTGCATCGACTACCGAGTTCTCAATGCAGCCATGAGGAAGGACCATTTCCCTCTTCCATTTATTGATCAGATGCTTGACAGACTAGGGGGATATGAGTACTACTGCTTCCTCGACGGCTATTCCGGATACAATCAAATCCTGATCGCCCCAGAGGACCAATATAAATCGGCCTTTATTTGCCCGTATGGTGTCTATGCCTTCCGGAGGAGGTCTTTTGGACTATGCAACGCCCCTGCCACGTTTCAGAGATGTATGATGTCCATCTTCCACGACATGGTGGAAGACATCATGGAAGTCTTCATGGATGACTTCTCGGTTTTTGGGTCTTCTTATGATCATTGTTTGGATAATCTGACGAGAGTATTACAGAGATGCGAGGAGACCAACTTGGTGCTGAACTGGGAGAAGTGCCACTTCATGGTACGGGATGGTATTGTGCTTGGGCACAAAATATCTGCTGCAGGACTAGAAGTTGATAGAGCCAAGATCGTGGCGATTGAGCAGATGCCGCCACCGTCTAGTGAGAAAGCTGTGAGGAGTTTCTTGGGGCACGCGGGGTTTTATCGTCGATTCATTAAGGATTTCTCTCAGATAGCCCGCCCCCTTTCCAATTTGCTAGCCAAGGATGTCAAGTTCAACTTCTCTGCAGAATGTCTGCAGCCTTTGAAATTTTGAAGAAAGTGTTGGTGAGTGCTCCTGTACTTATAGCTCCAGATTGGTCACAGCCTTTCGAGATTATGTGCGATGCCAGTGACGTGGCTGTAGGTTCAGCATTGGGGCAGAAGAGGGATAAAGTGTTCAGAGTGATCTACTATGCGAGCCGGACTCTAGATCCGGCTCAGGCAAATTACACCACCACGGAGAAGGAGATGTTGGCTGTGGTATATTCCTTTGACAAGTTTCGCCCGTACCTCATTGGAGCAAAGACAATTGTTTTTACAGATCATGCCGCCATTCGCTATTTGTTTGCTAAGGTGGATGCCAAGCCTCGATTAATTCGTTGGGTTCTTTTGCTACAAGAATTTGACTTGGAGATTCGGGACAGAAAGGGGTGTGAGAATGTGGTAGCCGATCACTTATCTAGATTGGAGCACTGTTTTGAAGGGGAGAACTTGAAGAAGCCTATCAATGAGGAGTTCCCTGATGAGCATCTCTTCTATGCTCAGAGCTCCGTACCATGGTTTGCAGATATTGTGAACTTTCTAGTAGCCAAGGTGGTTCCAGAGGGCCTCAACAAGCATCAAATGAGGAAGTTCTTTCATGATGTCAAGTTCTATTTTTGGGATGAGCCGTTCCTATTTAGAAGATGTGCGGATATGGTGATTAGGAGATGCACTCCCAATGAGCAATGGGAAGCGGTGATCAGAAACTGTCACTCAAGTCCTAGTGGAGGACATTTTGGAGCTAATCGGACGGCGATGAAAGTACTTCAATGCGGATTTTATTGGCCTAGCATCTATGGAGACTGTCAACAGTTCGTTCTTCATTGTGATAAATGCCAAAGAACGGGGGGTGTCTCCAAGAGGAAGGAAATGCCGATGACAACTCTTGTGGAGATAGAGCTTTTCGATGTGTGGGGGATTGACTTCATGGGTCCCTTCCCACCATCCTCTGGCCATCAATACATCCTTTTGGCGATCGATTACGTGTCCCGTTGGGTGGAAGCAATCCCTACTCCGGTCAACTCCTCCAAGGTGGTGATTAACTTTGTCAAGAAGAATATTTTTACGAGGTTTGGGGCGCCGAGAGCCTTACTTAGTGACGGGGGTTCTCATTTCAAGAACAAGTGGTTGGAAGTCGTATTGAGTAAATATGGTGTGGTGTCAAGCACCGAATCACTTCCCCATATCACCCTCAAGCCAATGGTCAAACTGAATTGGCCAATCGAGAGATCAAAGGTATCTTGGAGAAGACGGTGAATGCGAATAGAAAGGACTGGGCTTTGAAGCTCGATGATGCATTGTGGGCGTATAGAACGGCGTATAAAACACCAATCGGCATGTCACCCTACCAATTGGTGTTTGGGAAATCCTGTCATCTTCCTGTGGAGCTTGAGCACAAATCATATTGGGCAGTGAAGCAGTTAAATGCCGACTACTACAAGGCGGGAAAGGAAAGACAATCTTATATGAATTTGCTCGATGAATTCCGGAATGAGGCGTTCGAAAATTCCGCCATCTACAAGGAGCGCCTCAAAACTTATCATGATAAGATGATCGACAAGCGGGAGTTCTTCCCAGGAGATTTGGTGTTGTTATTCAATGCTCGGATGAAGCTCTTCCCCGGAAAGCTTAAGTCGAGGTGGTTCGGCCCCTTCAAAGTTAGAACTGTGATGAAGAATGGAGCTTTAGAACTTGAAGCTGATGATGGGAGGGTGTTCACGGCCAATGGTCAGAATGTGAAGACGTTTCATACTATGGAGCAGAAGGAAGAAGTGTTCCAACTCTCCTTGGAGCCCCAGTAATCGGCTGTGGAGATGTCGAGCTAACGACTTTAACCAAAAGCGCTTCGGGGGAGTCAACCCCTAGTAGGTAACTTTATCGTTTTTTTTTTGTGTGTTTCTTTTCTTTTGAGTCTCTTTGTTTTCATTTTCTTTGTTTAAGGTCTTATGTGTTTTTTTTTGTGTGTTAAGTAGTCTATCAAAAGTGGAGTTGGTTTTGCTTGGGAGTTGTCATTGTGCAGGATTAGCTGTGGAAAACTCGAAAAAATGCCCAGAAGTTCTCACCCGGCCGGGTGATTTTCAAGTGTATTATATACACCCGGCCGGGTCATCAAAATAATGAAGGAAGGGTCCAGAGAGTCTCACCCGGCCGGGTGATTTTCAAGTGTATTATATACACCCGGCCGGGTCATCAAAATAATGAAGGAAGGGTCCAGAGAGTCTCACCCGGCCGGGTGATTTTCAAGTGTATTATATACACCCGGCCGGGTCGCTGCTTTTGCGAAGGAAGGGTCCAGAGAGTCTCACCCGGCCAGGTGATTTTCAAGTACAATATATCCACCCGGCCGGGTAGGACTCGGCGAAACCTAGAATAAAACAGGTACACCCGGTTTCTCTTTCCCTACTCTCACCCGACGCCTTCCCCTTCTTCTCTTCCTCTTCAATTTTCACACAAAACACACATACATTTACACTAATTTCACACCCCCATCAAAAATTCACCACACCCATCTCACATTATCCCGTGTTTGAGTATTTTGGCCCGATTAATTTGTGCAATTGTTGGATTTCACTCAAGAGCTCAAAGAAAAAGCCCTAATTTTCGAATTCTCTTAATCTACACAACAAAGGTATGTTCTTCACCTCTCTGCTTTTCTAGCCATGGATATGGAGTTGTATTTTGTGATGGGTAGGAATGTTATAGTTTATGCAAGTTGAATTGATGTTGGTTAGGTGCTTCACTTGTACGAGTGCATGAGCTAAATTGTTGCAATTGATGCTTGGTGCTTAAGTTATGAGTTTGCTATTGCTTGCGATGTCAATGTTGATGAAAGTGTGTGTGAGTCATTATTCTATATTGGGGGTTGTAGATGATTTTGTGAGTTTTAGGGATTGAGTCTATTTCCCTCATTGTGTGATTTGTTTGAGGGATTAAGCCTATCTCCTCGGTATTGTCTGTGATGAAAGTAAATGTAGGAATCGAGTCTATCTTCCTAATTGCTTTTGCCTTACTTGTTTATTTGGTATGCATAGGGATTGAGTCTATCTCCCTTACTTGGTTGTTCTAACATGCCTCATTCTAGGTACCCATCACATGGCCCTAAAACCTCGCACAGTGGGTGTCACACTCCACAAAGGTGAGTCGAAGAAATGGGATGCTTTAGCGGCATTGGATAGCAAGCCATCTAGATATCCGAGTCGAAGCGCACTCAACGGCCTCGGTATCAAACATTCTTGGGACATCCTCGTTGAGGCCGGCCATCTCACACACTTGTTCGCGAGGAAGTTCGGGTCATACAGGGCCCTGACTGTAGAGTTCTTCACCACACTCAAAGTGGAGTACTCCGGGAAACGGATTGAGTCGATGTCCTTCCGACTCATGAATGAAGCGCACGATCTTACCGTCGATGAAATGAACGAGCTCTTCCAGTTGAGGGAAGAAGGTGAAGAAGGCCTTTTGGAGGACCCTCGGCCTGCGGATTTTAGGAGGGACGAGTTCTGGCGATTGATTACCACTGAAGCGGCCTTCAATCCATCGAGGGCCAAAATCAACGCCATCAGACACCCAGTGTTGAGATACATGGCGAAGGCCCTGGTCTACCTACCCTTTGGCCACACAGAAGCGGGAAGCATTTCATCAGAAATGCTATTCTTACTATGGGGAATGCTCAGCCGAAGGAGGATCAACACGAGTCATTACATGATTAAGCACTTGGAGAGACAGTCGAAGAGGACGACGGGAAAGCTCTGTTGTGGGGGAATCGTGGCAGCTTTGGCATATAAATTTGGGGTCAGTTTTGAAAATCGGATACAGGATCAAGGACCCACCCTACTGGACTGGGATACGCTCAAGAGGGCGGCCATTATAATGGTTGATAGCCGGGGCGTGGGGTATTTCAGGATAGAACCGGGGATGTGCATCAGATTCCCTGACCCTCAGCTCTTCGCAGTCGGAGGATGGAGTTACCAAGAGAACTGGAAATTGAACTCCCCGGCTCATATGGAGAAGATCGAAAATGACCCTCCTCAAGGAGAAGGTGCCCCAGACGCTAGGCCGGTCTTTATGGAACCGGACTACTTGCCGCAGCCTAATATCCCCGAGGAGCCTCTGCAAATTCAAGATACGCCGGCGGCCATGAATGAGGAAGGTGAGGAGACCGCCTCGGAGTTCGAAGTGGGTCAAAGCAGTCGGCCCAAGAGGAGTAGACCGCGGGGGAGACTGTCCAGGGACGACTATTTGGCGGAAATTGCTGCAGGAGTACGCTCGCTTCAGGTGAGCTATGATCAACAAGAGGCCCGCTGGAATCAAGCGAATGCGGAGGCGATGGCTTGGAGAGCCCAGTGCGACACCCGATTGGACAACTTTGGGAACCGGCTTGATCACTATGGGGAACAACTGCAAAACCTGCACACTCGCCTCGACGCTAGTGATGCAGCACAACAGGCTTTCTACCAAGCTTACTACGCGAGATTCCCGCCGCCTTCGGAATAGAGGTACCTCAACCATCCACTGCTCTTCAAACTTATTCTATTCCCTGTCTTGAATAAGTTTGGGGGGTTCTGACGTGGATCGGTTGCTCCTTCCCCTGCTTGTTTAAAGATTATGTTCTTGAGAGTATTGTTTTTCTTTTTCTTTCTCTTCTTTTAGTTAATCTTGGATTTTTGGTGTCATTTGGTGTAAGTCCCGCCTGTGGGACTCGAATTCGAATATATGGATGAATGTAAGATAATTTGTGCTAAGAGAAGGGTTGATAGCTGATGGTGATAATTGTTTTGTCTTGAAAATTCTGGTTAGAATGGTTAGGGACCTGCGTGATCAATTCATGATTTAATTGTGAGTGAAGTGCTTGTTTGCTTGGTCAATGCTAATCCCGGTGAGATTTGAGCCATATTTTGTTCATGTGTGATACAATTGGGTACATGCTTTTACTTCTAGAACTTGCTTCTCGTCATGTCAAGTCTATATATAGTGGATGTGAACTTAGGAGATGAAGTTAGGCATTCTTTGATTATCCTCATACACTTGTAAATCCCTAGTTAGCTCTCATAGCCAAAATGTATTTGATTGTTGAAAAGTAATATCTTAAATCACTCTCTAAAGTGAAAGCCTTGAGAAAAGGGAAGCACAATCGTTGCTTTTGTAAAGGAAGGGGTTCGAAAAAAATAAAAATAAAAGAAACAAAAATAAAAATAGGAGGTATAAGCTAGACGAAGTCTAGGAAAAGAAAAAATGAAAAATTGTGGTGTTGGAGACAGCAATAAGTGGGTCCTGGAGGCTAGGAGGAAGCATGTTGAAATCGGGCTTATCTGAGTTTTGTTTTGGAAATGGTTAGTGTTGGATTGTGTGCTTCAAGTATATTCTTCAGTCACTATAGCCTAAATGTTCCCTACCGTCCAAAGAGCCTACATTACAACCCGAATAAAGACCTTTCTGATCTTAGGTTCACTTTCACATCCGAACAGAGGAGACGTTTGACGTCGAGCAAGCCTATGGTAAGCATTACATGTTACTTGATTTGAGTGTTTATATTATCTCCTATACACTTGAGTGAGAGGGAAAATGAAAAAAAAAAAAAGAAAAAAAAATCACACTCCCTAAACCTTGTGAGAGCATTGACACCAAGTGATATACGAGACAGTAGCTTCAATTAATGTTTGATTGATTTTTGTATGTTTCCTACCTTCGAGCTTGCTTTGAAAAATTTTCTGAAGCAATACATCAATCCCACCTCTATGCATGAGTATGTTCTTCATAATTTCTTATTCTTATTTGAGGACAAACAAGAGTCTAAGTTTGGGGGAGTTGACAAACTCGTATTTATAGTGTTGTGATTGGTATGTTGATGTGCATAATTATTGAGTTTCGGTGCTCAAAATGGTTATTTCCAGCCAATTACTCTATATTTTGGGGTTCACATGTTTGTTGAGTGTTTTAGGCAAAAAGTAGGCGAAAATGCAGCAAAAAGGGAACTACCCGGCCGGGTGAATATCATGTGGTTAAATTCCATTCGGCCGGGTGTCAACGTGAAGTCTGCCGAAGGCCAGAAGCTGCCGAGCAAGGGCGACCCGGCCGGGTGAATTTCCAGTTCATTAATTCCACCCGGCCGGGTGACTCATTTAACACGCGAGGAGTCCAGTAGCATCCCACCCGGCCGGGTGAATTTCCAGTTCATTAATTCCACCCGGCCGGGTGACTCATTTAACACGCGAGGAGTCCAGTAGCATCCCACCCGGTCGGGTGAATTTCCTAGGCAATAAATACACCCGGCTGGGTCCGTCAGTTTGACGATTTTTTGATTTCCAGACGCGATTTTTGGAGGAAAAATAAGAGGCAAGAGCTAGGGCTATTCGATTCCATTCTCTACAAGCCGCAAAAACACACACTCTCTCTCTATCAAGAACTCTTGGAAGAAGATTGAAGATTCGAGCTTCGATTTCTCTGCCAATTGTAATCCGTATCATGAATTCTATTGTTTTCTTTAGTTTTTGTTTGTTTTCTACTTTGAACATGAGTAGCTAAACACTTTGTGTAGAATTCTTGGTGAAGATGCATTGATTCATAATTATTAATCCAATTGACTTCGTTTTTATCTTGCTCTTGTAATTATTTGAATTATTCTTGTGCTTTTCCCTAACAATTGCTTGATCACCAATTGGGAGTGTTAGGATTTCTTAGAGTAATCGGGAGATGAAATAATTAATCTTGAAAGAAGAATAATTCACACCTTAATTCAATAGAACTCGGGAGAGTTGAGGTTTTGAGTGGAATCTGTTATCTAATCGATCTATTGGGAGTTAGGTCTAAGAATTAGAAGGGGACTTCAATTGTTACACTTAATCTACAAGTTTCTCACCTCGGGAGGGGGTTTAATCTACATGTGTGATTGATTCAATAATTCTAGAGACTTTAAATGGTAAATCGATTTCAATTGGGTTAGGCTATGAGTTGTGCATCGGATCCTTGAATTCTGCATATTTCTCCACCATCTTACACAGCTTTCTTAATTGCTTTCGCGTTTAAGTGTTCTATTTTATTCTCTGACTTTACATGCTTTTCGTAGTTGTTAGTTTTAAAACCAAAAATTTCTGATTGTCTGGATAGTAGTTGAAATTGGTTCGTGGTACTCAAGTTGACACTTATTTGTCTCTGTGGGATACGATATACTCTTGCTTGCTAAATGCTACAATAACCCCATACACTTGCGGGTATTAATTGGGTAAAATAAAGTTGAGTCAAGTTTTTGGCGCCGTTGCCGGGGACAATTTTTCTGTTATATAGCTTGATATCGTGATAATAATCAAGATTACTACTTCAGATTTTACTGCTTTATTTTTCGTTTAATTTTTTTTGAGTTCTCACATTTGTGTTTCTTGTTCAGGTGTATGCACACACGCTCTAAAGGCTTGCCTCTAGAACCTTTTGATCCGGAGATCGAAGCAACAAATCGGAAGAGGAACGCCTATAGGAGACTCACGCAGAAAATTCAAGCTTCTTCGCCTAACCGCATAGGAGCATCTTCAGTTCAAAGCGACCTTTCACCCATCCGATCACCAGTTCAGGACCATATTTTGTTTGATCCCGTTTCTCCTAGTCTGATGGAGTACGAAGAGGGCAACAACGGTCCACCACCCCCTCCTCCCAATTATGCTGAGCTTCTACGACAGCTGGAGGAGCTGCGTCAACAAGTCAATCATAGACAAGCTGTGGTGCCTGTTCAGAATCAGTATGCATACCAAGGCCAGACAAATCCAACTGTCCATAGCAACATCGCTGCCAACACCTTTGAGCTGAAAAGAGGACTTATTCAGATGGCAGAGAATATTGCTTTCAGGGGCAAATCCACAGATGATCCGAACAAACACATCACCAAGTTCATTCAGATCTGCAACACTACGAAGTTGAATGGAGTGACAGATGATCAGATTCGACTTAGGCTGTTTCCCTTTTCCTTAGAGGATTCAGCAAAGGATTGGTTGGAGAGCTTGGAGTCGGGCTCAATCAGAACATGGGATGCTATGGTAGAGAAGTTTTTAGAAAAGTTTTATCCCCCCAGTGAGGCGATTAAGAGGCAACATGAGATCATTGCCTTTCAGATGAACCCTGCGGAGAATATCAGAGAAGCATGGGAGAGATTCAAAGCCTTGATGAAGCGATGTCCTAACCATGGGCTAACCCCAACTGTTCAAGTCATAACATTCTTCAAGGGGTGTGTGCCTGAAGCACAACGGGAGTTGAACTTGAGCTCAGGTGGTAATTTTCTGAAGAAAGGAGTGGATGAGGCCATGGAAGTAATAGAAGAGCTCGCATCTAATGACGACGGATGGAGCAACAACAGGAGTAAAGTACATAGGGTGGCGTCTACCACAGATCATGATCCTATGAGCGCCCTATCTGACAAGCTGGATGCGCTGACTATGAAGTTTGACTGCATGGCAATGGGGCAACCGACTCAAGAGCCCCAAGGAAATATGGAGGATGTTAGCTATGTGAACCAAGGGGGCAACAACCGGTACTACAATAACCAACGTCCCAATTTCCAGGGTGGAGGATATAATCAGTTTGGGAACAGGGGGCATCCCAATCTCTCTTATGGGAACCCCAATAATGCTCTGCAACCTCCCCCGGGGTTCACGGTTACCAATGGAGTGGTCGATGATCCGAAGAAGATGACCACGGAAGACATACTTAAGTCTTTCATGCTACAGTCCAACAAGCTCATGGAACAGAACAACCAAAGAATGGAGAAGGTTGAGACAGATGTGCAAAGCATGGCCACTCATATGAAGAACATCGACACACAGATCAGCCAGATTTCCCAGACTGTGAATACTATGACTCAACCGGGAAAATTCCCTTCGAACACCATCATAAATCCCAAAGATTGCAAAGCTGTGCAGCTGAGGAGTGGAAAAAGTTATGAGGGACCTGCAATGCCATCAGAGGACAGAGTAACGGAAAAGGCACCTGAAGAGGAGGAGTTAGTCGAGGAAGTTGAGACCGAGGCAGTACAAATTACTCCCCCACCTAAGGAGAACGTGGTTCCAACTCCACCTGCACCACCTGCAGCTCGCACTTCCACTGACGTGAGGATTCCCTACCCTCAACGTGTGCAAAAGAAGAAGACAGATGCACAGTTCTCGAGGTTCTTGGATATATTTAGGAAGGTGCAGATAAACATCCCATTGGTGGAGGCATTACAACAGATGCCCAGCTATGCCAAGTTTCTGAAGGATGTGGTTTCTAACAAGAGGAAATGGATGGAGTATGAGACGGTGAATTTGACTGAAAGCTGCAGCGCCATTATTCAAAAGAAGCTACCAGCTAAACTGAAGGATCCAGGAAGTTTTACCATTTCTTGCATAGTGGGAGATTGTCAAGAAGGGAGAGCGTTATGTGATCTGGGGGCGAGTATCAATCTAATGCCTTATTCGTTCTTCCAGAAAATGAAGATTGGAGTGCTCAGACCCACTACTATATCATTGCAGATGGCTGACAGAACAGTGTCATATCCGAAGGGGATCGTTGAAGACATACTTGTCAAGGTCGGGGAATTTATTTTTCCAGCCGACTTTGTAGTACTTGATATGGAGGAAGATAGGCACGTCCCACTTCTCTTAGGCAGGCCCTTTTTAGCCACAGGGAGAGCACTGATTGATGTGCACAAAGGAGAACTTACTCTCCGACTGAATGATGAGAGTATCACATTTTCCATCTATGATGCGATGCAGAAATATGATGACGAGGATGCTTGGAGGTTCAAACAGTGTAACATGATCGAGGTGATTGATGATTGTGTGAGAGAGGTAGCCCATGCTATTTCTTATCAAGACAGGCTCGAGCGATGCCTATCGCAGTCTTTACTGGCTTCAGACAGTCTGCAAGTGTCTGAATTTGCTGAAGAACTACTTCATTTTGTGGGAGCTCTTAATTCTGGTGGGGAGATTCCAAGAAGGAACAACAAATTTTTATCTCTCAAAGATCCGGCAGATGAGGAAGAGAAAGAAGAGAAGAAAGAGGAACTTAAGCCGTTGCCTTCACACCTCAAATATGCTTTCCTTGGAGAGAATGAGACGTATCCGGTAATTGTCTCTTCATCACTTACTTCCACTGAACTCGATAAATTGCTGCGAGTGCTCAGAAAGCATAAGGGAGCCATAGGGTGGTCTATCTCGGACCTCAAGGGAATCAGCCCTACTGTCTGCATGCACAGGATTCTATTAGAAGAAGGATCCAAACCTAAAGCTCAGAATCAAAGGAGGCTCAACCCGACAATGCAAGATGTGGTGAAAAAGGAGGTATTGAAGTGGTTGAAAGCCGGGATTATATATGCTATTTCGGACAGTGATTGGGTGAGTCCCACCCAAGTCGTAGCCAAGAAGGGTGGAATGACTGTGATTCAAGGTGGCAATGATGAGATGATAGCCACCAGATTGGTGACAGGATGGCGAGTTTGCTTCGACTACCGAGTTCTCAATGCAGCCACGAGGAAGGACCATTTCCCTCTTCCATTTATTGATCAGATGCTTGACAGACTAGGGGGATATGAGTACTACTGCTTCCTCGACGGCTATTCCGGATACAATCAAATCCTTCTTCTTATGATCATTGTTTGGATAATCTGACGAGAGTATTACAGAGATGCGAGGAGACCAACTTGGTGCTGAACTGGGAGAAGTGCCACTTCATGGTACGGGATGGTATTGTGCTTGGGCACAAAATATCTACTGCAGGACTAGAAGTTGATAGAGCCAAGATCGTGGCGATTGAGCAGATGCCGCCACCGTCTAGTGAGAAAGCTGTGAGGAGTTTCTTGGGGCACGCGGGGTTTTATCGTCGATTCATTAAGGATTTCTCTCAGATAGCCCGCCCCCTTTCCAATTTGCTAGCCAAGGATGTCAAGTTCAACTTCTCTGCAGAATGTCTGCAAGCCTTTGAAATTTTGAAGAAAGCGTTGGTGAGTGCTCCTGTACCTATAGCTCCAGATTGGTCACAGCCTTTCGAGATTATGTGCGATGCCAGTGACGTGGCTGTAGGTTCAGCATTGGGGCAGAAGAGGGATAAAGTGTTCAGAGTGATCTACTATGCGAGCCGGACTCTAGATCCGGCTCAGCCAAATTACACCACCACGGAGAAGGAGATGTTGGCTGTGGTATATTCCTTTGACAAGTTTCGCCCGTACCTCATTGGAGCAAAGACAATTGTTTTTACAGATCATGCCGCCATTCGCTATTTGTTTGCTAAGGTGGATGCCAAGCCTCGATTAATTCGTTGGGTTCTTTTGCTACAAGAATTTGACTTGGAGATTCGGGACAGAAAGGGGTGTGAGAATGTGGTAGCCGATCACTTATCTAGATTGGAGCACTGTTTTGAAGGGGAGAACTTGAAGAAGCCTATCAATGAGGAGTTCCCTGATGAGCATCTCTTCTATGCTCAGAGCTCCGTACCATGGTTTGCAGATATTGTGAACTTTCTAGTAGCCAAGGTGGTTCCAGAGGGCCTCAACAAGCATCAAATGAGGAAGTTCTTTCATGATGTCAAGTTCTATTTTTGGGATGAGCCGTTCCTATTTAGAAGATGTGCGGATATGGTGATTAGGAGATGCACTCCCAATGAGCAATGGGAAGCGGTGATCAGAAACTGTCACTCAAGTCCTAGTGGAGGACATTTTGGAGCTAATCGGACGGCGATGAAAGTACTTCAATGCGGATTTTATTGGCCTAGCATCTATGGAGACTGTCAACAGTTCGTTCTTCATTGTGATAAATGCCAAAGAACGGGGGGTGTCTCCAAGAGGAAGGAAATGCCGATGACAACTATTGTGTAGATAGAGCTTTTCGATGTGTGGGGGATTGACTTCATGGGTCCCTTCCCACCATCCTCTGGCCATCAATACATCCTTTTGGCGATCGATTACGTGTCCCGTTGGGTGGAAGCAATCCCTACTCCGGTCAACTCCTCCAAGGTGGTGATTAACTTTGTCAAGAAGAATATTTTTACGAGGTTTGGGGCGCCGAGAGCCTTACTTAGTGACGGGGGTTCTCATTTCAAGAACAAGTGGTTGGAAGTCGTATTGAGTAAATATGGTGTGGTGTCAAGCACCGAATCACTTCCCCATATCACCCTCAAGCCAATGGTCAAACTGAATTGGCCAATCGAGAGATCAAAGGTATCTTGGAGAAGACGGTGAATGCGAATAGAAAGGACTGGGCTTTGAAGCTCGATGATGCATTGTGGGCGTATAGAACGGCGTATAAAACACCAATCGGCATGTCACCCTACCAATTGGTGTTTGGGAAATCCTGTCATCTTCCTGTGGAGCTTGAGCACAAATCATATTGGGCAGTGAAGCAGTTAAATGCCGACTACTACAAGGCGGGAAAGGAAAGACAATCTTATCTGAATTTGCTCGATGAATTCCGGAATGAGGCGTTCGAAAATTCCGCCATCTACAAGGAGCGCCTCAAAACTTATCATGATAAGATGATCGACAAGCGGGAGTTCTTCCCAGGAGATTTGGTGTTGTTATTCAATGCTCGGATGAAGCTCTTCCCCGGAAAGCTTAAGTCGAGGTGGTTCGGCCCCTTCAAAGTTAGAACTGTGATGAAGAATGGAGCTTTAGAACTTGAAGCTGATGATGGGAGGGTGTTCACGGCCAATGGTCAGAATGTGAAGACGTTTCATACTATGGAGCAGAAGGAAGAAGTGTTCCAACTCTCCTTGGAGCCCCAGTAATCGGCTGTGGAGATGTCGAGCTAACGACTTTAACCAAAAGCGCTTCGGGGGAGTCAACCCCTAGTAGGTAACTTTATCGTTTTTTTTTGTGTGTTTTTTTTCTTTTGAGTCTCTTTGTTTTCATTTTCTTTGTTTAAGGTCTTATGTGTTTTTTTTTGTGTGTTAAGTAGTCTATCAAAAGTGGAGTTGGTTTTGCTTGGGAGTTGTCATTGTGCAGGATTAGCTGTGGAAAACTCGAAAAAATGCCCAGAAGTTCTCACCCGGCCGGGTGATTTTCAAGTGTATTATATACACCCGGCCGGGTCATCAAAATAATGAAGGAAGGGTCCAGAGAGTCTCACCCGGCCGGGTGATTTTCAAGTGTATTATATACACCCGGCCGGGTCATCAAAATAATGAAGGAAGGGTCCAGAGAGTCTCACCCGGCCGGGTGATTTTCAAGTGTATTATATACACCCGGCCGGGTCGCTGCTTTTGCGAAGGAAGGGTCCAGAGAGTCTCACCCGGCCAGGTGATTTTCAAGTACAATATATCCACCCGGCCGGGTACGACTCGGCGAAACCTAGAATAAAACAGGTACACCCGGTTTCTCTTTCCCTACTCTCACCCGACGCCTTCCCCCTCTTCTCTTCCTCTTCAATTTTCACACAAAACACACATACATTCACACTAATTTCACACCCCCATCAAAAATTCACCACACCCATCTCACATTATCCCGTGTTTGAGTATTTTGGCCCGATTAATTTGTGCAATTGTTGGATTTCACTCAAGAGCTCAAAGAAAAAGCCCTAATTTTCGAATTCTCTTAATCTACACAACAAAGGTATGTTCTTCACCTCTCTGCTTCTCTAGCCATGGATATGGAGTTGTATTTTGAGATGGGTAGGAATGTTATAGTTTATGCAAGTTGAATTGATGTTGGTTAGGTGCTTCACTTGTACGAGTGCATGAGCTAAATTGTTGCAATTGATGCTTGGTGCTTAAGTTATGAGTTTGCTATTGCTTGCGATGTCAATGTTGATGAAAGTGTGTGTGAGTCATTATTCTATATTGGGGGTTGTAGATGATTTTGTGAGTTTTAGGGATTGAGTCTATTTCCCTCATTGTGTGATTTGTTTGAGGGATTAAGCCTATCTCCTCGGTATTGTCTGTGATGAAAATAAATGTAGGAATCGATTCTATCTTCCTAATTGCTTTTGCCTTACTTGTTTATTTGGTATGCATAGGGATTGAGTCTATCTCCCTTACTTGGTTGTTCTAACATGCCTCATTCTAGGTACCCATCACATGGCCCTAAAACCTCGCACAGTGGGTGTCACACTCCACAAAGGTGAGTCGAAGAAATGGGATGCTTTAGCGGCATTGGATAGCATGCCATCTAGATATCCGAGTCGAAGCGCACTCAACGGCCTCGGTATCAAACATTCTTGGGACATCCTCGTCGAGGCCGGCCATCTCACACACTTGTTCGCGAGGAAGTTCGGGTCATACAGGGCCCTGACTGTAGAGTTCTTCACCACACTCAAAGTGGAGTACTCCGGGAAACGGATTGAGTCGATGTCCTTCCGACTCATGAATGAAGCGCACGATCTTACCGTCGATGAAATGAACGAGCTCTTCCAGTTGAGGGAAAAAGGTGAAGAAGGCCTTTTGGAGGACCCTCGGCCTGCGGATTATAGGAGGGACGAGTTCTGGCGATTGATTACCACTGAAGCGGCCTTCAATCCATCGAGGGCCAAAATCAACGCCATCAGAAACCCAGTGTTGAGATACATGGCGAAGGCCCTGGTCTACCTACCCTTTGGCCACACAGAAGCGGGAAGCATTTCATCAGAAATGCTATTCTTACTATGGGGAATGCTCAGCCGAAGGAGGATCAACACGGGTCATTACATGATTAAGCACTTGGAGAGACAGTCGAAGAGGACGGCGGGAAAGCTCTGTTGTGGGGGAATCGTGGCAGCTTTGGCATATAAATTTGGGGTCAGTTTTGAAAATCGGATACAGGATCAAGGACCCACCCTACTGGACTGGGATACGCTCAAGAGGGCGGCCATTATAATGGTTGATAGCCGGGGCGTGGGGTATTTCAGGATAGAACCGGGGATGTGCATCAGATTCCCTGACCCTCAGCTCTTCGCAGTCGGAGGATGGAGTTACCAAGAGAACTGGAAATTGAACTCCCCGGCTCATATGGAGAAGATCGAAAATGACCCTCCTCAAGGAGAAGGTGCCCCAGACGCTAGGCCGGTCTTTATGGAACCGGACTACTTGCCGCAGCCTAATATCCCCGAGGAGCCTCTGCAAATTCAAGATGCGCCGGCGGCCATGAATGAGGAAGGTGAGGAGACCGCCTCGGAGTTCGAAGTGGGTCAAAGCAGTCGGCCCAAGAGGAGTAGACCGCGGGGGAGACCGTCCAGGGACGACTATTTGGCGGAAATTGCTGCAGGAGTACGCTCGCTTCAGGTGAGCCATGAACAACAAGAGGCCCGCTGGAATCAAGCGAATGCGGAGGCGATGGCTTGGAGAGCCCAGTGCGACACCCGGTTGGACAACTTTGGGAACCGGCTTGATCACTATGGGGAACAACTGCAAAACCTGCACACTCGCCTCGACGCTAATGATGCAGCACAACAGGCTTTCTACCAAGCTTACTACGCGAGATTCCCGCCGCCTTCGGAATAGAGGTACCTCAACCATCCACTGCTCTTCAAACTTATTCTATTCCCTGTCTTGAATAAGTTTGGGGGGTTCTGACGTGGATCGGTTGCTCCTTCCCCTGCTTGTTTAAAGATTATGTTCTTGAGAGTATTGTTTTTCTTTTTCTTTCTCTTCTTTTAGTTAATCTTGGATTTTTGGTGTCATTTGGTGTAAGTCCCGCCTGTGGGACTCGAATTCGGATATATGGATGAATGTAAGATAATTTGTGCTAAGAGAAGGGTTGATAGCTGATGGTGATAATTGTTTTGTCTTGAAAATTCTGGTTAGAATGGTTAGGGACCTGCGTGATCAATTCATGATTTAATTGTGAGTGAAGTGCTTGTTTGCTTGGTCAATGCTAATCCCGGTGAGATTTGAGCCATATTTTGTTCATGTGTGATACAATTGGGTACATGCTTTTACTTCTAGAACTTGCTTCTCGTCATGTCAAGTCTATATATAGTGGATGTGAACTTAGGAGATGAAGTTAGGCATTCTTTGATTATCCTCATACACTTGTAAATCCCTAGTTAGCTCTCATAGCCAAAATGTATTTGATTGTTGAAAAGTAATATCTTAAATCACTCTCTAAAGTGAAAGCCTTGAGAAAAGGGAAGCACAATCGTTGCTTTTGTAAAGGAAGGGGTTCGAAAAAAATAAAAATAAAAGAAACAAAAATAAAAATAGGAGGTATAAGCTAGACGAAGTCTAGGAAAAGAAAAAATGAAAAATTGTGGTGTTGGAGACAGCAATAAGTGGGTCCTGGAGGCTAGGAGGAAGCATGTTGAAATCGGGCTTATCTGAGTTTTGTTTTGGAAATGGTTAGTGTTGGATTGTGTGCTTCAAGTATATTCTTCAGTCACTATAGCCTAAATGTTCCCTACCGTCCAAAGAGCCTACATTACAACCCGAATAAAGACCTTTCTGATCTTAGGTTCACTTTCACATCCGA
Source organism: Salvia splendens (assembly GCF_004379255.2). NCBI lineage: Eukaryota > Viridiplantae > Streptophyta > Magnoliopsida > Lamiales > Lamiaceae > Salvia > Salvia splendens. The sequence goes on along the minus strand of NC_056049.1, from coordinate 16,437,936 downwards.
ACAGAGGAGACGTTTGACGTCGAGCAAGCCTATGGTAAGCATTACATGTTACTTGATTTGAGTGTTTATATTATCTCCTATACACTTGAGTGAGAGGGAAAATGAAAAAAAAAAAAGAAAAAAAAATCACACTCCCTAAACCTTGTGAGAGCATTGACACCAAGTGATATACGAGACAGTAGCTTCAATTAATGTTTGATTGATTTTTGTATGTTTCCTACCTTCGAGCTTGCTTTGAAAAATTTTCTGAAGCAATACATCAATCCCACCTCTATGCATGAGTATGTTCTTCATAATTTCTTATTCTTATTTGAGGACAAACAAGAGTCTAAGTTTGGGGGAGTTGACAAACTCGTATTTATAGTGTTGTGATTGGTATGTTGATGTGCATAATTATTGAGTTTCGGTGCTCAAAATGGTTATTTCCAGCCAATTACTCTATATTTTGGGGTTCACATGTTTGTTGAGTGTTTTAGGCAAAAAGTAGGCGAAAATGCTGCAAAAAGGGAACTACCCGGCCGGGTGAATATCATGTGGTTAAATTCCATCCGGCCGGGTGTCAATGTGAAGTCTGCCGAAGGCCAGAAGCTGCCGAGCAAGGGCGACCCGGCCGGGTGAATTTCCAGTTCATTAATTCCACCCGGCCGGGTGACTCATTTAACACGCGAGGAGTCCAGTAGCATCCCACCAGGCCGGGTGAATTTCCAGTTCATTAATTCCACCCGGCCGGGTGACTCATTTAACACGCGAGGAGTCCAGTAGCATCCCACCCGGTCGGGTGAATTTCCTAGGCAATAAATACACCCGGCCGGGTCCGTCAGTTTGACGATTTTTTGATTTCCAGACGCGATTTTTGGAGGAAAAATAAGAGGCAAGAGCTAGGGCTATTCGATTCCATTCTCTACAAGCCGCAAAAACACACACTCTCTCTCTATCAAGAACTCTTGGAAGAAGATTGAAGATTCAAGCTTCGATTCCTCCGCCAATTGTAATCCGTATCATGAATTCTATTGTTTTCTTTAGTTTTTGTTTGTTTTCTACTTTGAACATGAGTAGCTAAACACTTTGTGTAGAATTCTTGGTGAAGATGCATTGATTCATAATTATTAATCCAATTGACTTCGTTTTTATCTTGCTCTTGTAATTATTTGAATTATTCTTGTGCTTTTCCCTAACAATTGCTTGATCACCAATTGGGAGTGTTAGGATTTCTTAGAGTAATCGGGAGATGAAATAATTAATCTTGAAAGAAGAATAATTCACACCTTAATTCAATAGAACTCGGGAGAGTTGAGGTTTTGAGTGGAATCTGTTATCTAATCGATCTATTGGGAGTTAGGTCTAAGAATTAGAAGGGGACTTCAATTGTTACACTTAATCTACAAGTTTCTCACCTCGGGAGGGTGTTTAATCTACATGTGTGATTGATTCAATAATTCTAGAGACTTTAAATGGTAAATCGATTTCAATTGGGTTAGGCTATGAGTTGTGCATCGGATCCTTGAATTCTGCATATTTCTCCACCATCTTACACAGCTTTCTTAATTGCTTTCGCGTTTAAGTGTTCTATTTTATTCTCTGACTTTACATGCTTTTCGTAGTTGTTAGTTTTAAAACCAAAAATTTCTGATTGTCTGGATAGTAGTTGAAATTGGTTCGTGGTACTCAAGTTGACACTTATTTGTCTCTGTGGGATACGATATACTCTTGCTTGCTAAATGCTACAATAACCCCGTACACTTGCGGGTATTAATTGGGTAAAATAAAGTTGAGTCAGCGGGGAAGAAAAGGGGGACGCAATGAAAGACAACAATAAAGGACAAGATTGAATATGAAAACCCAATTAACTTCAAAAAGAAATATTTTGGTCTATCGAATAGTTAAACAACGGATTAATGTCTCAAGGTAAATAATGTCATAACGTAGTGTGGGGAAAAATGAAAGACTTTATCAAGAACGATTCGAAACAAGGCAGCGGAAAAACAAGTATCAAAGGAGAGTCATAGGATGACGCCCATGTATGAAGACACGACGCATCCGGGAATTCCTAAAGCTCACTCAACATCCATCGCAAAATCCCGCTCAACCTGCAAAATTTTAAAAAGAAATGCAGGGCTGAGTACTTGTTGTACCCAATGGGCTCATGCCGAAAATATTTTATAACAGTTATGTCATCTATACCAGTGAACTCGAGTTTTACATGTAGTTAAGAAATATCATCGAGAACACAAAAACATTTTCATAGTCTGGCTAGACAAAATAATCTCCTCACTTTCTCATCAATCAATCAATCAATCACATCCTCTTACCATAGTGCGACGAAAGTGTGGCCACACTATTCGCCCACGAGACCGGCCGACTAGCAAGGACGGCTCACGATCCCCTCTGTGTACACAGCATGATAGGGTTTGCGGCCCTACTCAGACCCGAATTCATTTATCATAGCCCTATAGCCTAATGGAGCGAACTCACAAACTAGGCATCAAGCACAATCTCAACATAGCCCTATAGCCTAACGGAGCAAGCTCACACGAACTAGGCATCAGACAACAATCTCAACATCAAAACAATCACGGCATGACATAACACTTTAAACTACCCTTATAGCTCCACAATCATACTTTGGAAAAATAAAAGAGTTTAGTTAAATAAAGCCCACCTCGATTGCTTACAAACACGGTTCACAACTTTATTGAAATCCATGCTCTTCGTACCCGCGTACGCACAACAACCCTTAGCAACATCATAACCACATAATACAACACAATCAGCCTTCCATCAATACAAATTATCATGCATGTCCTATCGTTCCTTTCATCGTTTTCTTAAATTACCCATCCCAAACGTTCACCAACATAAGGAAACACCCCATAGTATACCTCAACGTATAACACATAACCACGCCATAAGATACGTTCCTTAATCACACATGTATCATTTATTCACTCAAAACTTGACAACAAGTATTATTTTAACATGACAGAAATCTGGCAGAACTGCACGGTTGTTTTGTAAAAATCATTAAAAATCTATCCGACCTCCGTTTAGGCTGATATTTTACCAAAATACAGTAGACACATCAAATATTATCCAGTTAAAATTTCACATTAAAATCACATCTTTAGGTTGTTCAAATCAAAAACGAAACTCACTGGACGAGAATACAAATTCTGACAGAACTGCGCAGTTAACTTTAAAAATTCATTTAAAATTTATCTTTCGTCAAAAGAGGCTGAAATTTATACACAACAGAGAAGACATCTCAAATTTTACCCAGTTAAAATTCGTGCCAAAATAAGATCGTTTGGTCGGTCAAACACACGTTGGAATGTACTGTCCGAACACCACAGTTTTCATGCTTCACAAATTCGAATTAGGGTTTATCTATCATTCATCCAAACACATATATTCATGCATGCAACACATAATCATGCTTTAAAAAGATCTCACAACCATGTTCTCATATATTCACATATCATTCACCAACGAATCATCCACAAGTTCATTCATCCACATCAATAAACGCATACACATATATTTTCTCATGTAACCCTCAATCCCAACCGATTAACTTTGAGATCTATGATCTCTACACTCACTATATGAATGAGAGGTTCAAAATTTATGGATTCAATGATAAGAATGAGAAGGATGATTCAAAGTATACCTTTCTCTTGAAAAACAATCGGTAGAAACGACGAGTGGTTCGATTCCTCAACGAATCTTGAGTTTCAAACTCCAAATTGAAGCAAGAATGAAGAATTGATTTGGAGCACTTGAGAGAGATGGGAGGGGAGGAGAAAAACGTGCGGGGGAGGAGAGGAAGAGTGGGAGGCATGTGAATGAGGGATTAGGGTTAGGGTTTTCTATTTATATTCAAGGATTTATTCCCCCACTTAAATAAAACAATTAAAATTTGTGGAAGAAAAATAGGGAAGGTAGGCGTGTATTTTAGAGAGAGAAAAAAATGGGTTGTGGGATTTTTGACTAATTAAATGGAGATATGGTTCAAATCAAATTTATTTGGAGAGAAAGAATCCCACAAAATAGGAACAAAATATTAATCCCTTTAGAAAATAGGGAGGGGTCGAAATTTTGAGGATTATTTCCGCAAGGAAATAATTTAAATCCTAATTTAAATAGGATAAGAAAAGATTTGGCAAGGTATGGTAGGATTTAATTTGGATAAATATCCCAAAACAATTAATTAAATCAAAGAAAGAGAATATTTCTTCCAATAAATAGAAAGGGCCGAAAATTTTAAATAAAATGGCTAGAATGATTATGCATTATCCCATTTAATTTAATTCACACACTGGAAGCTTAATCACATTAACTCACATAACTCACAACAACTAATTTCACATAATTAACTCAAACACATAGAGACTCAATTTCCACAAAAGAAATTCTCATTCAACATCCATATTAATTAAAAAAAATAAGCCATCAAATAAAAAAAAGTCACAATTTTCCGGGGTGCTACAGTTCAGCTCTATCCAAATGTGAGTAGAAACCTCCATAGCCATCTTCAAACCTCGAATCAGAGCCAAAAACTCCACCTTAAAGCTCGATGATGCAGCTATCGGAGCACAGAAGGCCCGCAGAAATCCTCCATCAGAACCACGAACCAATCCTCCCCCCGCTTCTAGTGTCGATGTAGAGAAGGCACCATCAGTGTTCAACTTTACCCAAGGTGCATCAGGGGGATGCCATAAGACCATGAGCGACCGCAGAACATGTTGTCTGGGGGAGAAAGACATGAAATCAACCGACGGTGAGCATCCCCTCCAATGAGTCGGGGTGATCCTGCCGGCCAGAACAAGCACATACAGGTGATGAGTGACCTGCCAAATAACATGTAAATGACGAAAAGGACGACCACCATGCTTACAGCCGTTCCTCTCCGTCCAAAGAAACCAAGCAATCAAACAGGGAACAAGAAAACTAATATGCATGGCGGGAGCCTTTTGGAAAGAAGACCTCGACCAGTGACTTAGTCTAAGTGCAATATCAGTGCTCGTGTGAATCGTTGTGTGTGAGGAAGGAAACCAGGCATCGAAATACTCCCATGCAGAAACTGGCGACTGACTCGAAAAAAAGACATGACTGAGAGACTCGACCGAAGGAGACCGAAAACACTGACACCTAGACGCTAACTCAATCCCCCTCCTCTGCAACTTCCCATCCACTGACAACCTGCCAAACAGTAACCTCCAAATAAACACCGAGATGGTAGGAGTCAACCCTTGGTTCCAAATCAGGCCAAAAATCTCCCTATTCGCCAATCTAGTCCGGATGCTCTCCCAGGCTGAGATCACAGAGAACTCGCCATGGCTGGTCAGACTCCACCGCCTCACATCCTTCGCCCGCTTCTCGATCGGTGTGGCTCTGATATGGTCTATCACATCTGGAGGTACGCCAAACCTGAAAGCCAAACTATGCAGCATATCCTCATCCCATGCATGCTCATGCCAATATGATGCAACAACCTGGGATTGAGGAGGATCATTTCCCGGGACGCACAGACTCAGGATGGGGCTAGTCCCAAGCCAAACATCATCCCAGAAGCTGATCTTCCCCTCACCCAAGGACCAACGAATATAATCATGCATGTATGACCAAATACGACGCAAACGACGCCAAGTAGGGCTATCATGCGACCAACAAGGGGATGTATGCAAATGAAAAGGGAGGATACTGTACTTCTGGGTCATGAACTGGGCCCAGAGAGAGTCCTGAGCGAGAAGTCTCCACCACAGCTTGAACCCAAAAGCCACTGCCACTTCCCTGAAGCGGAAAATACCCAAGCCACCCTCATCATAAGACAAGCAAATCTGTCTCCAGGAGATCCAGTGCAACTTCCTCTTCTCTCCAACTGTACCCCAAAAATATCTAGCAAGGATCTGCTCCAACTCGTCCATAAAACCAAGCAGAGGGCTCATGACCTGTAAGATGTGTAACGGGATGGCTGCTAAAGTGCTCTTAATCAAAGCCAGCCGACACCCAAAAGCAAGATGTCGGTGTGACCAACTGTGGATCCTGTCCATCAGCTTCTGCCTGAGGGGCAAAAGATGATCTGCCCTCCTCGCTCCTCAGAAAATCGGGACCCCTAAGTATGTGAAAGGCATCACCCCTCTCTGAAATCCTCCAACCTTTTCCACAATGCCAGCGAACTCCATGTGCTCATCCACCTAGTAGAACTGTGTCTTCCCATTGTTCACCATCTGACCAGATACGACTATGTAGTGATCCAGGCATCCCACCAACTTCTCGACTGCCTCTCTGTGAACTCTCGAGAAAATGATAATGTTATCCGCATAGGAGAGATGAGTGATAACTGGGGCCTTTTTTCGGCACCTGTACACCATCTCTCGATCCCCCTTCATCAGTCTATCTAGACTTCTCGAGAGGTAATCCGCCGCTAACACAAAGAGGGAAGGCGATAGGGGGTCCCCTTGTCTCGGCCCCCTGGAGGACTGAAAGAAGCCTGCCGGACCACCATTCACCAAGATAGAAAACCAACATGACGAGATGCATCTAGTAATCATACCCACCCAGGCTGGTGAGAATCCCATCTTTTCCAAGACCATGAGCAGAAACGGCCACTGGACTCTATCATACGCCTTTGTCATATCTAACTTGAGGGCCAGATTGGGCGATCTTCCTCTACTCGAGAGATCCTTCCCCAGATCATGTATCAACTCTTGAGCTAGGAGAGCATTGTCACTAAGTAGGCGGCCCTTGATGAACCCACTCTGATTCGGGGCAATGACAAGGGAAAGTAAAGGTGCAAGTCTTGAAGCAAGGATTTTTGTGATGATCTTGTTTGTAACATTGCAAGGGCTGATCGGTCTATAATCCCCCCACGTGACCGGATTAGGTTTCTTCGGAATGAGAATGATCATGGTCGCCGTGAAGCTTCGGGGCATAAACGCCCCACTGAAGAAGTCTCCAATAGCTGCAATCACATTACTCCCCACAATTTCCAAAAACAACGAAGTGAACTCATCCGGCCTGGACACACTATCACCGCTGATTCCAAAAACTGCATCCGTAACCTCCTTCTCCTGCGGCAGCGAACACAGAGCCTCCTGATCAAATGAATCTGGTAGTGTATGGATAAGAGATAAATCGGGCTGTGCAAGGTCCTCAACGTCCGATGTCAGAAGCTGCTGAAAAAAGGCGGCCGCCGGCTCCCTGATCTCTATCTCTTCCGTCAGTGCCTGTCCCCCAACCTCGACCATGTGTATCCTCGACTTAACTCTCTTCTATCTGACTCAACCATGAAAGAATTTCGAGTTCCTTTCTCCATCAGTAGCCCATCTAATAGCCGCCTTCTGCCTCCAAAATTCTTCTTCCATCTTTGCCATGACGATGAGCTCTGCGGACACTCTACTGAATTCGGCTCTATGTGCTGGTGTAGGGTCACTATCATATAAAGTATGTGCCTCAAAAACTGCCTGCCCTGCATCTTTTAGGTTCTGGATGATGTTGCCAGAACTTTAAGAACTTCTTGATCCTGATAAGCTTGAGATGGAGGTTCATCATGCCATTATACCCTATTTCTACCGCCCATACTCTGGCAATCTCGCCCCTAAAAGTCTCATGTCTCACCCACATATTCTGAAATCTAAAAGCCGCTCTTGTGGTCTGGACAGAAAATTGACATCTCACCTAAAGAGGCGCATGATCTGAGCTGAATCTCGCCAAATGTGTCACTCAGGTCGTGGCAAAAACTGATGTCCAATATTCTCCAATCAAGATGCGGTCCAACCTCTCCCAAAGTCCCCCCCACGTGAAGATCGGTCCATCAAAACCTGGGTCAATCAGCTGGCATTCGGCAATAGCATCTGCAAACTCCATCATGTCTCTGTGTCTATCTGTGTCACTCCCCTGTCTCTCTTAATTGGTCAGGAACATGTTGAAGTCTCCTCCCACTAACCACGACCTTCCCTCCATAGTCAGCGAGATGTCTCCTAACTTTTCCCAAAGTGTCTGTCTTGTCTCTCTCGTATGTCGCCCATAGACTATGGTGATGTAGATCGGGAAAGGGAAGACTGCAGCAGACACCTTAACGTGTAAGGCCTGTCTCGAGTCATCAACCACTTCCACTGTCCAATCCTCATGGGCAAGAATCCAAATGTGACCACTTTCATCGGATCTCGCAAATCGAAGGCCCTGGAAGTTTTGTCCTAAAGCTGGCGGTGTCCTCTGTGGTTCAATCACTGCCGCAAACAGAATCTTGTGTTCCCGAATCAAATATCTCAGATGTCTCTTAGTACGGGCATTCGCCACACCCTACGCGTTCCATATTAGGAACTGGCTCGTCATGAGGAAACAAATCAGGAATTGCGCGAGGTAGAAACCCTCGCTTTCTTCATCAGTGCTTTAATCACAGGGCGGCGGTCCCCATCGCTGGCGATCTCCATCGGTGGGCTCCCATTTCTGGCAGCCCCAATCCGTACCCCCTTTGCCCTTCTAGCCTCATGGATAATCTGTCACGCCCGCACTTCCTAAGGATAGGAAGCACGGGGAATCGTGACTCGTGGGGGAATTAAGAAGCGGGGAAGAAGGGGTAGCAATCAAGGAAGTACGACATATCGATCAAAATACGAACTTTCATTTATCACCAAGATTTCAAATCCCGAAGGTACATAACGTGAACGACATAGTTTGACAATTCAAAGGAAATCAAAGAAATTCTTAAAACTTGGCATAGCGGAAGCATTTGAGAGTTAGCTACTACTATGTATGAAGACACAATAGCAACCGGATCATTTATTGAATACTGTCTCTGTCCAATGCTCAACATCCTCCGTCCCCCGTCTACGCTCAACCTGCACATAGGGAAAACATATGCAGGGGCTGAATACTTGATGCACTCAGTGAACTCATGCCCGGAATACATTCATCGTTAAGATATGTCAAGCCATCATTGAGTGAAACTCGGGTTTTACTTTAAAAGGCCGAGAAACACTAAATCATTCCTTAAAAGGTGTCTGTAGACACATATCATTATCATCCTCCATCATATACCATATCTGAACCATCATGTGAAACGAGAATGTGGCCACAAACTCGATCACTGGACCGGCCGACCACAAAGGACGTCTCACGATCCCCATCAGTGCACTAGTCCGAGTAGGGACTCACTCCCTAGTCAGACCCGAATTCGTTAACCATCAAAGTCTAGTAGGACATTATCCTAGTAGACAATCAGATAGGCAATTCAAAACATAAAATACGGCATGACATACTATTTTAACCGCCCTTATCTCACCATAACATATCATTTCAAATAAAAGAGTTTAAGTAATAAAGCCCACCTCAAAAGCTTAGGATTTCCGTAAAAAGTTCCTCGTTCTGACTTTTAGCGTGCGTGCAAACCACCTTCTCGGAAAATACATAAAATTCATATCAAACTTCTGTAACGACGATAATTAGAATGCATGCACTCTAATTAAAATCTTTTAATTCTCTTTCTCGATTTTCGCGCTTTTCGGTTACTCGGCGGCCGCCCAAGGCGTCGCGTGCGACGCCGGTCAGCCGCTTAAGCTCGTTCTTTCCTCTGTTGGCTCCTCGTATTTTCCATAACGTCGAAAAATAATTTCTAAAATTATTTAAGCGTTTACTTTAATTTCCATAATTATTTACCGTTGAAAAAGTATTATTTCGTACTTAGGTAAATTATTCATCCTCCAAAATATTCCGGGATTTAATTAAATAATTTCCCCCGAGTAAACTCTCCATTACCGGCCCGGAATTAAATTTCTTAGCCACTTTATTCCTCCAAGAATTTAGTTAGGAAGCTCCAACAAATTAAAAGTGAGCCCAACAATTAATTAGACTTCCATTTAATTATTAAAAGGCCCATCAAACAAACTAATTAATCAAGGCCCAATCTTTTAAAAAAACACATGGCCCAAAAGATTAATTCCCTCTCTCTCTCTTCCCTCTCTCTCCTCCCTTCTTTCTTCTTTCTCTCTCCCCGCTTCTTTCTCCTTCTCGGCCACCACACAGCAGTCGCCGCCGTCGCCCTCTCTCCGGCTCGACGACGTCGCTGCTGGAAACGTCCGGAGGTCGTGAAGCCATCGTTGCCTTGCCGCCTCCACTCGTCGCCGTCGCAGGGTCGCCGGGAAGCTGCTGCCGCGGAGGGACTTCGCACGGCGTCGCTGCCAGCTGGAGTCACCGGCCGCTGCTGCCTCTCGTCGCGTTGCTGCTGCAGCCGTCGCCACCGGGAGCCGTCATCCGCACCGGGGACGTCGAGCGCGGCTGTCCGCCGCTGCCCGTCGCCGGCGGCGACTTCTCCTCCTCCGAAACCACTCCGAACCCGCCCGAAAACACCCCGTAAAGGCTCGCAACACGTGTTATTAACATAAAGCTAAGTTCTTTCTAAGTTTCGGTTACGCGCGGCGATCGTTCGGAAGGTTCTACGTTACATTCTACTTAGTTTGATTATGGAAGAAAAGCTATGGCACAAGGGTGTATATCATGTATGCAAAGCTAGTAAACGACTCATGCTTTGAGGATGGAAGGAATGGTATACCTCAAGAGCTTAAATTTGATGGTGGTTGAACAAAAAAATGGTGGAACCAACTTCTTCTTCCTCTTTCCTCTCGGCTTCGCCGCTTCTCCTTCTTCTCTCTTCTCTCTTTTTTTTGTCAAGTTAAAGTGATGAGTGGGTTAGAGGAGGGTGTAGGTATTGAGGAGGGAAGTGGAGGGGTGGAAAATAACCGATCGGTCATCGTGGGGGAAGAAGGAACCGCCGACGTGGGGGGAGGAAGAAAGAAGAGAAAAGGAAAAGAAATTGGGCTTAGCTAAAATAATTTCATACTTGGGCTTCAAAGATTTAATTTCAATTAGGCTAGAAAGGAATCAACAATTAATTACAAGCCCAAGTTAAAACTATCACTTGATGGATTTAAAGAGTGATTAGATTTAATTTATCTTATTTATAATTGAACTTCAAATTTATTATTTTGGAAAGTCCAAAATAAATTCATACATTATAATTTTTTTCGTATTTTCCCTCGTCAATAAAAAAAAATTCACGGGAACTTTATTAAATTTCGTTATCTTGTCTTCACAACGATTAAAAACGCCCAACGAAAAAATTATAATATTTGGTGTTGTTCCAAATATAATTCCTTCAATCGTTCCTCGATTTACGTGCGTCATCTTCCATAAAAAGTACGGGCGTTACATTCTACCCACCTTAACAGAAATTTCGTCCCGAAATTTGCTCATCTCATACTATCATCAATCATACTCCATTCATCATCACGTCCAACATCATTTGCATAAACATTTCTCATTTAAAAACATTTTACCTTCTTTCTTGTTGAGCACGGCGAGACGTCACGCCCACATTTTCACCACATGTTGTTGCTCAAGATCCAATATCTAGAGGTATAGCATAATGTTCGACCCCTTAGCAACTCGCTATTAGCGGTATGTAAAAGCTGAAAAAAATTTAACACCTCGTGTTCGTGGTTATATCGATGCCTCTAGTTGGTGTATTACTTTTACGCATATCAGATTGTAGAAACTTTTTCCCCCGCGTGCATTCGAAAAGCTCAACCTCACCCTTTCCTCCAAGTCTAGTATCAAGAACTCGAAAATTGATCAAGCAGTCTTACTTGGATATGAACTGATTTCAAAAATTGTAGCAACACTGCTAAAAGTGTCTTGATCAGAAAAAAAGCTGCAGAATTGATCAAGAAAACAAGAACAACATTTCTAGCTCGACTCTTCTTAATCTCATCACCAACTTGAGAAAATTGGTTTGTAAACAAAGCAAGGACTAAAGCCATTGAACTTAACACATCCATTCTGAGATTTAAATGGTTTAAACGGTATCAAATAAAAACCAAAGAGCTTGAGAATTTACTCTGATGAGAGCTCGAAAGAATGTGAGATAGGTCATGAAAACAGGATGAAACTGAATTAAGTCTCAAATTCCATAGTAGGCTGCCAAATAAGATTTTTCAATTGTCAAATCAAATTTGCAAAATTCGGCATCAATGAATGATGGTTCAAACATGTCATGACATGAGATGGTCAATCGTGGAAGTATTTAGAAGCATGGAAAAATGTCATAAAGTAGCACTGATCATGGTTCGACGACATCAGGTTATTGAATAACGAAATCACATCAATGGATTCACAGGTTTGCAACCAACATGAAGTGAACTTTTTAGGAAAATCAGCTAGATCAAACACGTTAAGGAAAAAGAGAACACGATAGCCTTAACTTGGTGTTGCAAGAAGAAAAATCATTGCATGAACAATATATATAGTGAAGTTGAGCTAAAAAGAATTTCACTTCTGCAAGAAAGAACTTGCCACATGCATATTTACGAAATAAAAAGGTGTAGAAAAGTGCCAAGAGGAATATTTCATCCTTTGGAAAAAAACATGTATGGGAGATGTGATCATACTGAAGGTCATAACTGCAAACAACTTTAGGAATGAAGTTCAATAACGAAAGCTCATAAGGTCAAAATATTGTCCTTACGAAAGATGAATCAAAGAAGACTACTAATCAAGATGTCCAAAGTTACAAAGGCCAGCACCAATTTTTAAGAACTGCAAGTGAGTCATGACTCGATATAGGAAAAGAAATAATGGGCATTACTTGCGATTTGTGAGTCGAACAAGGTCTTAAATAGACGAGGGCTCACCGTTAATTGAAAGGTTCCAAAAAAAATATTTCTTAGAATCCAAGTAAGTACTGTTGATTAAAATCATTCATTCTAGCTACGAAAGTCACACTCCCTCGCTCGTCTTTCTGAGGCCGAACATGGTAACATCGTTCTAAGAAACTGTGGATTCCAAGTTGATATTCATCACGTCATTACAACCAAATAATTATAGTCAATCAAAGGCCATATCTTCTTAATATTCTTGCATATTATAACAACCATTCTCTTAAAACATTTTCATCATCTGTGTGCTTCTCTGCCTCCAATAAAGGTCGTCTCCATCGTGTTGCTACTTTTAGCAAAATTATGCGAGATAATGTTATATTAATTTGCATCACGAGTATGATCTCTTGTCGTTGCACAGCTACATCACTTAGCATCAGTTCTTCTTGTCTCGCACCTTTTTCGTGTTTGAAGCTTCATTTCATCTTCTCTATCCTCATCTTCTTGAAATCTTCCTCGCATTTTTTTCCTTATCGTTCACGAAAAATGATAGAAAATAGTAAAATGGTTCACACACTAAGCTTGCTCTAACGTTTCGCGTCATTCCAAAGAAATAACAAAAGTTCACTGGTCCACCGACCTCCATTCGCATTCTCGCTCTCCTTGCCTCGTCGTGCCTTGACACATTAGGGATTCACCCCACACTTTCAGATTCTCGTTGGTTTTCATCGCTCGGGAAAGCGATGGATAAATTGTCAACTTACAACTATAGTTCGCGCACGTTTCATCTAGCTTAGTCTTAGGCACTCTAAGTTCACAACACATTTCACCACCTCATAGATCAACAAATATCACATTTAAAGTCATTCATACCTCAAATAACAAGTATAATACATAACATTTCGCTTCCCAGAACCCAGTGCTTTCACATTTCACATCTACTTTCAAAACAACCATTTTCTTCAAAACTCACACTTTTCTCAAATATTTCAACATCTCACTTTCAACTTTGAAGTACAAGTTTTGAATCAAAACTCAATATATACTTGAACATCAACTTTCATCTTTCATATAAAAACAAACAATCCATCGTCCCTCATCGAAACTCGTTCTTTTCTCAACATTAGCAAATACTCTTCTCGAAATCAATCTCTCACAGAAAGATTCTACTTCTTCCTTCTTATAAAACTTTTCTCCTTTTTCTTTCTCAAAAATTTTCGCATCTTTCTTTCTCCAAAACTTTCTAATAAAAATTTTCACATAAAAAAAAAATATTACCTCTTTCTTGGTTGAGCATGGTGAAGCGGGATGTTGAGCCTTCAATACACAATTATTACTTTAATTTATTATCATTTTAGTCTAGCGAAACAAGTCTAGACTAAGACTGAATAAGACTCTCGGGTCCAGAGCGGAAAGAAAAATTGCTCTGATACCATTCTGTCACGACCGCGCTTCCTAAGGATAGGAAGCACGGGGAATCGTGACTAGTGGGGGAATTAAGAAGCGGGGAAGAAAGGGAAACAATCAAAGAAGTACGACATATCGATCAAAATACGAACTTTCATTTATCACCAAGATTTCAAATCCCGAAGGTACATAACGTGAATGACATAGTTTGACAATTCAAAGGAAATCAAAGAAATTCTTAAAACTTGGCATAGCGGAAGCATTTGAGAGTTAGCTACTACTATGTATGAAGACACAATAGCAACCGGATCATTTATTGAATACTGTCTCTGTCCAATGCTCAACATCCTCCGTCCCCCGTCCACGCTCAACCTGCACATAGGGAAAACATATGCAGGGGCTGAGTACTTGATGCACTCAGTGAACTCATGCCCGGAATACATTCATCGTTAAGATATGTCAAGCCATCATTGAGTGAAACTCGGGTTTTACTTTAAAAGGCTGAGAAACACTAAATCATTCCTTAAAAGGTGTCTGCAGACACATATCATTATCATCCTCCATCATATACCATATCTGAACCATCATGTGAAACGAGAATGTGGCCACAAACTCGATCACTGGACCGGCCAACCACAAAGGACGGCTCACGATCCCCATCAGTGCACTAGTCCGAGTAGGGACTCACTCCCTAGTCAGACCCGAATTCGTTAACCATCAAAGTCTAGTAGGACATTATCCTAGTAGACAATCAGATAGGCAATTCAAAACATAAAATACGGCATGACATACTATTTTAACCGCCCTTATCTCACCATAACATATCATTTCAAATAAAAGAGTTTAAGTAATAAAGCCCACCTCAAAAGCTTAGGATTTCCGTAAAAAGTTCCTCGTTCTGACTTTTAGCGTACGTGCAAACCACCTTCTCGGAAAATACATAAAATTCATATCAAACTTCTGTAACGACGATAATTAGAATGCATGCACTCTAATTAAAATCTTTTAATTCTCTTTCTCTATTTTCGCATATTTTCGGTTACTCGGCGGCCGCCCAAGGCGTCGCGTGTGACGCCGGTCGGCCGCTTACGCTCGTTCTTTCCTCCGTTGGCTCCTCGTATTTTCCCTAACGTCGGAAAATAATTTCTAAAATTATTTAAGCGTTTACTTTAATTTCCGTAATTATTTACCGTTGAAAAAGTATTATTTCGTACTTAGGTAAATTATTCATCCTTCAAAATATTCCGGAATTTAATTAAATAATTTCCCCCGAGTAAACTCACCATTACCGGCCCGGAATTAAATTTCTTAGCCACTTTATTCCTCCAAGAATTTAGTTAGGAAGCTCCAACAAATTAAAAGTGAGCCCAACAATTAATTAGACTTCCATTTAATTATTAAAAGGCCCATCAAACAAACTAATTAATCAAGGCCCAATCTTTTAAAAAAACACATGGCCCAAAAGATTAATTCCCTCTCTCTCTCTCTCTTCCCTCTCTCTCCTCCCTTCTTTCTTCTTTCTCTCTCCCCGCTTCTTTCTCCTTCTCGGCCACTACACAGCAGCCGCCGCCGTCGCCCTCTCTCCGGCTCGACGACGTCGCTGCTGGAAACGTCGGGAGGTCGTGAAGCCATCGTTGCCTTGCCGCCTCCACTCGTCGCCGTCGCAGGGTCGCCGGGAAGCTGCTGCCGCGGAGGGACTTCGCACGGCGTCGCTGCCAGCTGGAGTCACCGGCCGCTGCTGCCTCTCGTCGCGTTGCTGCTGCCGCCGTCGCCACCGGGAGCCGTCATCCGCACCGGGGACGTCGAGCGCGGCTGTCCGCCGCTGCCCGTCGCCGGCGGCGACTTCTCCTCCTCCGAAACCACTCCGAACCCGCCCGAAAACACCCCGCAAAGGCTCGCAACACGTGTTATTAACATAAATCTGAGTTCTTTCTAAGTTTCGGTTACGCGCGGCGATCGTTCGGAAGGTTCTACGTTACATTCTACTTAGTTTGATTATGGAAGAAAAGCTATGGCACAAGGGTGTATATCATGTATGCAAAGCTAGTAAACGACTCATGCTTTGAGGATGGAAGGAATGGTATACCTCAAGAGCTTAAATTTGATGGTGGTTGAACAAAAAAATGGTGGAACCAACTTCTTCTTCTTCCTCTTTCCTCTCAGCTTCGCCGCTTCTCCTTCTTCTCTCTTCTCTCTTTTTTTTGTCAAGTGAAAGTGATGAGTGGGTTAGAGGAGGGTGTAGGTATTGAGGAGGGAAGTGGAGGGGTGGAAAATAACCGATCGGTCATCGTGGGGGAAGAAGGAACCGCCGACGTGGGGGGAGGAAGAAAGAAGAGAAAAGGAAAAGAAATTGGGCTTAGCTAAAATAATTTCATACTTGGGCTTCAAAGATTTAATTTCAATTGGGCTAGAAAGGAATCAACAATTAATTACAAGCCCAAGTTAAAACTATCACTTGATGGATTTAAAGAGTGATTAGATTTAATTTATCTTATTTATAATTGAACTTCAAATTTATTATTTTGGAAAGTCCAAAATAAATTCATACATTATAATTTTTTTCGTATTTTCCCTCATCAATTAAAAAAAATTCACGGGAACTTTATTAAATTTCGTTATCTTGTCTTCACAACGATTAAAAACGCCCAACGAAAAAATTATAATATTTGGTGTTGTTCCAAATATAATTCCTTCGACCGTTCCTCGATTTACGTGCGTCATCTTCCATAAAAAGTACGGGCGTTACATAATCTGGTTGTCCGCGGTCCCATCATGCAGACTCAAGGCCATAGACGACTCTGTCTCGGGGTCCTCATCCTCCAAGATATCAAATCTGTTGCTATGAGCTCCGAGTCCCATATAGGCTCCCGGTCAGTTATTCGGTTCCCTCTAAAGGTGGGTGATAGAGATCTCGGTCTGCTGTGTGACTCCCCCCCATCATCAGTCTCAAATCGGTCTCTGATACGGCTCGGCCCTCAACCTCCTCTAGCCTCCTCATCCTTCTTCTCTCTGTATATCTAGCTCTGCTATCTAGGCTTCTCTTATTCTTTTTGTTGCCCTTATCAAATGGGCGCTGGTCAAGCATGCCCGAGTTAGGCGCAAGGAGAGGCTCTCGAATCTGTAGGCTGGTACCAGGGTTGTTGTCGTTTCGGCTTGCTACAACTCTGTATTCATACCTTGGTGCCTGAAAGCCCTTGTTATGTTCCTACGCCGCTGATTCCCTCAAAATTGTGCCTTTCTTACACACATGGTTCCAACCCGAATGTGCCTCTGTCTGCACGGCTGGATGATTTCCCTGGGGCTGATCCCCCTGCTCTCCTCTCATCTCATTCTGCTTTTGTTGTGCCGGTCTGGAGTAGTCCTTCTTTGGTGGTGTCGGCTTCTTCCCAAATGCATAGCTCTGTTTCTCTAAGTGTCCAACATGTTTGCAGGCGGTACAGTATTGTGGGATCTTATCCCACATAACCTGCGAAGTCACATCCTTTCCCCCAATTCAAAGAATGTATTTTTCTGGAACAGGCTTTGAGATATCTATTTCAATGCAAATGCGTGCATATGACAATCGTGCACGTGTGATAGTGTTAAGATAAATCTGAATTGGCTCACCAAACAATTTACCAATGGAAAATAACATGGATTCTTCAAAAAGATGTATGGGTAAAGCATGTAAATTACACCAAACAACAGCAATGGGAGTCTCAAAATAGAGGTCAAAATCCACGGTCCATTTTAACATTCTCATCGGGTGATGCTCAACAAACCAGGTATTATTGTTACTAGCTCCAAATAAGATTTTCACATAGTCATCAATCTCAGATAAGGCAATGAGGATATGCTTAGCATTAATGAAGTTCCAGCTTAGCGTACCTTTCAGTTTGAAGTTGGACAGGGCCTTGCGACTCAAGTGGGGGGCTGGGATGGAGTGTGAGAATTTTCCAATCAGGGCGAGTCCCATGCGACCTGCGAGTTCAGTATTATCAGTATCAGGTATATTAAGGCAAGGAATACCATCCTTCCGGGTTGTCGTGCCCCTTTGCTTCACTTTATTGGGGTCCAAGATGAAAGGCTCGGTCGGCGTCCTAGGCTGACCGCTTTTAAGCACATCCGCCAAGGTCTTGTTTGCCTTCACCAATGGATTTGCCTTACCTTTATTAGATCCCTTCAAGGTGCGGGATGAACCTTCCTGACTAGGTTCTGGTATGAAAGAGCGATCCATCACAGCTATCCATTCCGGGGAGGGTGTGGGGGAGGTGTCTGTCTTGTTGGATTTGGTTTTTTTAGAGGATGATTTGTGGTTGGATATGGACTTGGATGACCGAGAGGTTCGGGTAGAAATACACTTGTGTGGCACTATTTTTGTAGGGGGGAGTTAGAAGAAGGTAAGAAGAGATGAGCAGCTTTGGGGTTGAGTTTGTGTTTTGGTTGTTTGGGTGATGTATGGAGAGAAGAAGGGTTAATATTTAAGGCTTCTTGGATAATGAATTTTTCGAAAGTCATGCACCTTTAAATTAGAAGCCTTGTTAGCTATGGGTGCGTTTCTCACCCCCGGGATGGATGCTAGGATCAGGTCAATCTTTTCCCACGTGCCAAAATGTCGGTCAATTGCACATGGTCCTACCACGGTTGATATGGCACGACTGATCTCGGTCTAGTTTGAACTCTTTCCTTCTTCAATTTGTAGCAGACGCGACTCCTCCAAATCATAAGAGGCATGTATTTCATGGTCAAAAGAATGAGTATGCATCGATTCTTTTCCGGCAACCTCCAAATCAAGCGGAATGACACCACGATCCCCCACAAGCCCGGTTCTAGTCTCTTCAATGATCACCGTCAACCCAGCCGCCGCACCACGGACAAGGCCGACGTTGTAAAGACCTCAGCTGCTCCACCCATAAATCGGGAGTTACCCCCTCCGACGGCGTTGTTATCCCATCGGTTCAGCTCCGGTGATATCTCCTCCTCCTCCGCCAAACCACCGTCTCGCTCGCTTTCCCCGACATGAGGGTTAGCCATGGCGGAACCCTAGAGAAGTAGGGCTAGCTGCCAGCAAACCCTAGCCGCCAAACGCCCCCGCCTCCAAATCTGGTGAACTCCGACCACCTTCGACCGGACACCACCCCAGAAGACCAACACTGACTAGGACACCCAAAGCTGGTCGGACAAACCAGCTCCGGCAACGGGAAGAACGGAAAAAATGCGAAACCTAAAAAAACCCTAATTTTCGCCGCCGCCTTGTACAACCACCACAGGCGCCGGCCGACCAGGAACCATCCACCACCCAACCCAGCAGGGACTTACTTTCACTACCATGGCCTTCCTCATTGGAAAACAACGTCCGGCCGCTTGAAAAAGAGGCGACGCGGCTGCTGTACCAGAAACGAAGAACACAACGAAAAACATGAAAAAACGAGCAAAAACTAAAATTAAAAATGGTAGACACGAAGAACAAGACACGAGGAATCAAATGAGACAAACTAGAACCAATTCCGACGGGTAAAACTCAAGAAATCAGTGATTTCTGCATGGCAGAGATCGAAAACCTAGAGAGCTTTTTCGTGATTCCTCCAAAAAATATTCAAATGAGCTCGTGGTTCTTTCGAGTTTTAATTAATAGTGTCATTTTAAGGGAATCTAATTGTAGTGTCTATTAAGTGAATCTAACTCACCAACCTCCTCTCACGATTATGTAGCAAGTTATATAAAATCATCACAGAATGTGTCACTCAAATGTGAAATTTGTGTGTCCGACGACCGAGACATCCTGGATCGAGACTTCCCTGTACTAATTCATAGTATAGCGGGTTGAGGGTTTTGAATGTGGAATTTGTGTGTCCGACGACCGAGACTTCCAGGATCCTCTGAGTTCCTAGACCTTGTGAGCTAGTGGATTCTCTGGGTTTGCGCAGCTTGACCTAGCATAAAAGCACACACTCAGTTTCCGAGCAGTTTCAAATGGCGCCATTCCCGGGGATGGATGGCGTAGTTTGTGATTGTGTTTAGAGATTTTGGCGTACATAGTTTTGATTTTTCTTTTCTTTTTATTTTCAGTTTATGAGCAGAGGCTCACGGTTTGGACACTGGGGTAACTCATCTGGGTGGAGGAACGATCAGTTTACTTGGGATTATCTACGGGAAATCCATTTCCGTTTGGTTCAGAAAGTGACGAGGATTGGAGTTCGTCAGGAAGAGAGGATCCTGAGTCATCTTCAGAAACAGAAACAGAGGAGGTAGAGATCAGAGACATGGCGCAGGTAGTCGATCCAGATCCTGAGATTGGTTCGCTCACTGCCTATCTAGATGGTGAGCCAGCCCAGGCTATAGTTATGAATCCGCGTCAGAGGGCCATTGATATTAAGACAAATGTGCTAGGCATTCTACCGACGTTCTCTGGGCGTAGGAACGAGTGTCCATACGAGTGTCTAAATGAGTTTAGCAAGCTGTGCAGTATTCAGAAAAGGCCCAACGACACCACAGAGGAAGATTATCGCCTACGAGCAATTCCATTTGCTCTCAAGGGAGAGGCTAACACATGGCTGCTGAGGCTGCCTCAGGATTCCATCCGTACATGGACAGATTTCAAGTTGGAGTTTCTGGATTACTTTTTCCCTTCAAACAAGACAAACGCTCTTTAGAAGGAAATCGTAGAGTGTAAGCAGGAGTATGATGAATCTCTGAGTCAATATTGGTCATGATTTAAGGGATTGTTAGATGCTTGCCCGGATCATAGAATGATCGAGGCAGAAATTAATTATTTGTTTTATGAAGGAGCAAACCCTGAATCCAAGGATCTGGTGAATTCCTCGAGCGGGGGAAATTTTACGAAGAAAAAAGGAAGTGAAGCGAGAGAGATCTTGGGAAAGTTGATAGAGGCCAAAAAGGCGTACGACAGCCCGAGGAATATTATGAGGAGAGGGTCAGTAAATGCGCTGAGGGAGCAAGATGAAGAAAGAGTCGAGGTGAGAATCGATAGGCTTGAGAAAACACTGTTGTATGCAATCGAGAAGACTAATCCACTAGCCTCACAAGAGAAAGAGAAGCCTCCAGGTCCAGGAGAAGTTCCACCCCAGCAATACTATGGCCCTCAAGAAGGAGATTACCATGCCCAGGTTAATTCGATGGGGAGTTGGAATCTAGATGGGAGTTGGAATCAAGAGAGAAAAAGGGATGCACCATAGAGAAACCATCCCAATTTTAGATGGCCTGACAATGACCCAACCCAGCCACCTCCACAACAGAACACCCAGTTTACACAACAACCAGCGAAGCAGACTAACTGGTCTGGGAGAAATCAGGAGGGGCAGAACAACTGGAACAACCGGAATTAGGGCGATCATTCTAATGTTGGGGTTTTGGAGCCCCTTGCACAACGGAAGACTTGTAAAAACAAATGAATCAGACATAGGATCTATTTGACCGATTATGAGATTAATCTATTCACATGTTAACACAGAACTGCATGCTAGAACGCAAATAATTCATGCTCATAGAATATAAATCCTAAACATGAATTCTACGGTTTAGGGTTACCGATTTGATTCTCCAAAGAATCGTCGACTGCTCGCGCCTTCTCCACGATGATCTTCAATACTAGACCACAAATCTTCTGACTGGTGTCCCGAACTGTATTCTGACATCAGGGTGGGATGATCTTATCGAAACACTAGGACTCGAATAAAGAAGACAGAACTTTCTCACGGAGGAGAGCTGAAAAACTCACGGAGGAGAATTAATTAGAAAAAAATCGTCCCTTTCTTAAAATAAGAGTGGGCGAAATTTTCTTCCCCATTAAATTATTTTCTGTCTCTTTTATTCTCCTATTTATAATAGTTCATATTGGGCCTTATCAGGGATCTATGGATGGTTTTGGATATGGGCTCCCCCAATTAGCTTTTTACTAATTAAATTGACTCACAATTTAATACAAGCTTATATTGGAATATTACGAGCAGCCACTACAGACGTAATATTGACCTCCCCATATAAATCCGAAATTACAAGTAATCCGGGTTTCCATTTTGTTTATTATTTATTTCCCGCGCTAAGATATAAATGTCCATTAATTAATTAAAGTCTGCTATGGACTTAATTAATTAACATCCTATTAATTCCAGAGTGGAATTAGCAAGAAACACTTATTTATTATTCATAGAGTAATAAAACTCTAACTTGCCAGTTTCCGAATAATAAAACCTTGTTCAAGCTCCTCTTGAAGACATTATCAAACGAGACTCACCTCGCGCACGATTCAACATAATAGCAATCCTAGCACCGCTAGATAATGATCACCACTACCCAATATACCTGGACTGTTGGGTGACGAAAAACCCGCAACTCTGGTAAGTCAAAGTAGTAGATACTCAATATCATATGCTCAATGCTAACGTAAATTGATTAAAAAATAGATATTTATCAAGACCTCGTCTTTCAGTAGATAGCATAAAGACACGTCTTGCTGTTAGATCCATTCAGTGCTATACCACACCAACATCATCTTATTTCAATAAGGCTTAGAAATAATCGGACTAACATTGCAACCTTTCACGATAGGTAGCCAAAGCCTATCTAGGTTGTGTAATTCTTCTTTTTCTTTAGGGTTTGTTTACTTCTTCTTATGCATTTAAATGTTTATAAAACATCTTATAAACGCACAAGCAAACACAATGTAATAATATATTGATTCTATTCGTGCAAACTGCTCGAATGATACTGAATCGGGTCAAAAGTGGATTGTAGAGTTTTTCCGTACACAAGCAAGATTCTATTCGTGCGAACTCGCTCGAAACATGCTTTTCAGTATACTAAACCTAACAATCTCCCACTTATACTCAAAACATGCTTTCGAGTATACCCACTGCCAAAAACTCTCCCACTTATACACAAAGCAGGTCTTGGAGCTTGATATATCGAACTACCATTCATTTCACATCATGTTTGAAACATGTTGCCACAAAGGCATTTTCTGTGAAAAATCTGCTTGGTTGTTCTCTGATAATATCTTTTCCACTACTATGTCTTTGCTGCGTACTAGATCTTTAATTAATTTCATCTCTTTATGTGAATTCTTAGCTTATGATCTTTTTTGTCCCTTGAGTTAGCCTTTGCTAGAGTAAAATTACTCATAGGCATACTCAAACTTACAATCAAAGCTACTAGGAGTATACTCCTAATGTAAACACATATAATGAGGATGACTTACTAGATCACTGATTAGTCATGAGACTTAGTCAATGTCACCCCAAGGACATTACATGAATGACTGGTAAACTAGAATATAGCGATTAGTCTTTCTCAAGTACTATGGTATATCCATTACCTCAATCAAAGTCCTTTGCCATGGTTAAAATGATATATACTTGCTATGCAAAAGCACAACTAATATCAAACTTAGTACACATCATAGCATACATGAGACATTTATCTGCAGAACTAGTCTCATAATTCTTGTTCTCACTAAGTGTCAAACGACACTTGACTAGAGACAAGACAATTCCATCTTGAATGGTAACAATCTTTTCATGGAATTTCCAATGCTAAAATGTTCCAAGCTATGTATAGATATATGATTCCTAAGAGAATCTCAACATTCTTTCTAGCAATCTTAAAGAATTAGATGCTTAGAATGTAATTAGTTTATCTTAAATCCTTTATCTTAAACTGAGTAGACAACCAGTTTCCTACGCTAGATGTCAATCTTAGTTGTTTGCAACTTTTGTAGATTTCATCATCGTAGTGTACCAATAATACCATATTTAATGCACTTTCAACTTCCTTGCGCTTACAACACACTTAAGGGCACATGTCAAATTCCAAACATTCGACAATCTAGATAAAACACATACTCTGATTTAGATGCATGCCTAAAACCACAAAGGTATTCATAAGCTTCCAATCATGTGTTTCTTGCCCTCTATTACATACCTATTAGGATGTTCCATGTAGATGATTTCTTCAAGACTTCTATTAATAGAAAGCTGTCTTGACAATCATGATACATACATTCTAATTATGTAAGTGCTGATAGACAGAAGGATCGAACAATCTTGGCACAACGACAGCGAGAAGATGATATTTCTCAATGGGCATAGCCCATTGTCATTGTCTAGCCATTTGAGATCCACATTTACACTTGCAATTATACTAGCTCCCACTGACTGACACAACCTGTAGGTAGTATTGCAAGTCTTGTAAAACACGTTGTCTATCTAAGATAGTAGTTTGGAATCTATCATCTTTTCAAGGATGGATATTCAAATGAACCAATTCTACATTGTAGTTGAAGGGATTATGTTCAAGTTAATCTAAGACCGAGTCTTGCGACACTCTTAGACCCATGAACTTGTTATGTTCCTAGAAACGCTCCCACTACGACATGGTTCAGACAATCTTAGGTGTTGAAGTTGATTTTATTAGTGCATAAGCTTCTAATGGTATTAGTCCTTGGTAATGTGGAAAATTCGATATCTCTCTCTGTCCTGAGAGTTATCACGCTGTTAGGCTTTTAGTTCCTTTCTTGATCTTCATACAAGAATTATATCTTTGAAGATTACAGAACTTATAATCTTACATCATTTGGGAGAACCTTAAAACATACCTCAATACTCAACTCCAATTACTTGGATACCTTTCTAACATGCGTTGGAACAACATTACACCTTGAGATGTGCTAGACTAGAGTCGCTCTAGTCCACAACTCGTGTCTTGTAGAAGGTACTGATGATGATAGTTTCTTTAAGGTGTATCTCGTTATATCTAATGCTTATCCCATCAATGATAAGATTTACATGAGTACAACTCATCACTTGATCAAACTTGTCTTAGAAAGACTTCGATTCCTTCTTACATAACTATCTCATTCTTTGAAAGAATGCTTGGATTCGTTAATGGAGATTAGACTCCCACTACTGATCATAACTCTTTGCTCGTCTCCTTATTGGTGTAACCATTGAGACTTGCTAGTCTTTCTACGTTGCACTTCTATAAGTATTCTGAATCAAATGATTCTAACTCATAGTGCATCGAATAGACATTCTCGACTTTCAAGCTATTTAACAAATTGTTAAAATCTTGATAGTCTAGATCAGTTTGAACAATAACTAAGTATTTTCTTGGCCTTAAGACTAAGAGCAATAAATACTCTATCATTCATTGTTTAAGAAGTTGATGTGTTGTTTAATACTCAATCTTGTTGCATCTATATTGTTTCAATACTATGATGCCTTAAACATCAACCATAAAACAATAATTGAGCATTAACAGCTCCCACTGCAACAAAAACCTAACTGGATCAAGATCTCTTACTTAGAAGTTGCATTGTCATGTAAGCCATTGTCCTTCTTTAAAAGAGGTCAATCCAACTTACAAAACATCTTCACTCGCTTTAAACAAAGTTTGATGACAATTCAGGCTCTCTCATTTCCATATCTAATCTTTTGTTCAAATGAACTAGGAAAAATTTAGCCTATACGAATTCGTCATCTGTCATGTTACTTTCCTCTAACAGTAATATAACGACTAATATTCTGATGGTTTTCTACTTTTCGGTTAAACCTTCTTTTAGTAATTTCTTATTACTCCAGGCGATGACTTGAGTCAGAAACTATTTGAGTGATCAAAAGATTCCTCAAAATATTCTGTCCCTTTAGGATAATCCAATCGAATCATCTTGATAGATTCTATTGATATACATCTTTCATCGTTACTAACCAAGACTTGTCGTGCTACTTAAAAGAAAATAGCTTGACCTTATTCCTTAGAGAACTTGCCAAGTACATGCAAAAAGCATTCTCGAACAATCTTCGTGAAATTATGTCGAGGAAATGGAGGACATGAATCATTGAGTATAAACTCCAAGTTTTAGCGATGAGAATCTTATCCATTTTAATTTCCAGTCTACATAATTTTGGCATTCGAGTTCATTTCTTTATGGATCGCAGACAAAATATGAATGACATAATGAAGATTTGGCATATAAACTTATTATCACATACTTATGCTCAATACATAATCGCAAATAACCACAAAACAATTATGTATCTTTCAACTGTAAAATTAAAATTTTGTACCTTCCAGAGGAAGTCAATACGCATTAAAATCTACAATTTTACTGGTCACAACACCGACGAATAGTCCAGAGACCACAGAGTGGCATGGCCGCCTAATGTTGCCTAAGCAAGACCACCGAATTTAGCATTACAGAGTCTCATTTATACAACACACTCCATAACAATGCTCATGTGCTGCTAACAAGATCAAGCTATCTCATAAATTCTGTGTGAACCTCTGAATCTCGCAGTTTCTTAGGATTATTGTCCCTACAGAGCAGGTGGCGATAATATTGGAAACCACATTCTAGTTCATACTATTTATTTTCGAGAAATCCTCCCTCATGAACTCGCTATTTCTTAGGATTATTGTCCCCACAGAGCAGGTGACGATAATATTAGAAAAAGCTTCATAAATTGCATACCAATTGATGGAGACCATATAAAACGCACTTGTTGTAATTATCGCTTAGATATTTTATATGTTTTTTGCATAATTATCACATAAGCAGATAAAACAGATAATCCACTTATAAAGATAAACATCAAATAATCAGATAAATCCATTTAATGCATGGCATTTAAACACATTGGATAATTAACGACAATTATTTAATCTAGTCAAGGGAGAATCAATTAAATAATTATGTTTTATCTTGGATAATTATTATCTTTATTCATTTAGGATTTATCAAGATAGTGTTAACTATCTAAATCCAATTAGGATCATTCTAGATTTTATTTCGATAAAATCAAATCCTTCAATTCAAGATAACCTTGACACTTGATTATCATTATTTAAATCGTTCTAGGATATTACTAGATAGAAACGATTCCATCATAATCCATACGATAAATGAAATCCAATCAACCAAGATTTATACAAATCTTAATTCTATTTAGAATAGACATCTAGAATATATCATACATTACTTAGGATTTCTTCGATAAATAAACTTATCTAAATCCAATTAAATAAGGATTTTCTTATATATTATCTTTATCCTAATCTATCCAGGATATAAATCCAAAAGATAAGGATAACTTAGATTAATGCTTATTTTAATCTATCTAAGATTTGTCTTAATAGAATTAGATCTATTCAAATCCATAGGATAAAATAAATTAATATAAATCTTTATCATAATTCATCTAGGATTTATCTTGGAGTAAATCCATATAAATCCATAGAATAAGATAACATTATATTATAATTATTCAAATCTATCTGAGATTTATCTAGGAACAAATCCATATAAATCTATAAAATAAGAATAAAATATTATATTATCATTATCCAAATCCATCTAGAACTCATATATGAATAAATTCATATAAATTCATAGGATAAGAATAAAATAATATTTTCATTATCTAAATCCAACTAGGATTTGTCTAGGAATAAATCCATATAAATCCATAGTATATAGATAAAAATTAGATTATTATTTTCCAAATATAACTAGGATTCATCTAGGAATAAAATCCATATAAATCCATTAAATAAGGGAAAAAATCTAATTAATCCATGATTTAATTCAGAATCAAATCTCATATAATATATAAAATCCACACAAGATATAATCAAATTTTATTTCCATATTTATCTTGAATTATTTTCAAAATTGAATCCAAGGAAAAACCCTAATCAATTTTGGAAATCGAAGTCACGGAACGAGGCGATGCGACGTCGCGCGGGTGGGACACGCGTGAGCGTCGCGCATAGGACGAAACCCTAGTTTGGCGTCGTCGAACTCGAGTCCGGGAAACTGCCCGCTAAGGGCTCCCACTCGAATCACAAGCTTGCTGGGCCTGACGTCTCCGACGCTACTGCGTCGGCGTGGCTCCAGCCTCTGCTACCTGGAACTCCGCTGCCATCGCGTTTGCAGATCGCCACTGCAATCGTGCAGCTGCGTCGCTGCTCTTGCTGTCCGTCGACGACACAGTTGCTGTCCGGCACTGCTGTCCGAAGACGAAGCAGTTGCTGTCGGAGCTGTTGTCCGTCGCCAACTCTCTCGCTTCCGTCGACTGTCTAGTCTAGGAACTGCCCACGAAGGACTCCCACTTGACTCACGAGCTCGCCCAACTCGACGTCTCCAACGCTGCTGCGTCGACGTCGCTTTGCCGGCGCGACTGCGTCGCGAAATTTCAATTGCGAGCCACCGCAACGTTTCCGCTGTATGCCTGCCACCATTGACTAGGAAGAGCGTTTACTTTCGAGCCCGGGAACTGCCCACGAAGGGCTCCCACTCGATCTGACTTTTCTCTCGGTCGCGACATTGCAGCGCAATTCGTGAATTGTCGGCTTGGAGTTTAATTACTCAAAAGGCAGAGTTCAATTATGTAACGATTCTATGTAATTACTATATGAAAGCATAAAGATTACAATCATTACATGTGAGGAGAAATACGTGAACAAATATTCTTCATTCTCACTTTATGTTAAAAAAAATAACAACCACGCGACGAAAAAAAACATGCGTTCAAGCAATTCACATAACATGAAATTAATCCACATAATCAGATCCAAAAAATTGGCTCTGATACTAATTGTTAGGGTTTTGGAGCCCCTTGTTGGGGTTTTAGAGCCCCTTGCACAGTGGAAGACTTGTACAAATAAATAAATCAGACATAGGATCTATTTGACCGATTATGAGATTAATCTATTCACATGTTACACAGAACTGCATGCTAGAACGCAAATAATTCATGCTCATAGAATATAAATCCTAAACATGAATTCTACGATTTAGGGTTACCGATTTGATTCTCCAAAGAATCGTCGACTGCTCGCGCCTTCTCCACGATGATCTTCAATACTAGACCACAAATCTTCTGACTGGTATCCCGAACTGTATTCTGACATCAGGGTGGGCTGATCTTATCGAAACACTAGGACTCGAATAAAGAAGACAGAACTTTCTCACGGAGGAGAGCTGAAAAACTCACAGAGGAGAATTAATTAGAAAAAAATTGTTCCTTTCTTAAAATAAGAGTGGGCGAAATTTTCTTCCCCATTAAACTATTTCATGTCTCTTTTATTCTCCTATTTATAACAGTTCATATTGGGCCCAGTCAGGGATCTATGGAAGGTTTTGGATATGAGCTCCCCCAATTAGCTTTTTACTAATTAAATTGAACCCACAATTTAATACAAGCTTATATTGGAATATTACGAGCAGCCACTACAGGCGTAATATTGACCTCCCCATACAAATCTGAAATTACAAGTAATCCGGGTTTCCATTTTGTTTATTATTTATTTTCCGCGCTTAAGATATAAATGTCCATTAATTAATTAAAGTCTGCTATGGACTTAATTAATTAACATCTTATTAATTCCAAGAGTGGACTTAGCAAGAAACACTTATTTATTATTCATAGAGTAATAAAACTCTAACTGGCCAGTTTCCGAATAATAAAACCATGTTCAAGCTCCTCTTGAGGACATTATCAAACGAGACTCACCTCGCACACGATTCAACATAATAGCAATCCTAGCACCGCTAGATAATGATCACCACTACCCAATATACTTGGATCGTTGGTGTCACGACCGCACTTCCTAAGGATAGGAAGCACGGGAAATCGTGACTAGTGGGGGGATTAAGAAGCGGGGAAGAACGGGGAAAACAATCAAGACAATGCAACTCAACGATGAAAAGATGAAATTCCATATATTCAAACCAAAGGTTCGAACCCGAGATTACATAACGAAAATGACAGAGTTCAACAGTTCAAAAAAAAATAACAGAAATTCTTAAAACATTGAGTAGCGGAAGCAATTGAGAGTTTGACTACTACTATGTATGAGGACACAGTAGTAACCGGAACATTTATTGAATAAAAATCTTGGCTCATTTCTCAACATCCTCCGCCTCCAGTCCTCGCTCAACCTACACATAGGGAAAACATATGCAGGGGCTGAGTACTTGATGCACCCAGTGAACTCATGCCCGAAATACATTTATCGTTAAAATATGTCAAGCCATCATCGAGTGAATCTCGGGTTTTACTTAAAAGGCCGAGAAACACTAAAAAAAATCATTCCTTAAAATAGTGTCCGCGCGGACAAGCATCGTCCTCCATCATATACCATATCTGAACCATCATGTGAAACGAGACTTTGGCCACAATCTCGATCACTGGACCGGCCGACCTAGGGGATGGCTCACGATCCCCATCAGTGCACTAGCCTAAGTAGGGCATAGACCCTAGTTAGACCCGAATTCGTTAACCATCAAAGTCTAGTAGAGTTTTATTTTAGTAGACAATCAGATAGGCAGTTTCAAAACATAAACACGGCATGACATACTTATATAAACATCCTTATAACACCGTAAACATATTGATTTAAGATGAAACGTTAAAGAATAAAGCCCACCTCAAAAGCTTAGGATTCCCGTAAAAAGTTCCTCGTTCCGACTTTTAGCGTGCGTGCGAACCACCTTTTCGGAAAACACATAACATTCATATCAATTCTCGGTAATGAAGGTATTTAGAATGCATGCACTCTAATTAGAATCTTTTAATTCTCTTCCTCGGTTTTCATGCGTTTTCGGTTATTCGGTGGCCGCCCAAGGCGTCGCGTGCGACGCCGGTCGGCCGCTTACGCTCGTTCTTTCCTCCGTTGGCTCATCGTATTTTTCATGTCGTTGAAAATAATTTCTAAAAATTATTCAAGCGTATAGTTAAACTATCGCAATTATTTCTCTTCGCAACTATATTATTTCGGACTTAGGATAGAATTTATTCATACTTCAAAATTAAATCGGGATTTAATTAAATAATTCATCACGATTAATTATCGGCCCAACAATTTAAATAGAGCCCATCTAACAACTAATCCAATTTAAATTAGAGACCCAATTCTTTTAAAGAAACAAAAGGCCCAAACTTTATCTCGCTCTCTATCTTCTCTCTCTCTCTTCCCTCTCACTCTCTCTCTCTCTCGGTCTCTCTCGGCCGACCGAACACAGCGGCCAGCCGCCGCCGTCCGGAGAGAGGAACGTCGCGACGTCGTGCTGCCTCCCCCCTCCGTTCGCCGCCGTCGCAGACCGCAGGGAAAAGAGCCGTTGCCGTCCCACTGCGCCCGCCGTCGCCGCCAGTTCCAGCGCCGCGGCTGTCTCACAGGGGAGAGGAACGTCGCGGTCGTCGCCGTGGGAGGTCCAGCCTCTGAACGTCGTCAGCACCGGCGAGCACGGCATGTCTGCCGCTGCCCGTCGCCGGCGGTGACCTCTTCTCTTTCGAAATTACCCCGAACGACCCCGAATCAACCCGCAACACGCGTTTTCATTAAAAAGTTAAGTTCTTTCATAGTTTCGGTTACGTACGGCGATCGTTTAGTTGTTTCTTAGTGGATTGTTATATGTTTTGGTTATGGAACAAGAAGGTATAAAAACTTATATGCAAAGCTAAAATAAACTCATGCTTTGATAGGAATGGATTATACCTCCAAAAATGGTTGAAAATGGTAGAAGAAACACAAAAGATGGTGGCCAAATCTTCCTCCTTTCCTCTCGGCCCTCTCACTTTCCTTCTCTTTGATTTCTTTGTGGTGTAATGTGAAGTGTTTAGGGAATGGATTAAAGAGGAGTGGTGAGGCTCTTGGATGGTAGCATTGATGGGGAAGATGGGGAGGTGGAGAAAATGGAGAGTCCCCTCCATGAGGAAGGAAACCGTCGGCCATATGTGTGAGGAAGAAGAAGACATAATCTTTTGGGCTTGTTCCCAATTGTTTGAAAAGAAGAATGGGCTACTAAATTATTTTAATGGTCTTGGGCTCAATTTAATTGGAAGCCCAATATTGAAAATAATACTATTATTTGGTGGATTAAAAAGAATAATTAGGATCCAAATTATTTTGTAGTTAATTGAACTCTAATTTATTTTGAAAAGCCCAAAATAAATTCATACTTTATTTTTCGTATTTTCCTTTGTTAATTAAAAATTCATGGGTCTTTATTTTATTTTGTTATCTTGTTCTTCATAACCAAAAATTAAAGTACGGAAAATCGTACATAATTTATATTTGGTGTTGTTCCAAATATAATATTCCTTCAATCGTTCCTCGATTTACGTGCATCACTATCCATAGAAACATATATTCCTTTCCACGTATTTCATTCGTTTTGCTAAACAAATAGCAATTTCATCGTCATTCTTTCTACGAGACCTTCCACATGTCTCCCATCGTTCACAATTAAAAAATAAAACAAGCACGCTCCTTTTCACATTAAACACATAAACCATAATTTTTCCAAATCTCATTTATCGAGAAGCATAGCATTCCGAAATAATTTTATCAATTATTTCGCTACATAAAATTCAAATTTGTACTTTAAAAAGTACGGGCGTTACATTCTGCCCACCTTAACAGAAATTTCGTCTCGAAATTAACTCATTTCTAAAGAACAAGTCTAGGTACTTCTCTTTCATTTTATCCTCGAGTTCCCAAGTAGCCTCCTCGTGACCATGATGTTTCCAAAGCACTTTCACGGAAACGATTGACTTATTCCTCAACTCCTGCACTTTCCTGTCCAGGATAGCTTCGGGATTTTCCTCATAACTCAAGTCGGGATTCAAAACTATTTCCTCTTGATGAACCACGTGTTTGGGATCGAACACGTACTTTCGTAATTGTGACACATGGAAAACGTTATGCACAGTCCCAAAACTCAGTGGTAGTGCCAACCTATACGCTACGGGTCCCACCTTCTCAAGAATTTCATAAGGCCCTACGTATCATGGCTTCAACTTCCCCTTTACACCAAACCTCGTTATTCCCTTCGACGGAGATACTTTCAAGAACACCTTATCTCCAGTATTGAACTGTAAATCCGTACGCCGAACATCAGCATACGACTTCTGTTGGTCTTGAGCTTCTTTTTTCCTTTGTCGAATTTGCCGCACAATCTCAATCATCTCTTCGACCGAATCTGGCCCGCGTATTCTTCTTTCACCAACCTCATCCCAGTAGAGTGGTGATCTACACTTCCTCCCGTACAATGCTTCATGTGGGGCCATATTTATTGTCGCCTGGAAACTGTTGTTGTAGGCAAACTCGATCAACGGCAGTACAACTTCCCAATTTTCTCCTCTGTCGAGAACCACGACTCTCAACATGTCCTCGAGAGTTTGAATCGTTCTCTCGGACTGTCCATCGGTTTGTGGATGGAAAGCAGTACTAAAATTCAGTCGTGTACCAAGCTCTCGTTGCACACTTATCCAAAACCTTGAAGTGAACCTTGTATCTCGGTCTGACGTGATTATTACTGCCACCCCATGTAGCCGAATGATTTTTTCACATAAATCCGGGCCAGTTTGTCGGATCCATGAGTTATAGGGATAGGTATAAAATGCGCACTCTTGGTGAGGCGGTCTATGATTACCCAAATGACTGTATTCCCTTGCCGGGTCTTTGGTAAACCTGTCACAAAATCCATAGCGATATGTTCCCATTTCCACTCCGGAATCTCCAACGGTTGCAACTTCCCATAGGGTCGTTGATGCAAAGCTTTTACTTGTTGACACGCCAAACATTTCTCTACAAACGAAGCTATGTCCCTCTTCATTCCATCCCACCAGAATGATCCTTTCAAATCCTGGTACATCTTTGTACTTCCAGGATGAGCGGTGTATGGAGTCTCGTGTCCCTCGGTCAGAATTTCATTTCGAAGTCCTTCATCGCTTGGCACACATAGTCTCCCCTCGTAGGTGAGAGCATTATCAGCCTCCTCTCAAAATTTCTCTTGTTCGCCCTTCCTCACCTTCAGTCGAACTTTCTCCAAATTTTCATCATTTCGTTGTCCTTCTATTATCCTTGTTCGCAGATCGGATGCAATTACCAAGGTGGCGATCTTTCCCTTCACGGTCTCCGGAGCTCTCACTACTACTTCCAATCGCATCTTGCTAAATTCGCGAATCAACTCCGCTTCCTGAGTAAGAAATGTCGCCAACTGTGTTGGGCTTTCCGGCTCAATGCATCTGCCACTACGTTTGCTTTGCCGGGATGATAGTTAATGCCACAGTCATAATCCTTGACTAATTCGAGCCATCTGCGTTGCCACATGTTCAAGTCTTTCTGTTCGAAGAAGTATTTCAGGCTCTTGTGGTCGGTAAAAATCTCACACCGAACTCCATAGAGATGGTGCCTCCAAATCTTCAACGCGTGTACAACGGCCGCTAGTTCTAAGTCATGAGTAGGGTAGTTTAACTCGTGTGGCCTCAACTGCCGTGAAGCATAGGCAATCACCTTACCGTTCTGCATCAAAACACATCCCAGTCCAACTTTCGACGCATCAGTGTAAACCACATAGTCTACCCCTGGTTCCGGCACGGCTAAAATAGGTGCGGTGGTCAACTTCTCCTTCAACAATTGGAAGCTAGCCTCACACTCCGGTGTCCAATTGACCTTGGTCCCCTTCTTCAGTTGTTGAGTCATCGGCCTTGCGATTTTAGAAAATCCTTCAATAAATCTCCGGTAGTATCCTGCCAGTCCAAGAAAACTCCGAATCTCGTTTGGGGTCTTTGGCGCCTTCCACTGTTGTACGGCCTCCACCTTTGCAGGGTCGACTCGAATCCCTTCGGCCGTCACAATATGCCCCAGAAAATTCACTTCCTTTAGCCAGAAGTCACACTTACTGAACTTGGCGTACAACTTCTCCGTTCGTAGTGTTTCCAACGTGATCCTTAGGTGCTCCTCATGTTCCTTTTCATCCTTCGAGTAAACCAGCACATCATCTATGAATACCAGGACGAACTTGTCCAAGTATGGATGGAATACTCGATTCATTAAATCCATAAATACTGCCGGTGCATTTGTTAGTCCAAACGGCATTACTACAAACTCATAATGCCCATACCTTGTTCGGAATGCCGTCTTGGGTATGTCTTCCCTTCGTACCCTCAGCTGGTGATATCCTGACCTTAAATCCATTTTCGAAAATACTCCTGCTCCCCTGAGTTGGTCGAACAGGTCATCTATTCTCGGTAGAGGATATTTGTTCTTGAGAGTCAATTTGTTCAGTTCCCGATAATCTATGCACATTCTCAGTGTCCCGTCTTTCTTCTTCACAAACAGCACAAGTGCTCCCCATGGCGATACACTGGGTCGGATAAACCCTAAGTCCAGTAGTTCTTATAGCTGGATTTTGAGTTCTTCCAACTCATTCGGTGCCATCCTATATGGTGCTTTCGATACTGGTGCGGCTCCTGGTTCCAGATCGATAGTAAATTCCAACTGTCGGTCAGGCGGAGGGTCTGGAAAAGCATCGGGAAATACGTCGGGAAACTCACGTACTACAACCATATCTTCCACTTTCCTTTCTTTCTTGTCATGTCCTTGTAGATACACGAGATATGCCAGACGCCCCTTTCTAATCATCGTAGTTGCTTGAAGTGCCGATATTACACAAGTCCGCTGATTCATCGAAATCCCGTGGAAGGTAGAGGGCTCCTTCCCCGGGGTTCGTAATGAGATTTGTCTTTCTTGGCATCAGATAGTGGCATAGTTCTCAGCTAGCCAGTCCATCCCCAGAATAATGTCCACGTTATCCATCGGCATAACGTGTAAGTTGTGAGCCACTAAGCTAAGTTCTCCCACCACAAGTTCTATGTTCGAGCAAGATTGTGAAATTTCTACAAGGCCTCCTACTGGTGAGTTCACGTTCATCTTATGTTCAAGTTCATCAACAGGTAGTCTTAAAGCATTCACACAGGAGTGCGATATAAAGGAGTGCGACGCACCTGTATCAAACAGAACAGCAACAGGCATGTCAAGTAGTGTTCCCATACCTGCCAGATTATCTTGTTTTGGATCTCCCTGTGGGGCTTTAGCTTGCTTGCGTCCCAAGGCATAGGCCCTAGCTTGAGTTGGGTATGGTTGGCGACGCTGCTGCGGTTGCTGAGGTGGTGTAGGATTCCCTCGAGGCCCTTTCGGTGTTCCCCCAACTCCAGTGTTGTTGCTCGGGCACTCCTTGGCGAAGTGTCTAACTCCACCACACTTGTAGCACACGTTGGTCCCGACTCTGCACTCTCCTATGTGGTTCTTCTGACATTTGGCACAAGGCGGTGCTCTCTGACGGAAATCTCCACTTTGGAATGGAGTAGCTTGCTTTCCTTTTCCCCGGGAAGAGTTTGGGGTACCCTGGAACCTCTTGTTGTCAAAGGGTTCGCGGTTCCCGTCCCATTTACTCTTATCCCGAAAATTCTGCTGTGGGGTCGGTGGTGTTGGAGTAGTGGGTGTAACTGTCTTTTCCCGTGGCATCGCTTCCTCCACGTCCAATGCACGAGACAACGACTCGGCATACGAGAGTCTTCCACGGCATGCCAAAGCCATCCTGATTTCGTAACTCAGACCGGCACAAAACTTTTTCGCCATCTTCTCGTCAGTGTTTACCTGTTCCGGTGCATATCGAGACATGTCACATAGGGCACGGTCATATTCTGTCACGGTCATCCGCCCCTGTTTTAAGTTGTAGAACTCGGCCTCCTTTGCCTTGCGGTAGCTCCTTGGAATGTATTTGTCATACAGTTCCTCCTTAAATCTTCCCACGTCAGGGTGTCTAATTGCTCTTGCGTCATTGTCCGCTGCTTAGTCTCCCACCAAAATTCGGCGGACCCGGTGAGCTGGTAGGTCACGCACGATAGGCGCTCCTGGTCGGTCCACCTTAAGAACTTAAAGATGCGTTCTATGGCCCGAATCCAGGTCTCGGCCTTGGTTGGATCTCCCATTCCATCGAATACGGGAGAACGTTCCTTTCGAAAATCCTTCTCGATGTTCCGTTCCGGCTGTGGCGGTGGTGGACGTGGTGGTGGTGGTTGTGATTGTCCTTCAGGACCCACACTGCTTTGGGTCTCGTTGCTTGCCTCATTCTCGTGGTGAACGGCTGCACGTCGGGGAGGTATTCTGTTCAACACATGCGTTAGTACTAAAGTCCAATTTTACCATCACCACACCACACCACACAACCTTTCCAAAACTGATATCACAAACTTTCCCATTCGAACACAACAAGGCAAAACGAACACAACGGTAAAACAACGGAAACTTTATTTAACTTCAAACAAAAGAAGTACGTGATTCCACAAAGTCTTTGCAACAAGAGAACAAAACACAACTTCGAAAGAAACATTACATAGTTCGTCAAAACAAAACATTCAAAAGCTAACAAACAGCAAAAGAAACACTACTCCTCGGGAGCTCTCTCATAATTCGCCCCTTCCTCGCTGTCAACCTCAACCTCCCTTTCAAGGGGCTCTTCTTCGGGGTCTTCCTCATCCTCCATGGGATCCTCTTCGTCTTCAAGGGGTTCTTCCTCATCTTCGAGAGGATCTTCCTCTTCTTCCTCATCATTCTCCCGCACATAAGTAGCGACGTCGATATGCTTATCGACCACAATAACTTCCGTCACGGGAGGTGCGGAGGTGCGCATCCCAAGCCTCCTCCTCTTGGGGAAGTTTGGTTGCGGAGTCTCACTCTCGTACCGACCCCCGCTGTAGGGGCTGAGACTTGATGAGAATGTCTCCTTCCTAGGAGGGGCATAGGGTGGCGGTCCGTCACGAGCATCGACCAGGGCTTCCAAGAGGACCTTCACAAAACCATGCATGTCTCCTTACATACTATAGTCAGGGAGCTTATGCCAAATGTATGACCATGAAGCCTCGTCGGCCCACCTATTCCAAGGCACCGGTAGTCCATCAATCAACCTCTTAATCCCCTCATAGTGCCTCACTCCACAGCCATGAGCGTCCCGCCATAGTGTCAAGTAGTCGGCGACATAAGATATCAAAGGGGCCTTCTCGTCTCTCTCGAACCCGCGATACATTTCCACCGCCCGCAGTCCATTCTTGACGTACCTTCCCCTTAGCGGTGCGTGGATCATGATCGCCATCTACATGAAAGTAAGTTCCTTTAGCAACCAGTCGCAGAAAAAGAATAAAGCAAGGTAGAGAAAGATAAAACGCGTAGAAAACGTCACACGTGCTACCGTGCATATACCTGTCGATTTCCATAAGGAAAAGTCATAACAATTCTTTCTCTTTAAGTTATCATCTAAGGATAGATGTTTCGTATTTTGAAAACGTGGTACTTTTGCAGTTTCGTCAATCCTTCGTTCTAACGCAAATCACGCTTCAGAAGGTAATCCTTGTCTAGTCATCTCATCAACCCTTGGAATTCGTGCCCTTTCGCGCCCCATTCGTACTATCACTTCTAATATGCTTCGTTTCAAACTTTTGCCTTCTTTCGTGTTGAGCGCGGTGAGACGGAGTGTTGAGCCTTAAATGGATACTCTTTTAGTCTAGCGAAACGAGTCTAGACTAGATTGAATAAACGACTCTCGGTCCAGAGCGGAAGGAAAAATTGCTCTGATACCATTCTGTCATGACCGCACTTCCTAAGGATAGTAAGCACGGGAAATCGTGAATAGTGGGGGGATTAAGAAGCGGGGAAGAACGGGGAAAACAATCAAGACAATGCAACTTAACGATCAAAAGATGAAATTCCATTTATTCAAACCAAAGGTTCGAACCCGAGATTACATAACGAAAATGACAGAGTTCAACAGTTCAAAAAAAATAACAGAAATTCTTAAAACATTGAGTAGCGGAAGCAATTGAGAGTTTGACTACTACTATGTATGAGGACACTGTAGTAACCGGAACATTTATTGAATAAAAATCTTGGCTCATTTCTCAACATCCTCCGCCTCCCGTCCTCGCTCAACCTGCACATAGGGAAAACATATGCAGGGGCTGAGTACTTGATGCACCCAGTGAACTCATGCCCGAAATACATTTATCGTTAAAATATGTCAAGCCATCATCGAGTGAATCTCGGTTTTACTTTAAAAGGCCGAGAAACACTAAAAAAATCATTCCTTAAAATAGTGTCCGCGCGGACAAGCATCATCCTCCATCATATACCATATCTGAACCATCATGTGAAACGAGACTGTGGCCACAATCTCGATCACTGGACCGGCCGACCTAGGGGACGGCTCACGATCCCCATCAGTGCACTAGCCTAAGTAGGGCGTAGACTCTAGTTAGACCCGAATTCGTTAACCATCAAAGTCTAGTAGAGTTTTATTCTAGTAGACAATCAGATAGGCAGTTTCAAAACATAAACACGACATGACATACTTATAAAAACATCCTTATAACACCGTAAACATATTGATTTAAGATGAAACGCTAAAGAATAAAGCCCACCTCAAAAGCTTAAGATTCCCGTAAAAAGTTCCTCGTTCCGACTTTTAGCGTGCGTGCGAACCACCTTTTCGGAAAACACATAACATTCATATCAGTTCTCGGTAACGAAGGTATTTAGAATGCATGCACTCTAATTAGAATCTTTTAATTCTCTTCCTCGGTTTTCGTGCGTTTTCGGTTATTCGGTGGCCACCCAAGGCGTCGCGTGCGACGCCGGTCGGCCGCTTACGCTCGTTCTTTCCTCCGTTGGCTCATCGTATTTTCCATGTCGTCGAAAATAATTTCTAAAAATTATTCAAGCGTATAGTTAAACTATCGCAATTATTTCTCTTCGCAACTATATTATTTCGGACTTATGAGATATTATTCTTACTTCAAAATGAAATCGGGATTTAATTAAATAATTCATCACGATTAATTATCGGCCCAACAATTTAAATAGAGCCCATCTAACAACTAATCCAATTTAAATTAGAGACCCAATTCTTTTAAAGTAACAAAAGGCCCAAACTTTATCTCCCTCTCTATCTTCTCTCTCTCTCTTTCCTCTCTCTCTCTCTCGGTCTCTCTCGACCGACCAAACACAGCGGCCAGCCGCCGCCGCTCGCCGCCGGATGTACCGCTACTCGTCGGAAGATGCTGTCTCCATCGGAGAGAGGAACGTCGCGATGTCGTGCTGCCTTCCCCCTCCGTTCGCCGCCTGTCGCCGCCAGTTCCAGCGCCGCTGCTGTCTCGCCGTGGAGAGGAACGTCGCGGTCGTCGCCGTGGGAGGTCCAGCCTCTGAACGTCGTCAGCACCGGTGAGCACGGCATGTCCGCCGCTGCCCATCGCCGGCGGTGACCTCTTCTCGTTCGAAATTACCCCGAACGACCCCGAATCAACCCGCAACACGCGTTTTCATTAAAAAGTTAAGTTCTTTCATAGTTTCGGTTACGTACGGCGATCGTTTGGTTGTTTCTTAGTGGATTGTTATATGTTTTGGTTATGGAACAAGAAGGTATAAAAACTTATATGCAAAGCTAAAATAAACTCATGCTTTGATAGGAATGGATTATACCTCCAAAAATGGTTGAAAATGGTAGAAGAAACACAAAAGATGGTGGCCAAATCTTCCTCCTTTCTCTCGGCCCTCTCACTTTCCTTCTCTTTGATTTCTTTGTGGTGTAATGTGAAGTGTTTAGGGAATGGATTAAAGAGGAGTGGTGAGGCTCTTGGATGGTAGCATTGATGGGGAAGATGGGGAGGTGGAGAAAATGGAGAGTCCCCTCCATTAGGAAGGAAACCGTCGGCCATATGTGTGAGGATGAAGAAGACAAAATCTTTTGGGCTTGTTCCCAATTGTTTGGAAAGAAGAATGGGCTACTAAATTATTTTAATGGTCTTGGGCTCAATTTAATTGGAAGCCCAATATTGAAAATAATACTATTATTTGGTGGATTAAAAAGAATAATTAGGATCCAAATTATTTTGTAGTTAATTGAACTCTAATTTATTTTGAAAAGCCCAAAATAAATTCATACTTTATTTTTCGTATTTTCCTTTGTTAATTAAAAATTCACGGGTCTTTATTTTATTTTGTTATCTTGTTCTTCATAACCAAAAATTAAAGTACGCGAAATCGTACATAATTTATATTTGGTGTTGTTCCAAATATAATATTCCTTCAACCGTTCCTCGATTTACGTGCATCACTATCCATAGAAACATATATTCCTTTCCACGTATTTCATTCGTTTTGCTAAACAAATAGCAATTTCATCGTCATTCTTTCTACGAGACCTTCCACATGTCTCCCATCGTTCACAATTAAAAAATAAAACAAGCACGCTCCTTTTC
The DNA here is from genome assembly GCF_004379255.2 of Salvia splendens. NCBI lineage: Eukaryota > Viridiplantae > Streptophyta > Magnoliopsida > Lamiales > Lamiaceae > Salvia > Salvia splendens. Next base: position 16,396,787 of record NC_056049.1, on the reverse strand, counting down.
ACATTAAACACATAAACCATAATTTTTCCAAATCTCATTTATCGAGAAGCATAGCATTCCGAAATAATTTTATCAGTTATTTCGCTACATAAAATTCAAATTCGTACTTTAAAAAGTACGGGCGTTATAGTTGGGTGACGAAAAACCCGCACCTTTGGTAAGTTAAAGTAGTAGATACTCAATATAATATGCTCAATGTTAACGTACATTGATTAAGAAATAGATATTTATCAAGACCTCGTCTTTCAGTAGATAGCATAAAGACACGTCTTGCTGTTAGATCCATTCAGTGCTATACCACACCAACATCATCTTATTTCAATAAGGCTTAGAAATAATCGGACTGACATTGCAGCCTATCACGATAGGTAGCCAAAGCCTATCTAGGTTGTGAAATTCTTCTTTTTCTTTTGCAAAGCATTGCATAGAACCGACTGTAGTTACCTTGAAGTGGACGACGCCCACAACCAGTCTACTAAGCGAAAGACTTAGGCTTTGTTTACTTCTTATGCATTTAAATGTTTATAAAACATCTTATAAACGCACAAGCAAACACAATGTAATAATATATTGATTCTATTCGTGCAAACTGCTCGAATGATACTGAATCGGGTCAAAAGTGGATTGTAGAGTTTTTCCGTACACAAGCAAGATTCTATTCGTGCGAACTCGCTCGAAACATGCTTTTCAGTATACTAAACCTAACATCTAATTGGGGGAACATGAATCAAAACCACCAGGGGATCTCTTATGTACCGCCACACCATAGGAATTACCCAGGAAATTATCAGAATTCCCAACCTACTTACCAGGGGAATCAAGGGCCAGGAAATCAGTACAACAACAGTTCAGGGGGTCATGGAAACTTTTGCCAGAACCAAGGGAGTGGACCGAACCTGGGTTCAGGACCAAATCCCGGCCAACCCAATTCCAAGCCACAAAAGAATCTTGATGATATGGTGCATGATTTAGTCAGTTCTCAACAGCATATATAGAATAACATGCAATCCAACAATGATGTGGTGCATAAGCTTCAGGACGCTCAGTTGGAGCAGAAGGCAGCAATGGAAATGTTGGCAAAGCAATTGTCCCAGATCGCAACTTCCTTGAACGAGATGCGGGGTAACGAAGGAAAGATTCCTGCCTCAGTAAGGCCACCAGATAGAGCTAACATCAGTCAAATCACTTTAAGATCTGGACAAGGTTATGAAGGTCCGGTGATGAAGATGAATGAAGAAACACCTTCCGAGGAAGGCAAGGAAGGGAAGAACTCAGTCCCTGAACCTGGAAATTTGACGATAGGGAGTACCTTAAGAGGAGATGACCTTCAGGAAGGTGATCTGGGGAAACCGCTACCTAGTGTGGCTGAACCATTTTTCCTAGACCTAGAGCTAGAAGCGGAGAATGAAGGAGTGAGGAAGGAAACAGAAGAGCTTTCAGCAGGAGGGTCAACAGGTGCAGGGAAACAATTGAAACCATTCCCACACCGAGGAGAGGTTAAGAAGAAGAAGAATGAACCGATGGATTTTATGGATATCTTTGGAAAGTTGGAGATAAACCTACCGTTCTTACAGGCTTTGAAATTGCTGGTCTTCAGCAAATTCATAAAGGAGTTCATCACTGGGAAGACAAGACCCAGTGGGAAGATACTGATTGGAGAGAATATGTCAGCAGTGATTCAGAAACGCAGGGTGCCTTCAAAACGCACTGATCCAGGTATGTTCACCTTACCCATTTCCATTGGTGATGTCAGAATTGAGCATGCTATGTGTGATTTAGGGGTATCGATAAATGTTTTACCGCTTTCCATATACAAAAAGTTGGTAGGAGTAGGAATGGTGGATACAAAAGTGGTGATCCAATTGGTGGATAGGTCGTGTATTTGTCCAGAGGAAGTTTTGGAAAATGTTATAGTCAATGTCCATGATTTTCTGTATCCGTCTGATTTCCATGTTATTAAAATGAGTGATAATAAATCTGCTGAGTCTAGCGGCGTGCTCTTTGGAAGACCTTTTCTGCGTACCGCTAAAACCATTATCGATGTATTTGATAGAACAATATGCTTGGACTATAATGGGGAGAAATATACATTTAGCATAGATGAAGCAATGAAGAAACCTTTAGATGTTGAGAATTTGCATGCTGTCGATGTTATTAACCCCCTAGTCCAGGAATTTCTTGAGACCGAGTTGATGCAGGAGCAGATTGATAATTTAGAGTTAAGTCACTCTATTGACAGAGAGGTAGCTGGTTGGTGTGAGGCAATGCACATAAAGGAATTAACGGATGAAGAGTTAGCCGAAGCTATTTCAGAGTTTTGTAAAAATCCGGGGTCAGCCAGGTTAAGGGAATTAGCCCAAGTGGCTAGCATGGACAATTCTTCTGGGTCTGCTAAGGGAATGATAAAACACGCGGCAAAAAAATATCCCTTGCCCTAGGAAACAAGTACCCCCAAGAAGGAACTGAAAACACTCCCACCAGGCCTCAAGTATGCCTATCTGGAAGAGAATGAGACTTTCCCGGTCATCGTCAACAGTAACTTGACCGAGGAACAGGAAAGAGATCTACTGGAGGTAATCAGAAGGAACAAGAAGGCAATAGGATGGACTCTCTCAGACCTAGTAGGAATCAGTCCGGATCTCTGCATGCACCACATTAGGTTGGAAGATGGTGCGAAGGCCTATAGGGACCTACAACGCAAGCTGAATCCAAACATGAGGGAGGAAGTTCTGAAGGAAGTTTTGAAGCTGCTTGCCTTAGGCATCATCTATTCCATACCAGACAGTGAATGGGTCAGCCCAGTTCACATGGTACCCAAAAAGTCAGGAATTCAGGTAGTTAAGAATGACAAGAATGAATTGGTACCCACTCGACTTGTCACTGGATGGAGGATGTGCATCGATTACAGGAAGCTGAATGAAGCTACTAGGAAGGATCATTTCCCATTACCCTTCATTGATCAGATGCTAGAGAGCCTGGCTGGAAAGCAATATTTTTGCTTCCTTGATGGATACAGTGGGTACTTCCAAATCTATGTAGACCCCGAAGACCAAGAGAAGACGACGTTTACTTACCCCTTTGGCATGTATGCTTATAGAAGAATGCCGTTTGGGCTGTGCAATGTGCCAGACACTTTTCAACGCTACATGATGAGTATCTTCGCGGATCTACTAGAGGATTGTTTCGAGATTTTCATGGATGACTTCACCGTATATGGGAACTCTTTCGATTCCTGTTTAGCTAGCCTGGATGTAGTATTGAGGAGATTCCAGGAAAAGAATTTGGTCTTTAACTTCGAAAAATGTCACTTCATGGTACCCGAGGGGAACGTCCTGGGGCATGTAGTCTCGGAGAAGGGCATACTGGTAGACCAAGCAAAGGTCGATGTAATATCAAAATTACCTTACCCTACGAATCAGAAAGAAGTCAGGGGATTCCTAGGGCATGCAGGGTTTTATAGAAGTTTCATAAAGGACTTCGCGAAGATTACTCAACCGCACACCCATTTGCTGCATAATAAAGTTGATTTCGTCTTCAACGAAGAGTGTAAGAAGGCTTTTCAATTATTAAAAGATAAACTAGTGTCTGCCCCTATCATCAGGGCACCCGACTGGAGTCTGCCATTTGAAATAATGTGTGATGCAAGCGACTTCGCCGTGGGGGCGGTACTAGGTCAAAGGATTGATGGAAAAAGTTACGTGAACTTCTATGCCTCGAAGACACTCAACCAGGCCCAGAAAAACTATGACACCACGGAAAAGGAAATGTTAGCAGTCATGTATTCATTCGAGAAATTCCGACCATACTTACTGGGGTCGAGAGTGATAGTTTTTACCGACCACGCGGCTATCAAGTACTTGCTGGCGAAGAAAGAATCAAAGCCAAGGTTAATCCGTTGGGTGTTACTCTTGCAAGAATTTGATTGGGAAGTGAGAGACAAAAAGGGGACAGAGAATAAAGTGGCTGACAATCTGAGTCGGATTTTCCAGGGAGAAACGGAGGAAACTATACCTGACGCATTCCTGGAGGAACATCTGTACTACATAGGAATATCTCCTAGACCTATCAGTTGGGAGGAAATAATGGCGATAACAGGTCCATGGGAGGGTGAAAAAGGGAAGTATCGGTTGAACGCGGAACCATGGTTCGCAGACCTGGCAAATTACTTGGTCACAGGAGAGGTGCCCAGTTCACAAGAAATTTCCCGGGCCCAGAAGATGAAGATTAAAAGCGAGGCTAAGTATTATTTCTGGGACGATCCTTACTTGTGGAGGATGGGAACTGACCAGGTAATCAGGAGATGTATCCCCGAATGGGAGCAGAGGGATGTGCTTAATCATTGCCATGCGTTGGCGTGTGGAGGTCATTTTGGACCAAGGAAGACTGCGAGAAAAGTCCTAGACAGTAGATTTTGTTGGCCTACATTACACAAGGACTCTTTTGAATTCTGTCAAAACTGTGAGAGATGCCAGCAAACTGGAGGAATTTCAAAGCGAGATGAGATGCCGCAAGTCCCAGTAATCGTCTGCGAAATCTTTGACGTCTGGGGGATGGATTTCATGGGCCCATTCCCATCTTCGTACGGGAATACATACATCCTTGTGGCCGTAGATTATGTTTCAAGGTGGATAGAAGCCAAGGCTACCACGACTTGTGAAGCCAAAGAGGTGGCTAAGTTTCTTAGAGCTAACATTTTTAATAGGTACGGTGTGCCCCGAGCTATTATATCTGACCAAGGGATGCATTTCCGTAACCGAACCATAGAAGCTCTGATGAGGAACTACGGAGTCCACCACAGACTTTCTACCCCGTATCATCCTCAGTCTAATGGGCTGGCAGAAATCTCGAACAGGGAGATCAAGGCAATATTGGAGAAGACGGTGAACCCGTCAAGGAAGGATTAGAGCAAGAGGCTCAGCGATGTATTATGGGCTTACAGGACTGCATATAAAACTCCTATTGGGATGTCTCCCTACAGGGCTGTGTTTGGCAAGATGTGCCATTTGCCCGTGGGAGTGGAGCACAGAGCATATTGGGCGGTGAAGGAGTTTAATATGAGACCCCAGGCTTGTGAGGAAGAGAGGAAATTGCAACTTCAAGAGCTGGAAGAGTTAAGGCTAGAGTCGTATGAGTCCGCAATGTGGTACAAGGAGAAGACAAGGCTTTGGCAAGACAAAGACTGAAGTGTCTGGAGAGTCGTGTGTGCTTTGATGCTAGGTCGAGCTTCTCAAACTAGAGCATCCGCTAGATCACAAGGTCTAGGAACTCTGAGGATCTCATAAGTCTCAGTCGTTGGACACACAGATTCCGCATTCAAAACCCTCAATCCGCTATACTATGAGTTAGTACAGGGAAGCAGAGATCGATCCCACGAAGATGGACGCGTAAGAATGCATTTAGAAGACTCTGGAAAGGTGTATGACTGCTGCCACGCAAATTTGGGTTGAGGTGTAACTATTACTAGACTTAGGAACAAAATATGACACTTATACCTAGGAAACTGAAAACATCATGCTAACATCGAATATCCTAATAACTACAAGATACTCCCTCCGTCCCATGCTACTCGCACTTTTCATTTTAGGCCGTAAATTTGGGATTGATTTTTTTGTGTAATTAAAAAAGAATTTTAGGTGTAATGAGACATCACTTAATAAAAGAGCTCTTAACTTAAACTAACATATTAATTAAATGCATTAATTCTAACTTTAATTATAAATAGTGTAAGGACTTTGTGACGAGCCGAAAAGCAAACGTGCGAGTAGCACGGGACGGAGGGAGTATTAAACTAGCTTTCTAGACTGGGCAAACAACTTCCTAATTTAGCTAGACAGAAAGCGAGTAAACAGTGGGGACCATGTTCTAGAAATAGCAAGTACGGAATAAAAACTGCAAATAACAAACTAAAAATTTAACTAACAATGGCGAACATCTCATTACCCGAATCAGATGCGAACATGAAGAAAACAGAGCACAAATCCAGATTCAAGCAATATGTAAAAGTTCAGATGTCGGAAACTTGCAATTAGCCAGAAATAAAACAGATCTACATATGTGAGACGGAATGAAACGAAAATAAGAAACTCAGGCATCGACCACAACTAACTCTGTTCTGATCCAGATGTCGGATGCTTAATCAACTCCAGATCCAAGCATTCTGAACCCAACGACCCACAAAATAAACTCCTTAACTTCCGATTCAACAGATCTGCTCCGATCGACACAAGGTTCCAACAATTCCACTCAAACTCAGTAACCAACGCAAAATCAAACATCTAATTCAGTAACTACGTCAAATTCAAAACCAATCGCATCCATAATCGAAATCAACAACAGCAAAGTAAATTCGAAACAGAAAATGCATAGATAATGAGAATTCAACAGAAAACAAAGCCAAGCTTCGAACGGCGAAGCTCGGTGAAATTCACTACTGCAAAATAAATTGAAAGCAAATAATTGTATCTTCATCCTCCGTGAGGATGGTGTTACCCAACTACTTAACAGCAAAATGAAACCTGAATCGAAACCCCCTCAAGTTCTCAATAAAATAAGTGTGTAGAGTGTGCGAGTGAGCTAAGAGAGCTAAAAGTGCCGAGAGATGAGAACTCCCCAAAAGTCCTTGCTCTCTTCTTTATATAGGTGCAGGGTTGATCTTCTGGAAACCTTCGCAGAAATCTCTATTCTGCCCTTCAGCATCCGTGATCTCCTTCGTCTAGTCATTTTCTCCACAATGCTCACTTTTATCGCCATTTCCCCTCAACATGCAAATCTTCCTCCTTCTTCCTAGACCTGGCGAAACTCTCTACACACCTGGCTTAAAAGATGTGTTAGACCCGATAAATACACGGATTTAACCCCTTAATCAATGCATGAAATTAGCCTTATCAAACTGCTCACACTTAAACCATACTTGTACTCAAGTATAAAGACAAGAAAACGAAATAAGGCAAATTTCAATGCTTGATTATCGTATGACCGACTTTTCAAACACAAACGAAACATAAACTCCTAGATCTAGACACACTAACAGACTCACAAAGAGAAAATAAACACTTAAAGAAAAACACGAAGAAAACACAAAGGCATGAACTAACTTCAACTTTTGGGCAGTCGTCCCCATAAGCTTAAGTTCTATCCGATTCGTCTACAGTCTCCAAATCCTCCCCTTTCCTTCTTCTACCTAATCGGTCTGTCAGTTTGTCAAGATAGCCCTTTGACTCCCCAATTGTTGGATTCACTCGACCGCTCATTCCTCACCAGGGATGTTAGGATCGATTCACTCTTAAGTCAAAGTTATAGCACTGATACGTCGGGTTATGAGAGTTTCTCCTTCCTAGAGTTCCCCTTTTTATCTTCATGGGTCAGGGTACTATTGTTTCCTGCCCTTAGGATTTTTTCTTCTATTCCTCTTCTTTCACCCCCTTTTTTTTTATTTCCCCTGGACTTTGTCCAGCTTATACCTCCGATTTTTTTATTTTATTCCTCCTCTGGACTTCATCCAGCTTATACCTCCTTTCCTGGACTTCATCCAGCTTATACCTCCTTTCCTGGACTTCGTCCAGCTTATACCTCCAGAACCCAATTTTTTATTTTCCTCCTTCTGACTCTACTCCCTAAGCATCAAATGGTGGCCCCTTTTTATACCAGTTAGCTCACAAGGTTATCTAAGGCATCCTCTATCGTTCTTACTTCATTCAAACCCACTTCAGCTTATTAAGGAAAAAGGATTCAAAGTTGACATGCATCCTATCATCAATTTCTCTTACTGAGGGAATATTGCCGTATTATACTCACTAGCTCATTCGACACACAAAAACCTAGACCTAAAGACTCCTATCGATATTAAATACAAACTGTACTACTCCCTCCCCCTCCCTCTTCACTCAAGCTTGTCCCCAAGCTATCCTAGTGAAGGGGTGAAACAGGGAAGTAATAACAAAACACAAAACACATAACAAAAACAACTTCTCACACTTAGACCCAGCAACGGGCTAAGTGGGAGAAGACATATACAACGCAGACTACTAGATACATCAAATGGCATGTAAACTAACACAAGCATAAGCATAAAACAACAAAAACATAAACATCTAAAAACTGAAAGAAAATAAAGAAAAACTGGAAGTAAAGTTACTTGGTCAAGGGGGATCTCAATTTGGGGGTTGGCTCCCGCGGGAGCCAAGCTGCGGTGGAACGTAGGGTCGGGTTACTTTTGCTTTCTTCATCGCCGGCGACTCCAGCTTATCCTTCTTTTTCTCACTTCTCGTAGACACTGGCTTCTTCACTGACACGGGCTTTGATGCAGATGGGGCTGTCAAGGGCTTGGACGCTGGTGGAGGAAGCTGGATGGAGGAACTTCCTTGCCCTGGCGGCTTGGACACACTGCTAGGTCCAGCGGGCAATTTCATCTGGGTCTCGGAAAATTTCTCCTTTAGCCATTTTGTCATCATCATCATCAAGTTCACGGCCTCCACCATACGATCGTTCTATGTAGATGACTTTCCCACCAAAACAGTGATGTGCCCCTTGAGGGCCTGCATCTCCTCCCTGACTCCGCCGAGTTCTTTCCTCATTTCGTTCATCTCCTACCGGACGTCACTGAGCTCCGTTTGCATCACACCCATTTCCTTTATAACTGCACCCAGTTCCTTGTGCATCACACCCACTTCCGTTTTCATCTCCTCGTACTCAACACTGGCAACCGCTTCGACAACATCCTGTTCTGGCTTAACTAGGGCTCCGCTCTGCCGACCTCATAGAAGCAAACATCTTTCCCGTGCATGTATAACAACCCTTTGTTGAAAAAGAAATCCACACTGAAAAGCTCTGGAAGCTCACACATCACTACCTCAGGCGCAGATTTGGCAATCTTCATTATCGAGTTTCGCTGGAGGTAGGCACCTAGGAGGTGACACGTATACATGTGGTGGGAAGGATTTGCGGCCATCTGATGGCAGGCCTGGGCTAACCAATAGCCCAGATGCACTTTCACGCCCTTGGCCATGCACCATGTGAAATAAAGGTCGACTGTAGTCAAAGCAGAGTTAGCAGTCCCCATCAAGTTGTAACTGATAAATGTCTGGGCAAAACGCAGAAGGCGGTTTTCGATATGGAACACCTTCGAGTAGCTCGTCTTGAACTGTCCCACTTTCGGATGCGTAACAAACTCCCAGGCAGCCTGCGGTTTGAATCCGGGCGTGTACTTTGGGGCTCCTACCATCCTTTCATTCTATATGCCGTCGTCATCCTCTACACGCGTGAACAAGCCCATCCTGAGGGACCATTCTCTAAGACTCATCTCATGTTCTTCAGTAAAAAGGCGAAAAGTGATAGAATCCGCATCCAGATCAGTGGTGGGCTTCAGGCGGAAGGTGGAGAAAAACTCCCGGGCAAGTACTGTCGTCACTTCTGCGTCACTATGCTTTAGAAGCCAGTCAAACCCTATTGCGACAATGTACTGACGAAACTCCTCGTCGGAGTCTATGTCACGACCGCCCATACAAGAGGTACCACAAACGCGGCGATCGTGACCGACATGCATGGACAACAATTTAAAAGAACAACTTAATCAAAAGATTTCAAGGTTATATTTTTTTTGAAAAGACCTAAGGTAGTATACTTTTAAAAAGGAATAACGGAAAAAAAAAATAGACTTTAAGAAAACACAACAATTAAAACTAAGTTAAAGCAAACATTAGCTGAAATCTAGAAGAAACCATTTTCAAAAGACAACGTACTACTCGTTTAAATCCTAACACCACCATACATGTTCCAAACACCAAACGGAAAGATTAAGGTCTTAAAACACAATTTAAAACATAGCAGCGGATAAATAAGGTTTCAAGAGAGTCAAGGATCACGCCTATGTATGACGACACAACGTATCCTAGGGTCTTTAGCCAGCTCAACATCCACCGCAACATCCCGCTCAACCTGCAAAATTTTTAAAAAAAATTGCAGGGCTAAGTACTTGTTGTACTCAATGGGCTCATGCCGAAAACATTTATCAATTTATGTCATCCATACCAGTGATCTCGAGTTTTATACGCAGTAAAGAAATTATCACGAGAACACAAAAATGTTTCATAGACTGGCCAGTCAAATAATCTCCCCACTTTTCACATCAATCCAACAATCACAACCACAGTGCGATGAAAGTGTGGCCACACTATTCGCCCACGAGACCGGCCGACTTGCAAGGACGGCTCACGATCCCACCAGTGTACACAGCCCGATAGGGTTTACGGCCCTACTCGGACCCGAATTCGTTTCACAAAACAGCCATATAGCCTAACGGAGTAAACTCATACGAACTAGGCATCAGGCACAAAATCTCATAACAAAAACAGTCCATGGCATGACATAACAGTTAAACCACCCTTGTATCTCCACATAATATTTTTCGGAAAAATAAAGAGGTTTGAAAAGAAAGCCCACCTCGTTCTCTTAGCAAAATCACAACCCAACTTAGCCACTCTCGATCCTCGAGTTCACGACTACACAATACCCTTGTCAAAGACAACACAATTAGTTTCCCCCAACAACACGTTACTATGCATGTCCTATCGATTCTCTCGTCGTTTTTCTCATATTCCCGACCCAACATACGTCACAAGGATGGGAGAACACATCGTAACACCTTTCGATTTATCACACTTGATCACATCATTTAAACCCATTCTTTGGACATACATGTATCATAAAATACTTTTAAACGTGAAAATAATTGTTATTTTAACAAGGTTGAAAACTGGAAGAACTGCGCGACCGTTTTGTAAAAATCACTATAAATTCACCCGACCTCAAAAGATACTAAATTTTGGTCACAACACAGAGGACACATTCAAGTTCATCCATGAAAATTTTCATATCGAAAACACTCCATTTAGTCAGTCATATCACATATTGAACTCTCTGGTCGGAACATACTATTTCTGATAGTATTGCGCAGTTCATTTGAAAAAATCACCATAAATTCATACGATGCCCAAAGAGGCTGAAAATTTAACAAAACACAGAAGACACTTCAAATTTTCATATAGTTCAAGAATCACATCGATCGGAGGTCATCTGGTCAGTCAAAACAGAAAACGAAACATTCATGGCGAGAACTCACGTTTCTGGCAGATTTGCGCAGTCAACTTCAAAAATTTATTAAAAATTCATTTTTCGATAAAACAGGCTAAAATTCACACGAGACACAGAAAACATCTTGACGTTTACTCAGTAAAAATTTCGTAGCAAAATTCGTTCTTTTGATTGGTCGAATACAGATCATAAGTCACTGGTCGAGCATCACAGAATTCTTGTTCAAATTCGGAAATAGGGTTTTTTTAAATTTCCACAACGAAAACACCGATTCTTCATGCTCGAAAACACATAATCATGCTTACACGTTACTCATACACATATTTGCATACAAACTCATATCATTCACCACATATTTCGATCCAACACACATGATTTCAACCAACAAATGCAAAAATCAAACAAGTTCTTACGAACACACGATTTCCCCCCGTTAAAACTTGCGATCTATCAAACCTACACTATCTACATGCATGTAGGACTCAAAACATGGTTCAAAAGAGAAGGAGGAGGAAAAGTGTGCGAATATACCTTCCTTTGACAAAACGAATCGGTAGAAACGTGGAATGGAGCGATTCGTCGGATGTTCTCGAAGATAACTTCAACGGGTTGCAAGAACAAGGGTTGGATGGAGGATTTTTGGAGATGGGAGAGTGGGAGAAGATGAAAAGAATCGAGTGGGAGAGGGAGAGAGTGAAGTGGACGAAAATTTTGGGGAATGGGGGCTAGGGTTTGATAACTTTGTATTTATTTGCTAGGTTTAAGTCCATGAGTGAATTAATTAAATAAATTGTGGAGAATTAAAATAATTCCACAATTAAAAGAATAAAATAAGCATGTGGGGGAGTGGAATTTTCGAAAATTCCATGTAGTGTACAACAAAGAATTTATTTGGTATTTACTTGGAGAATATATTCATAACTTAGGAAATAAAAATAATGAATATAAGGGAACAAATAAATTAAATCTCCAAGTAGGAAATAATATGGTGGGGGCCGAAAATATCAAGAAGTAATTGTACAAGGAAATTATTTAAATCCCCAATTAAATAGAATAGGATTTAAATTAGGTAATTTCTTTATAGGAAAAAAGCTCCCATAAAATAGGCATCAATTGATTAAATTCCCACAAGGAAAATAATAGTATGGGGCGTGTGACATGGAAGGGAAGTAGTAGAAAAATATTCACATCCCCAATTAAATAGAATAGGAATTTATTTGAATAAAGAGGGATTCCACAAATTAGGAAACAAATAAAATACTCTCCAAAATTTATTGGAGAGGGCCGAAAATTGCTAGGCTAAATAGCCAAGGAAATATCCCAACTCTCTATTTATTCTGGGTGAAGAAATAAATTATCGCATGATTTAATTGGATTAAATTCAAAGGATGGAAGTCAATAAAGCACCAATTAAATCAAAGGAAAATAATCCAATCTCCTATTGGAGATTTTCGAAACTCCCAAGGAAAAATAAAATGGAGTTCGAATTTCATGTAGTACAATTTAGGGGTCATTAGTTTGGATTTAATTTGGATTAAAGTCCCAAAACAATTAATTAAATCCACAAAAAGAAGTACTATTTCAATAATTAGGAAGGCCTTATATTTCAATGAATCGACTCGAGAAAGAAATAAATGCATGATCTTATTAATTATTTCCCTTCATTGGAAAAGTATAAAACTCAAGCTCATCAATCACATTAAACACGATAATTCATTCCACGTAAGGTCACTTAAATCACATAGAAGCAAACGTTTCTAAAATTCCAAAATTCCAATAACGTATCAAAAGGGTCACAAAAGTTTGGGATGTTACATCCTTCCCCTCTAAACAGAAATTTCGTCCCGAAATTTAATCGTCTCACACAAACAGCTCGGGAAACATTTCTTTCATCTTATCTTCTAACTCCCACGTAGCTTCCTCGGGACCATGGTGCTTCCACAACACCTTCACGGACGCTATCGTCTTGTTTCGTAGCTCTTGTACCTTCCGATCTCGGCTTGCTTCGGGCCTTTCCTCGTAGCTCATGTCGGGGGTTAGGATCACTTCCTCTTGGTGAATCACATGTTTGGGGTCAAACACGTACTTGCGCAACTGCGACACGTGGAACACGTTGTGCACGTTCCCAAAGCTGGGAGGTAACGCCAATCGATACGCCACAGGACCTACTTCGTCGATAATCTCGTACGGTCCCACAAAACGCGGTTTCAGCTTGCCCTTCACTCCAAATCTCACAACTCCTCTCGTCGGGGACACCTTCAAGAACACTTTGTCACCAACGTCGAATTTGATTTCCATTCGACGCACGTCAGCATACGATTTCTGTCTATCCTGAGCTTCCTTGATCCTTGCGCGGATTTGATGCACAATTTCGGTCATCTCCTTTATAGCGTCGGGTCCTAACATCTTCCTCTCGCCAACTTCATCCCAATAAAGTGGGGATTGACACTTCCTGCCACACAAAGCTTCGTACGGGGCCATATCGATCGTCGCTTGATAGCTATTGTTATAGGCGAATTCAACCAATGGTAGAACAATTTCCCATCTTTCCCCTCGATCTAGGACAACGGCTCGCAACATATCTTCAAGTGTCTGAATCATCCTCTCTGACTGCCCATCCGATTGTGGGTGATAAGCAGTGCTGAAGTTCAGTTGTGTGCCCAATTCGCGTTGCAAATTCATCCAAAACATCGATGTGAACTTCGTATCGCGGTCGGACACGATGGTCTTTGGCACTCCATGCAATCGCACAATCTCATTCACGTAGAGCTTTGCTAACTTGTCCGCGCCATAAGTAATCTTAATAGGTAAGAAGTGCGCGCTTTTCGTAAGTCGATCAATGATCACCCAAATCGCAGTGTTGCCCTTCTGTGACTTTGGCAAACCCGTCACGAAATCCATAGCTAGATGCTCCCACTTCCATTCGGGAATTTCAAGCGGTTGCAACTTCCCATATGGCCGTTGGTGTAAGGCCTTCACTTGTTGGCATGCTAGACACCGTTCCACATATGACGCTACGTCCCCTTTCATTCTATTCCACCAAAATCGTTGCTTCAAGTCTCGATACATCTTCGTGCTTCTGGGGTGAGCACTGTAAGGCGTGTCGTGCGCTTCACTCAAAATCTCATCTTTTAGCGCCTCATCGCTCGGCACACACAAACGTCCATCGTACGTCAAAGCATTATCCGCCTCCTCGCGGTAATGATCAAGCTTTTCGGCTCTCACCTTTGCACGTAACTCCTCCAACTTTCCATCACGTCGCTGGGCTTCTATGAGCTTGGTCTTCAAATCTGGCTCAATCACTAGCGTCGCTATTCTTCCTCCTACTGTCTCGGGCGCTTTCACTATCTCCAAACTCATTCTGTCGAATTCGCGAATCAACGTTTCCTCTTGCATTAGGAAATAAGCCAATTGCGGTTGGTTCTTCCTACTCAAAGCATCGGCTACTACGTTAGCCTTGCCCGGATGATAGTGAATACCACAGTCATAATCTTTCACGATCTCTAACCAACGTCACTGTCGCATGTTTGGCTCCTTTTGTTCGAAAAAATATTTGAGAGTCTTGTGATCCGTATATCTTTCGCATCTCACTCCATAGAGATGATGTCTCCAAATTTTCAGTGCATGTACCATTGCTGCTCACTCCAAATCATGAATCGGAAAATTCAATTCATTCGGTCTCAACTGTCGGGAAACATATGCTATCACCTTCCCATCTTGCATTAACACACATCCTAGTCCTACTTTCGACGCGTCCGTATAGACGGCGAAGTCCTTGTCGGGTTCTGGTACCGCTAGGACTGGTGCTGTAGTCAGTTTCTCCTTCAATAGTTGGAAACTCGCCTCGCACTCTGGCGTCCAAACCACCTTAATTCCTTTCTTTAGCAGTTGCGTCATCGGTCTCACAATCTTAGAGAATCCCTCGATGAATCATCGATAATATCCCGCCAATCCCAAGAAACTGCGGATTTCACTTGGTGTTTTCGGCGATTTCCAATTCTGCACGGCCTCGACCTTTGCTGGGTCTACTTGAATCCCAATTGCCGTCACAATATGATCAAGAAAGTTCACTCGAGTCAACCAAAACTCACACTTACTAAACTTGGCATAAAGTTTCTCCTTTCGTAACGTTTCCAACACAGTTTGCAGATGCCATCCATGTTCCTCCTCGTTATTCGAGTATACTAAAACATCGTCAATGAAAACTAACACAAACTTGTCGAGATACTCGTGGAAAACTCGGTTCACCAAGTCCATGAAAACGGCTGGGGCGTTGGTCAGCCCAAATGGCATCACGACGAATTCATAATGGTCATAATGAGTGCGACAAGCAGTCTTAGGCACATCCTCTCGTCGGACCTTTAGTTGATGATATCCCGACCTCAAGTCCATTTTCGAAATTACGCCCGCTCCTCGAAGTTGGTCAAACAAATCATCAATCCTCGACAGTGGGTACTTATTCTTCAAGGTCATCTTGTTGAGCTCACGATAGTCGATGCACATCCTCATCGTTCCATCCTTTTTCTTAACGAACAACACTGACGCTCCCCACGGTGACACGCTAGGTCGAATAAAACCCAAGTCTAACAGTTCTTGCAACTGTATCTTCAACTCGGCCAACTCCTTAGGGGCCATTCGGTATGGCGCCTTCGACACTGGGGCAGACCATGGTTCCAACTCAATAGTAAATTCCACTTGTCTGTCGGGTGGCGGTCCTGGCAAAGCTTCTGGAAACACATCGGGAAAATCTCGCACCACTGCCACGTCTTCCACTCTCAAATCCTTCTTTTCCTCTCCATTCAAGTATACAAGATACGCCGAACGTCATTTCCTTATCATTGTAGTTGCTTGCAATGCGGAGATTATTGAGGTTCGTCGGTTCATGGAGATCCCATATAAGATACTACTCTTAACTCTCCTAACACAAACTTTAGTCAAACAGTCTTAACTTGGATATGAACCGATTTTGAAATATAACAATTGGTTATGATCATCCCCACGGAGCTTGAAAGAACATAAGATAGGTCATGAATATGGGATGAAATCAAATAAATGTCAATTCTCATAGTAGGCTACCAAAAGATAATTCAGTTGTTCGACCAAATTTGGAAGGTCCACACATCAATGGATAATTACTTAAAGAGTTGAGGATAAAAGCATTAGTTGCGTAAGGATTGAGAAATGTAGGCAGTTGTCACAAAGCAGTACAGATCATGGTTCAATGAAAATCTTAATATGGAATGATAGATTCACGGGTTCATAAGTTTGTGAAAGACAACCAAAGTCAAAGGGGCTTTTGAAAAAAAATCAAGTGTATTAAGTTTGTTAAGGCAAGGTACAAAATGTAGGCCTTAACCTCGTTTTGTAGAAAGAAAGGTCCTATTATGGAAAGGATACATATAGTGGAACTGAACCAAAAGAATTTCACTCTGTAAGAAAAAAAACTTGACACAGACATGGTGACCAAATGGAAAGTTGAACAAAAGTTCCAAGAGAAATATCCCACAGTAAACATGTCTGTGAAACGTGATCGTATTGAAGGACATAACTGCAAGCAGTCTTAGGAATGAAGTTCAATAGCAAAGGCTCACAAAGTCAAAATATTGTGCGTATAAATAATAAGTCATAGAAGACTACAATCAATCCAAGTGTCCAAAGTTATGAAGGCAACACCACTTTCCAAGAACTGAAAGTGAGTTAAGACTCAATGGAGGAAAAGAAATAATATGCATCACTTGCAAGGGGTGAACGAAACAAGCTGTCAAGTAGACAAGGGTCCACGGTTATTTGAAAGGTCCTGAAAAATAACTTCTTAGAATCCAAGTAAGAATTGTTGATTAGAATAGTTTGTTCCAGCTATTAAAGTCGCACCTCCTTGTTCATCTTTCGCAAGCCGAAACTGGTAACATCGCTCTAAGAACTGTGGATTTCACGCTGAGATTCTTCGTGTCATTGCCACTAATAACGATAGTTGAAATCCATATCTTCATAAAATTCTTTGCCTGTCATAATGACTATCCTCGTAGGACATGGTTATCATCCTCGTGCTCCTTAGCAGGGTATGGAGATCACCTCCATCGTGCTTCCACTTACGCAAGATTAAACTATACTAATTTAAATCGCGAGTATGATCGCTCGTCGTTGCATGAAAATATCTCTCAGCATCGGTTCTTCTTGTCTCGCACCTTGACTTAAGCGTTTGCCTAAACTCTCATATTCTCGTACGTTTCATTGCTCGGAAAAGCAATTGTTAAGTTTTCAACTTAGAACAACGATTCACGCGGTCAACTAGGCTTATATTTTAGGTCCTCTAAGTTCACAACACAATTCATCATCTCATAGATCATCATCTACCATAATTTACGTAATTCATACCTCAAGATAAACACACCACATTTTCACATCTCATAGCATAACACTTTCGAACTTTACAACTATATTCTAAACTTTTGAAACAAAATTTCTTTACACTTTCACACTTTCCAAAAAAAATTCCACATCTCACTTTTAAAATAAAAGTTTTGACTCAACTAAAACGTACTTTCGCATCAACTTTCATCATTTGTATAAAACACTCCATAGAATAACGTATCATACTTCACACCTCATAATATACATAACATCACACTTCCATAGCTCAATTTTCCAAACTAAAAAGTTATTTCTTTTTTTTTAACTTTTTTTTTTGTCGAAACTCAATTTTTTTTTCTTTTGGACAATTCATACTCACAATATTTTCCATTGATCAATTAATTTTCCTGAAAGAAAGAACTAACATGTTTTCATTTAAAGTTCAAAGATATTTTTTTTTCAAAAATTCCAACAACTTTCCACAACATAAATATTTTTCCTCAATCATACTCCACTAGAACAACTAGTCATTAATATTGCAAAACAATCAACCTCAAAATCATTTTCCCATTTTTTTCTACATGTCAAACACCATGCAAATCTTTCAAAACTCATAACACATTTGTATTCCAGACAAAACACTCATGCACTTCGCATATATGTTTGAAACAACATTTTTAGTTACTCACCTTTTCTCATAAATTTCAACATTCTCAAAACAACTCATCAATTTCCATTTTTGATGTAAAACACTCCATCTTCCTATGTTCGCATGCTTACATCGTAGAACTTTCACACATAACACATATTTACGATATTATGTCACTCATGCTCATGTTTCACATAAGCATACAAGAACAATATCCCATTCTTACATACAACACGTGTTTAGATCATCTTGACAATCATCATCATACTCAACAAAATCATACTATCACAACATCGTACTCATATATATATATATATATATCACGCGCTTAGATTATCATGGAAATCATGCTCATATTCAACATAATCATGTCATTACAATTCATCTTCATGCATAACGTTCATCCACATGCATACACTTGCCAAACACCCTCATCATATCATCAACCATTCCATGCATCCATCTTGCATACTTTCAACAATTTAAACATACCTCACTTTCATCGGTTGAGCGTGATGCTTGGATGTTGAGCCTTCGTGACACTTCTAGTCAAATAAGGGTTCTCTAACTTAGACTTAAAGTGAAAGAAGACTCTCGGACCAGAGCGAAAGAACAAAGCTCTGATACCACTCTGTCACGACCGCCCATACAAGGGGTACCACAAACGCGGCGATCGTGACCGACATGCATGGACAACAATTTAAAAGAACAACTTAATCAAAAGATTTCAAGGTTATATTTTTTTTGAAAAGACCTAAGGTAGTATACTTTTAAAAAGGAATAACGGAAAAAAAAAATAGACTTTAAGAAAACACAACAATTAAAACTAAGTTAAAGCAAACATTAGCTGAAATCTAGAAGAAACCATTTTCAAAAGACAACGTACTACTCGTTTAAATCCTAACACCACCATACATGTTCCAAACACCAAAAGGAAAGATTAAGGTCTTAAGACACAATTTAAAACATAGCAGCGGATAAATAAGGTTTCAAGAGAGTCAAGGATCACGCCTATGTATGACGACACAACGTATCCTAGGGTCTTTAGCCAGCTCAACATCCACCGCAACATCCCGCTCAACTTGCAAAATTTTTAAAAGAAATTGCAGGGCTGAGTACTTGTTGTACTCAATGGGCTCATGCCGAAAACATTTATCAAGTTATGTCATCCATACCAGTGATCTCGAGTTTTATACGCAGTAAAGAAATTATCACGAGAACACAAAAATGTTTCATAGACTGACCAGTCAAATAATCTCCCCACTTTTCACATCAATCCAACAATCACAACCACAGTGCGACGAAAGTGTGGCCACACTATTCACCCACGAGACCGGCCGACTTGCAAGGACAGCTCACGATCCCACCAGTGTACACAGCCCGATAGGGTTTACGGCCCTACTCGGACCCGAATTCGTTTCACAACACAGCCATATAGCCTAACGGAGTAAACTCATACGAACTAGGCATCAGGCACAAAATCTCATAACAAAAACAGTCCATGACATGACATAACAGTTAAACCACCCTTGTATCTCCACATAATATTTTTCGGAAAAATAAAGAGGTTTGAAAAGAAAGCCCACCTCGTTCTCTTAGCAAAATCACAACCCAACTTAGCCACTCTCGATCCTCGAGTTCACGACTACACAATACCCTTGTCAAAGACAACACAATTAGTTTCCCCCAACAACACGTTACTATGCATGTCCTATCGATTCTCTCGTCGTTTTTCTCATATTCCCGACCCAACATACGTCACAAGGATGGGAGAACACATCGTAACACCTTTCGATTTATCACACTTGATCACATCATTTAAACCCGTTCTTTGGACATACATGTATCATAAAATACTTTTAAACGTGAAAATAATTGTTATTTTAACAAGGCAGAAAACTGGCAGAACTGCGCGACCGTTTTGTAAAAATCACTATAAATTCACCCGACCTCAAAAGATACTAAATTTTGGTCACAACACAGAGGACACATTCAAGTTCATCCATGAAAATTTTCATATCGAAAACACTCCATTTAGTCAGTCATATCACATATTGAACTCTCTGGTCGGAACATACTATTTCTGACAGTATTGCGCAGTTCATTTGAAAAAATCACCATAAATTCATACGATGCCCAAAGAGGCTGAAAATTTAACACAACACAGAAGACACTTCAAATGTTCATATAGTTCAAGAATCACATCGATCGGAGGTCATCTGATCAGTCAAACAGAAAACGAAACATTCATGGCGAGAACTCACGTTTCTGGCAGATTTGCGCAGTCAACTTCAAAAATTTATTAAAAATTCATTTTTCGATAAAACAGGCTGAAATTCTCATGAGACACAGAAAACATCTTTAAGTTTACTCAGTAAAAATTTCGTAGCAAAATTCGTTCGTTTGATTGATCGAATACAGATCATAAGTCACTGGTCGAGCATCACAGAATTCTGGTTCAAATTCGGAAATAGGGTTTTTTTAAATTTCCACAACGAAAACACCGATTCTTCATGCTCGAAAACACATAATCATGCTTACACGTTACTCATACACATATTTGCATACAAACTCATATCATTCACCACATATTTCGATCCAACACACATGATTTCAACCAACAAATGCAAAAATCAAACAAGTTCTTACGAACACACGATTTCCCCCCGTTAAAACTTGCGATCTATCAAACCTACACTATCTACATGCATGTAGGACTCAAAACATGGTTCAAAAGAGAAGGAGGAGGAAAAGTGTGCGAATATACCTTCCTTTGACAAAACGAATCGGTAGAAACGTGGAATGGAGCGATTCGTCGGATGTTCTCGAAGATAACTTCAACGGGTTGCAAGAACAAGGGTTGGATGGAGGATTTTTGGAGATGGGAGAGTGGGAGAAGATGAAAAGAATCGAGTGGGAGAGGGAGAGAGTGAAGAGGACGAAAATTTTGGGGAATGGGGGCTAGGGTTTGATAACTTTGTATTTATTTGCTAGGTTTAAGTCCATGAGTGAATTAATTAAATAAATTGTGGAGAATTAAAATAATTCCACAATTAAAAGAATAAAATAAGCATGTGGGGGAGTGGAATTTTCGAAAATTCCATGTAGTGTACAACAAAGAATTTATTTGGTATTTACTTGGAGAATATATTCATAACTTAGGAAATAAAAATAATGAATATAAGGGAACAAATAAATTAAATCTCCAAGTAGGAAATAATATGGTGGGGGCCGAAAATTTCAAGAAGTAATTGTACAAGGAAATTATTTAAATCCCCAATTAAATAGAATAGGATTTAAATTAGGTAATTTCTTTATAGGAAAAAAACTCCCATAAAATAGGCATCAATTGATTAAATTCCCACAAGGAAAATAATAGTATGGGGCGTGTGACATGGAAGGGAAGTAGTAGAAAAATATTCACATCCCCAATTAAATAGAATAGGAATTTATTTGAATAAAGAGGGATTCCACAAATTAGGAAACAAATAAAATACTCTCCAAAATTTATTGGAGAGGGCCGAAAATTGCTAGGCTAAATAGCCAAGGAAATATCCCAACTCTCTATTTATTCTGGGTGAAGAAATAAATTATCGCATGATTTAATTGGATTAAATTCAAAGGATGGAAGTCAATAAAGCACCAATTAAATCAAAGGAAAATAATCCAATCTCCTATTGGAGATTTTCGAAACTCCCAAGGAAAAATAAAATGGAGTTCGAATTTCATGTAGTACAATTTAGGGGTCATTAGTTTGGATTTAATTTGGATTAAAGTCCCAAAACAATTAATTAAATCCACAAAAAGAAGTACTATTTCAATAATTAGGAAGGCCGTATATTTCAATGAATCGACTCGAGAAAGAAATAAATGCATGATCTTATTAATTATTTCCCTTCATTGGAAAAGTATAAAACTCAAGCTCATCAATCACATTAAACACGATAATTCATTCCACGTAAGGTCACTTAAATCACATAGAAGCAAACGTTTCTAAAATTCCAAAATTCCAATAACGTATCAAAAGGGTCACAAAAGTTTGGGATGTTACAGTCTATCTCCTCCAACTCCTCCCGAACATATCGTTTTTCGGACTTCACTAGCTTTCTGGAACCACATCTCTTTTTGTACGCTGTCGTTCTCTTGGGATCCTCGAACTTCCCCATCGCTTCCAGTAACCCCTTCGTTATCCTGACTTCAGCTGGCTCAAAACCTTGGCAAATGGCACTTTAGTAGCGGCTGGGAGTTGAGCTTCTACGGCTTTGCCCTCCTTAGTCTGCTTGGACTTCTTGACCCGGGAAGTAGCAGCATGTTTTCCCTTCCTTTTTCTCTCTGCCGCCAGGCGGCGCTTCTCTGCCACGTCTTCTTCGCCGCCAGACCTAGGGGTTTCTGCCTCTAACTCTCCCTCTGTTCCCCGGGCTAGACTCTCCTCCGCTGTAGGTAGAGTGAGATCTTCAATCTCGTCACTCAATTTCGCCGGGCCCTACGCCTGGCCGCTCTTTTGTTCACCGGTGAATCTACGC
This sequence comes from Salvia splendens, assembly GCF_004379255.2. Classification (NCBI taxonomy): domain Eukaryota; kingdom Viridiplantae; phylum Streptophyta; class Magnoliopsida; order Lamiales; family Lamiaceae; genus Salvia; species Salvia splendens. Next base: position 16,374,176 of record NC_056049.1, on the reverse strand, counting down.
TCACCGGATTATCGTCCAAATCTATCACCAAATTCAGCCCACTCTCCTTGGGTTCTGAAACGTCAACAGGAACGAGGGCCTCTCCCCCCTCAGACAACATAGGGGTCGCCCCTTCAATGTAGACATGGGTTTCCCCCTCAGCAACTATCGGATCAGAAATTAGGGCTTCACCGCCCATGAACCTTTCTGGGGTTTTCCCCAGGAAAACTTTATCAGAAAAAACAGGGGTTCTCCCCTCCAAAACACCAACAGAGGGCTCCCCCTCAGTTACACCGTCATCAGCAACAGGGGTTTCCCCCTCACCTATACTTACAGCAGACAATAGGGTTTCCCCTTCACAAACACTCGCAGAAATAACAGGGGCTTCCCCCTCAACGACATGTGCTACCCTGCGATCACCAACCGTTATTTGCTCCACCCCTGCAGTCAGATCCGCCTCATGTCCCTGTCCTGCGCCTATCGCGGCGTCTTTCTTTGGTGCGCTGGCGGACGGTTCGGCTACTGCATGTACAACCACGGGTTGGGCCGTCGAATCTTCCGGGATTTGCGGTAGTGGTGGTGCGGTGGTTGTCGACGCGGCTGGTGTTGCTTTTTCCATCATCGTCGTGAACATGGCGAAAGCCTTCATCGCCTCATCTGGACCGTCAAATTTCTGCATTAATTCTGCCATGAACGTCGTCGTACTTGAATCGGCAGATGTGGTGGGATTTCCTGCATTTGGTGCGTTCTCCATGATTTGAATCTGAAAATTACACAAAGAACTTGGAAGAAATTTTCCGATTAGGGTTAAAGAAAGGTGGGTATTGCGAGAATGAATTTGGGGATTTTTTAGGGTGAGAGAAAATTAGGTGTTTTGAAAATAAAGGGATAAGGAGGGAAATAAGCATTTTGGGTAAGGACGGGACGGTTGCAGGTGTGATGTAAGCAACCATACGTTTTCCCATAAAGTGAAAATTTGAAATTTGAAACTTTACCACTTCCCTCCAAACTAAAATTTCTCTGCCCCATGTAAATGTTGTGTCTCTACAATACCACACTTAGATAAAAATCAGTAAAAATGAAACGCTAGACTCCCAGGTCAAGGATTCACATGTGACAAAACAGTTTCCCTAAGGAGTCTGGTGTTTCGAAAAAATTTTTGGAAGATTAGAATTTTTTTTTGGTTTAGCATTTTTTACTTTTTGAAAAGCAATTAAACTATTTACACTTTCAATTCAGTACTCCCGAGATCCCCTGATTCAGTATATAGATTAGAATGCATTCCCATTTACCTGACCCAGGAATTCTTCGAGCACTCCTTTCTAGACCACTTAGGCGATAATAGAGAGTGCGCGTAAAGGCACTTCCTCCACTACGCACAACTCAGAATTGTCCCTAAAAACCTTTACCCGATGACCATTGTCAAGGAAAGGAGTAGAGTTTGAGGCACTGCCCTAGATTTCCACAGCTCCGTTTGCTCGAAGGCTAACAATTGTGTATGGCCCGATCCACTTGGACTTCAACTTCCCAGGCATCAGCTTGAGCCTGGATTGAAAAAGGACGACCTTCTGACCGACTTGTAGTTCCTTGACCTGGAGATATTTGTCATGCCAGAGCTTCGTCTTCTCCTTGTACCACATTGCAGACTCATATGACTCTAGTCTTAGCTCTTCCAGCTCTTGAAGTTGCAATTTCCGCTCTTCCTCGAAGGATTGGGGTTTCATATTGATCTCCTTCACCGCCCAATATGCTTGGTGTTCTATCCCCACGGGCAAGTGGCACATATTGCCAAACACTATCCTATAGGGCGACATCCCAATAGGCGTTTTGTACGCTGTCCTGTAAGCCCATAATGCATCTCCAAGCCTCCTACTCCAATCCTTCCTTGACGGAGGATGGTACGGGGTAGAAAGTCTATGGTGGACTCCGTACTTCCTCATCAAAGCTTCTATGGTTCGGTTACGGAAATGCATCCCTTGGTCAGATATAATTGCTCGGGGCACGCCGTACCTGTTAAAAATGTTAGTCCTAAGAAATTTAGCCACCTCTTTGGCTTCACAAGAAGTAGTAGCCTTGGCCTCTATCCACTTTGAAACATAATCTACAGCCACAAGGATGTATGTATTTCCGTACGAAGATGGGAATGGACCCATGAAATCCATTCCCCAGACGTCGAAAATTTCGCAAACGATTACTGGGACTTGCGACATTTCATCTCTTTTAGAAATTTCCCCTGTTTGCTGGCATCTCTCACAGTTCTAACAGAATTCAAAGGCATCCTTGTGCAACGTAGGCCAATAAAATCCACTGTCTAAGACTTTCCTCGCAGTCTTCCTTGGTCCAAAACGACCTCCACACGCCAATGCATGGCAATGATTAAGCACGTCCCTCTGTTCTCATTCGGGGATACATCTCCTGATCACCTGCAGCTCCCATCCTCCACAAGTAAGGATCGTGCCAGAAATAATATTTTGCCTCGCTTTTGAGCTTCATCTTATGGGCCCGGGAAATATCTTGTGAACTGGGCACCTCCCTTGTGACCAAGTAATTTGCCAGGTCTGCGAACCAATGCTCAGTGTTCAGATGACCTTTCCCTTTCTCAGAGTCTCCTGGACCTGCTAACGCCATTATCATTTCCCAACTGATAGGTCCAGGAAATTTTTCTAGATAGTACAGATGCTCCTCCGGGAATGCATCAGGTATATCTTCGTCCGTTTCTCCCTGGAAAATCCGACTCAGATGGTCAGCCACTTCCCAATCGAATTCCTGCAAAAGCAACACCCAACGGATTAATCTTGGCTTGGATTCTTTCTTCTCCAGCAAGTACTTGATAGCCGCATGGTCGGTGAAAACTATCACTCTCGACCCTAGTAAGTATGGGCAAAATTTCTCAAATGAAAACACAACTGCCAGCATTTCCTTTTCCGTGGTGTCATAGTTTCTCTGGGCCTGGTTGAGTGTCTTCGATGCATAGAAGATCATATAATTTTTTCCATCAATCCTTTGACCTAGCAACTCCCCCACTGCGAAGTCGCTCGCGTCACACATTATCTTAAACGGTTGAGTCCAGTCGGGTGCTCTAATAATAGGGGTAGATACTAATTTGTTTTTCAATAATTGAAAAGCCTGCTTACACTCTTCGTCGAAAACGAAATCAACATCATTATGCAACAGATTGGTGAACGACAGGGAAATCTTCACGAAATCTTTTAAGAATCTTCTATAAAAACCTGCATGCCCTAGGAATCCCCTAACTTCTTTCTGATTCGTTGGGTAAGGCAACTTCGAAATCACTTCAACCTTTGCTTGGTCCACCTGTATGCCTTTCTCCGAAACCACATGCCCCAAGACGATTCCCTTGGGTACCATGAAGTGACACTTCTCGAAATTAAGGACCAAACTCTTTTCCTGGCACCTCCTCAATACTACGTCCAAGCTAGCTAAACAGGACTCAAAAGAGTTCCCATATACAGTGAAGTCATCCATAAAAATCTCAATACAATCCTCTAGTAGATCCGAGAAGATACTCATCATACAGCGTTGAAAAGTGCCTGGCGCATTGCACAGTCCGAACGGCATTCTTCTATAATCATACGTGCCAAAGGGACACGTAAATGTAGTCTTCTCTTGATCCTTGGGGTCAACATAGATCTGGAAGTAACCACTATACCCGTCAAGGAAACAAAAATATTGCTTCCCAGCCAACCTCTCTAGCATCTGATCAATGAAGGGTAAGGGAAAATGATCCTTCCTGGTTGCTTCTTTCAGTTTTCTGTAATCAATGCACATCCTCCACCCAGTGACAAGTCGGGTAGGCACTAATTCATTCTTATCATTCGTAACTACTTGAATTCCTGACTTTTTAGGTACCATGTGAACCGGGCTGACCCATTCACTATCTGGAATAGAGTAGATGATTCCCAGCGAAAGCAACTTCAAAACTTCCTTCAAAACTTTCTCTCTCATATTTGGATTCAGCTTGCGTTGGGGGTCTCTACAGGCCTTCGCACCCTCCTCCAGCCTGATGTGGTGCATGCAAAGATCAGGACTGATCCCGACTAGGTCTGAGAGTCCATCCTATTGCCTTCTTGTTCTTCCTGATTACCTCCAGTAGCTCCCTTTCCTGTTCCTCGGCAAAATCGCTATTACCGGGAAAGTCTCGTTCTCTTCTAGGTAGGCATACTTGAGTCCTGGCGGAAGCGTCTTTAATTCCTTCTTGGGGGTACTTGTGTCCTGGGGCAAGGGATTTTTTTCTATAGCATCTGTTGTCATTCCCTTCCCAGACTTGGAAGAATTTCCCAAACTAGCTACATGAGCTAATCCCCTTAACCTGTCCGACTCTGGATTCGTACAAAATTCCGAAATAGCTTCGGCCAACTTTTCATGTGATAATTCCCTTGTATTCATTGTCTCGCACCATCCAGCTACTTCTCTGTCAATAGAGTTACTTAATTCTGAATTATCAATCTGCTCCTGCATCAACTCAGTCTCAAGATATTCCTGGAGCAGGGGGTTAATAACATCGATAGCATGTATATTCTCAACATCTAATGGTTTCTTCATTGCTTCATCTATGCTAAATGTATATTTTTCCCCATTATAATCCAGGCATATGGTTCCATCAAAAACATCAATTATGGTCTTGGCAGTACGGAGAAAAGGTCTCCCTAAGAGTACGCCACTAGACTCAGCAGACTCATCGTCATTCATTTTGATAACATGGAAATCGGCAGGATACAAAAAATCATGAACTTTGACGATAACATTTTCTAAGACTCCCTCTGGACAAATGCACGATCTATCCGCCAATTGGATCACCACCTTTGTATTCACCATCCCTACTCCTACTAGCTTCTTGTAAATGGAAAGCGGTAAAACATTTATCGATGCTCCTAAATCACACATGGCACGCTCAATTCAGACATCACGATTGAAATAGGTATAGTGAACATAGCTGGGTCAGTGCATTTCGAGGGCATCCTTCGCTTCTGAATCACCGCGGAGATATTTTCTCCAATCAGAATCTTCCCACTGGGCCTTGTCTTCCTAGCTATAAACTCCTTGATGAACTTACTGAATATCGGCAATTTCAAAGCTTGCAAGAATGGCAAGTTTATCTCCAACTTCCCAAAGACATCCATGAAATCCACCGGCTCATCCTTCTTCTTCTTTGCCTCTCCTCGGTGCGGGAACGGTTTCAATTGTTTCTCCGCACTTGTAGATCCTCCAGCTGAAAACTCTCCTGTTTCTTTCCTGACTACTTCATTTTCCACTTCTGGCTCTGGGTCTAGGAAAAATGGTTCAGCCATACTCGGTAATGGTTTCCTCAAATCACCTTCCCGAAGGTCATCTCGTCTTTCGGAACTTCCTGCTTCAAAATTTTTAGACTCAGGAACTAGATCATTCCCTTTCTTGCCCTTCACTGGAGTGGTTTCTTCATCCTTCCTCATCACTGGACCTTCATATCCTCGCCCAGATCTCAAGGTGATTAGACTGATATTTGCTCTGTCCGATGGCCTTACTGAGGCATGAATCCTTCCTTCGTTCCCTCGTATCTCGCTCAAGGAAGTTGCGATCTGGGACAATTTCTTAGCCAACATATCCATTGCTGCCTTTTGTTCTAACTGAGCGTCTTGAAGCTTATGCACCACGTCATTGTTAGATTGCAAGTTGTTCTGCATGTGTTGTTGCGAACTGATTAGATCATGCACCATATCATCAATATTCATTGGTGGCTTAGAAGTGGGTTGGCTGGGACTCGGTCCCGAGCCTTGGTTCGGTCCACTTCCTTGGTTCTGGCAAAAATTCCCCTGGCCTTCTGAACTGTTGCTATACTGATTTCCTGGCCCTTGATTCCCTTGGTAAGTAGGTTGGGGATTCTGATAAATTCCGGTGTAGTTCCTTTAGTGTGGTGGTACATAAGAGTTCCCCTGGTGGTTTTGACTCCTGTTTCCCCTATGTGAATGATCTCCCTGGTTCCGGCTGCTCCAGCTGTTCTGTCCCTCTTGATATCTCCTAGACCAGTTAGTTTGCCTCTCTGGTTGATGTGTTAACTGGGCGTGCTGTTGTGGCAGTGGCTGGGTTGGATCGTTGTCAGACCAACTGAAATTTGGATGGTTCATCCAGGGTGCATCCCTCTGTCTCCCTGAATTCCAACTTCCATCTGGGTTCCAACTCCCCATCGCACTAACTTGGGCCTGGTAATCTCCTTCTTGAGGACCATAATATTGTTGGGGTGAAATTTCTCCTTGACCCGGAGATTTCTCTTTCTCTTTTGAGGCTGGCGAGGTGGTTTTCTCGATTTCATTCCAAAGTGCTTTCTCAAGCCTATCTATCCTTGCCTCGACTCTTTCATCATCTTGCTCTCTTAGAGCGTTTACTGTCCCTCTTCGCATAACATTCCTCGGACTGTCGTACGCCTTCTTAGCCTCTATCAGCTTCCCCAAATTTTTCTTGCTTCACTTCCCTTTTTCTTTGTAAAATTTCCCCCGCTCGAGGAATTCATTAAATTCATGTACAGATGGAATCCGGAGGTAGCCTCAGTAGCCATGTGTTAGCCTCTCCCTTCAAGGCGAACGAAATTGCACGTAAGCGGTAGTCCTCCTTTGTTGCATCATTAGGCCTTTTCTGAATACTGCACAACTTGCTAAACTCATTCAAGAACTCGTATGGACACTCGTTCCTACGTCCAGAGAACGTCGGTAGAATGCCTAACACATTCGTTTTGATATCGATGGTTCTCTGACGCGGGTTCATAACTATAGTTTGGGCTGGCTCACCATCTAGATGGGCAGTGAGCGAACCGATCTCCGGATCTGGGTCGACTACGTGTGCCATGTCTCTGATCTCTGCCTCCTCTGTATCTATTTCTGAAGTTGACTTCGGATCTTCCTTTCCTGATGAACTCCAATCGTCTTCACTTTCCGAACTAAACGGAAATGGATCTCCCGTAGAAAATCCTAATCTGGTGGTGACCGTAGATGCTGTGTCTCTGACCTGCCAAGTAAACCGATAGTTCGTCCTCCCAGACGATTTGGTCCAGTATCCAAACCACGAGCCCTTGCTCATAAACTGAAAATAAAGGAAAAAGAAAAAAAATCAAAACTATGTATGCCAAAATCTTTTAAACACAATCGCAAATTACGCCATCCATCCCCGGCAACGGTGCCATTTGAAGTGTCTGGAGAGTCGTGTGTGCTTTGATGCTAGGTCGAGCTTCTCAAACCAGAGAATCCGCTAGATCACAAGGTCTAGGAACTCTAAGGATCTCATAAGTCTCAGTCGTTGGACACACAGATTCCGCATTCAAAACCCTCAACCCGATATACTATGAATTAGTACAGGGAAGCAGGGATCGATCCCACGAAGATGGACGAGTAAGAAAGCATTTAGAAGAATCTGGAAAGGTGTATGGCTGCTGCCATGCAAATTTGGGTTGAGGTGTAACTATTACTAGACTTAGGAACAAAATATGACACTTAGACCTAGGAACCTGAAAACATCATGCTAACATCGAACATCCTCATAACTACAAGAACTAGCTTTCTAGACTGGGCGAACAACTTCCTAATTTAGCTAGACAGAAAGCGACTAAACAGTGGGGACCATGTTCCAGAAATAGCAAGTACGGAATAAAAGCTGCAAATAACAAACTAAAAATTTAACTAACAACGGCGAGCATCTCATTACCCCGAATCAAATGCGAACATGAAGAAAACAGAGCACAAATCCAGATTCAAGCAAAATGTACAAGTTCGGACGTCGAAAACTTGAAATTAGCCGGAAATAAAACAGATCTACATATGCGAGACGGAATGAAACGAAAACAAGAAACTCAGGAATCGACCACAACTAACTCTGTTCAGATCCAGATGTCGGATGCTTAATCCACACCGGATCGAAGCTTTCTGAACCTAACGACCCACAAAATCAACTCCATAACTTCCGATTCAACAGATCTGCCCCGATCGACACAAGCTTCCAACAATTCCACTCAAACTCAGTAACCAACGCAAAATCAAACATCTAATTCAGTAACTACGTCAAATTCAAAACCAATCGCATCCATAATCGAAATCAACAACAGCAAAATAAATTCGGAAACAGAAAATGCATAGATAACGAGAATTCAACAGAAAACAAAGCCGAGGATCAAACGGCGAAGCTCGGTGAAATTCACGACTGCAAAATAAAATTGAAAGCAAATAATTGTATCTTCGCCCTCCGTGAGGACGGTGTTACCCAACTACTTAATAGCAAAATGAAACCCGAAACCGAAACCCCCTCAAGTTCCCGATAAGACAAGTGTGTAGAGTGTGTGAGTGAGCTAAGAGAGCTAAAAGTGCCGAGAGATGGGAACCCCCTCAAGTTCCCGATAAGACAAGTGTGTAGAGTATGCGAGTGAGCTAAGAGAGCTAAAAGTGCCGAGAGATGAGAACTCCCAAAAAGTCCTTCATCTCTTCTTTATATAGGTGCGGGGTTGATCTTCTAAAAACCTTCGCAGAAATCTCTATTCTTCCCTTCAGCATCCGTGATCTCCTCCGTCAAGTCATTTTCTCCACAATGCTCACTTTTATCGCCATTTCCCCTTACCATGCAAATCTTCATCCTTGTTCCAAGACCTGGCGAAACTCTCTACACACCTGGCTTAAAAGATGTGTTAGACCCCGTAAATACACGAATTTAACCCCTTAATCAATGCATGAAATTAGTCTTATCAAAGACCTCCGGGTCAAGGAACTACAAGTGGGTCAGAAGGTCCTCCTTTTCCAATCCAGGCTCAAGCTGATGCCTGGCTGAAGTCCAATTGGATTGGGTCGTACACAATTGTTGGCCTTTGAGCAAATGGAGCTGTGGAAATCCAGGGAAGTGCCTCGAACTCTACTCATTTCCTTGTTAATGGTCATCGATTGAAAGTTTTTAGGGATAATTCGGAGTTGTGTGTGGTGGAGGAAGTGCCACTACGCGCACTCTCTATTATCGCCTCATCGGTCTAGTGAGTAAGTGTTCTCGACGAATTCCTGGGTCAGATAAATGGGAATGCATTTTTAATCTATACACTGAACCAGGGGATCTCGAAAGTACTCAATTGAAAGTGTAAATAGTTTAATTGCTTTTCAAAAAGTAAAAAATTACCAAACAAAGAAAAAATCTAATGTTCCAAAAATATTTTCGAAACACCAGACTTCTTTCAGTTTTTATTTTCATTTTCTTTCCGTTTTTATATGTTTACATGTTTGTCGTTCTGAGTTTGTGCTTTTGTGTTTGTTATTCCAGCATGCTTCGTTTTGTATATATGTGTATGTGTTTTCTCCCACTTAGCCCAAATCTTTGGTCTAAGTGTGAGAAGTTTGTATTTTTCTGGCATGTTTTGGGTTTCTGTTTTGTTTGCATTAACTGCCTTTTCCCCCCTTCAATAGGATAGCTTGGGGACAAGCTTGAGTGAAGTGGGGGGGAGGGAGTTAGTGCAGTCTGTGTTTAATGTGAATAGGAGTCTTTAGGTCTAGGTTTTATGTTTGTCGCATGAGCTAGTGAATACAATAAGGCAAGATTCCCTTAGTAAGAGTAATTGAAGATATGATACATGTCAACTTTGATGCCTTTTTCCTTAATAAGCTGTGATCGGTTTGGATGAAGTAAGGACGATAGAGGATGCTTTAGATAACCTAGTTGTGAAGCCCCACTATAAAAGTGAGTTATGAGCCTATACACTTTAAGCTAACATGTATAATAAAAAGGTGGCCGCCACTAGATGTTTAGGGAGAAGAGTCTGAAGGAGAAAAATTTGGGAAAAGGGTTCTGGAGATATAAGCTGGACGAAGTCCAGGGGAGAACTAAAATAAATATTCGGAAGTATAAGCTGGACGAAGTCCAAAGGGTATGAAAATATATATATATATATATATATATATATATATATATATATATATATATATAAATGGGGAAGGAGAAACTCTCATAACCCGAAGCATCAGTGGTGTGGCAATAACTTAAGAGTGAATCGATCCTAACATCCCTGGTGAGGAATGAGTGATCGAGTGAATCCAACAATTGGGAAGTCAAGAGGCTATCTTGATGAACTGACAGACCGATTAAGTAGAAGACGGAAATGGGAGGATTTGGAGACTGTAGACGATCGGATAGACCTTAAGCTTGTGGGGACGGCTGCCCAAAAATTGCAACTAGTTCATGCTTTGTTGTTTTTGTTTTCTTTAAGTGTTTGTCTTCTTTTGGTAAGAGTCTGTTAGTATGTCTAGGTCTAGAAGTTTATGTCTTGTTCGTGTCTGTAGGGTCGGCCATAGGATAATCATGCATTGAAATTTGCCTTATTTCTATTTCTTGTCTTTATACTTGAGGACTGTTTAATTTTTAGAAGTTTGATAAGGCTAATTTCATGCATTGGTTAGGAGGTTAAATTCATGCATTTACGGGTCTAACGCATTTTTAAGCCAGGTGTGTAGAAGATATCACCAGGCCAAGGAAGAAGGGAAGACAATTGCATGGCGAAGGAAATTTGGCGATAGAGTGAGCATTATGAAGTAAAAATATCCAGACGGAGGAGATCGCTAAGCTGAAGGGCAGAACAGAGATTTCATGCGAAGGCTTCTGAAGATCACCGTCGCATCTATATAAGAGAAAACATGCAATTCAAAAAAGGAAATGAGAGAAAAGAAGAAAAAAAAATTTTGGGGGGGAGAAGCTCTCAGCTGACTTACACTCACTTCTACACATTTTGGGGTTATCGGAATTGGCAAGGGGTTCGGGTTTCACTTTCGGTTAGCTGTTATGTACCACCATCCTTACGAAGGGCGAAGAAACAATTTACTGCTTTCATTTCAGTTTGCTGCTGTGAATTTCACTGAGTCTTAGCTGTTCGATGCTCGGCTTTTTGTTGGCTGTTGAAATATTGTTGATCTTTCTATGGCATTTCTATTTTCCGTTAAGATGATGTTGATTTTGAGTATGGATGATGTTTGTTTCTGAGTTTATAGTTATTTACTTGAATGGATGCTTTTCACACTTGATCTGTTGAGTTGGAGTAGAAGCGTGGTTGGATTGTCGATTGATCGGAGCAGATTGGTTGAATCGGAGTTTATGGAGTCGTTTTTGGTCGTAGTTGGGTTCGGATTGCTTGGATCCAGAGTGGATTGAGAGTTCGACGTGTGGATCTGAATGCAGAGTTGGTTGATTGTGCATGAATTTGATGACTCGTTTCCGTGTTTTTGTTTCCTTTCGTCTAGTATATGTAGATCTGTTCTGTTTCCAATTAATCGCCAGTTTCCGAAGTCCGAATTATTATATTCTGTTTGAATCTAGTTATTTACTCTGTTTTCTCCATGTTCGCGTTTGAATCAGGTAACGAGATGCAGGTCGTTGTTAGTTAAATTCATAGTTTGTTATTTGTAGCTTTTCATACGTACCTTGTTGTTTCTGGAAGATGGTCCCCACTGCATCTTTACTCTTTGTCTAGCTAATTTAGGTAGCCGATTAATAGGTTAAGGAAGTTTGTTTGAGATATTGAAGTTACGAGTATGTTCGAAGTTTGCAAGATGTTCTCAGTTTCCTAGGTCTAGTGTTAGATTTTGTTCCTAAGTCTAGTAATAGCTTTCCTCAACCCAAAATTATGTGGCAGCAGCCAATCACCTTTCTAGAGTCTTTTAAATGCCTTCTTACGCATCCATCTTCGTCGAATCGATCCCTACTTCCCTGTACTAATTCATAGTATAGCGGGTTGAGGCTTTTGAATGCGGAATTTGTGTGTCCGACGACCGAGACTTCTAGGATTCTCTGGGTTCCTCGACCTTGTGATCTAGTGGATTCTCTGGGTTTGCAAAGCTTCACCTAGCACAAAAGCACACACTCAGTTTCCGAGCAGTTTCACACATCCCTAGAATCCTATAAGTTTAGTTACACATGATAGAATAAGCTAAAAACATAGATTGAAGAGAAGACAATGAAAACATAAGAACTAAAGCAATAAAACCCAAAGGTTGAATCCTTATAGCGTTGACGATCTTGAATCCTTCTTCAACTCCTTACACAATGAAACACTCTAACTTTTAAGCTCTGGAAGTATTTGGCAAAGAAAAGATCTATTTTTGATGAAGCTTTGGGGGCTATTTATAGGGGAAAAATTGTCCCTCGTCATATAAGGAAAATGGTTGCAAAATATGGTAAATCGTGGAGAGAAAGTATGGCAAATTCTGCTCGGCGCTTTTTCCCAGCGGGCTGTTGCACCTTGGCTAGCGGTCGTTGTGGGTTGGTCTGAGGCTTCTGACTCTTGGCTGGCGGGCCGCTGCACTTGTTTCAGCAGTCGCTAGCCAGCATCCCGTAACTCTCTGGACTCTCGGTAGCGGTCGCCACGAATTCTCCAGCGGCCGTTGGGTGTGTCTTGACTTCATGCATAACTTTCTCGGAGCGGGCCGCCACTGGCTTAGCGGTCGCCGGCTGTGTTGCAGCGGACCGCTGGACATGCAGAACAACTCCAAATTTCCAATTTCGCGTTTTGACTCCCTCTTTAGGTTCAAATATGCACATTCCTCACAAAACATGTCAAAATACCAAAATAGATAAAATATGCAAATAATGGATATGTAATGCAACTTTGACATTGAAAACGAACCAAAAGATGGCCTTAAAACCGTGTAAAATCCGAGTGTATCATGTGGTATAGCACCGAACGAATCTAACAACAAGACATGTCTTCATGCTATCTACTGAAAGACGAGGTCTTGATAACAACTATTTGTTAATCAACATACATTAGCATTGAGCATACATTATTGATTTTACATTACTTTGACTTATCAAATGGTTCGGGTTTTTCGCAATCCAATAATCCTGATATATTGGATAGAAGTAATTAATACTAGCGGTGCTAGGATTGCTATTGTGTTGAATCGCGTTCCTGATGAGTCAGGTTTGATTGCTATTTTATGACTATTTAGAACTGAAGGCTCCAATTCTAATTCTAATTCCACACCTCCATTTCTATGTACCAAAACACCCTTATAGACAAGAAACATTAAAACCATTCCGACCAATATGGCACCGCAAACCACTGGAATTTCAAAACCCGTACAACAAGGAGTCGAAGGGGCAGGTACTATTCTGACCAATATGAGCCAGCCACCGTCACACTCTTGCTAGAGGGATTGACATTGTTGATCCAGTCTCTGAAACCCGAAGGTAATGTTACTCAATTTCTAACTCAGGCGGGGATAATACCTACCCCACCGTCTACCGGCGATGTCCAATCCTCAGTAATCTCCAGGGAGGAAACTAAGACTGCCGATAATTCCGATGAAGCGGGGATGACGAAGACGAGTTTAGCAGTGGAACAAGGGGAAGGGATAGAGCCCAGCTCTAAAGTATAGACAAACATACAGAGGATCCCACTGCCCAGCAAGACGAAGCCCTGGAGATTGTTAAGCAGAAAGATACAGGGGTGGAGCCAAACTCGTCATCTGAAATACCGAAGGAGGTTTAGGTAGAATCAATTCCCGTGGATACTAAAGGAGCAACTGGAATTGAGCAACCGCTACTCGCTACAGAGGGGGTCACAACAAACTTGGCGATAGGGGAATTGGAGACGACTGAGATGGGTATGAGAACAGATGGAGATAGTACTGCTGGGTTGCAATCCACTGAGAGAGTTGAAGTGACTACTGATGGGGCACCAGGACGAAGAGAAGTGGTAGGTGAGAAGGAATTGACTAGGCGAGCTTTTCCTAGGGATGAGGCTACGAAAGTGGGAGTTGCTTCCGTCCGAACATATCAGGCTAGAGAAGAGACCTCGGGGAGGAAGTCTGCAGATGAACAACCAAGGAGAACCTCTGGAGAAAGGGAAGAGGAAGACGTAAGCAGAGAAGTAAGTCGCCCACGTCGCAGGAGGAGGCTCATAATTGATGAAGAACCTGAGGAAGAAGACGATGTCATCTTCACTCTGATAGATGTGTTGCCTAGCTCTGGGCAAGTCAAACCGCCTGCTACAGAGGATGACATTGAGAGGGACAGAAAGGAAAGAAAAAGGAAGGGGAAGGCCATAGCTTCCCCATTAAAGAAAAAGCCAAGATAGGCTCCAGCAACCTTGGTGATCCAAGAAGGAAGACGGGGAGATCTGAGGAACAAGATGAGGACGAAGATGAGGCGCTGAGAAGGGAGCTTCGCACCAAGCGACGAAATGATGGGGCGAGGAGTACGTCTGAACAGAGGCCAGAAATGGCTAGAATACAATTCAAGAAGATGCAGGTCCGTCTGGACGATGACCTTCTCGGACGAATGATACGTTCGAAGACCCCTAATTGATGAAGGAATGTGGAGCCAGGATCAGGCAAGGAAAGAAACCAAGATCTGGGAGACGACTGAACCAAGAGGCCTTGGAGGAGCTGGAAGCAGTAGAGGAATTCATGGAGTTTATCGCGGGGATTGGTTTTGATTGCCTTTTGGTTCCAAGCTTGCCAAGGATGCCGATAGAGTTGGCTCAAGAGTTCTTCACTTCATTCCATTTCACATACTCGACTGATGTCAGAGCCGAGTCTATCCACTTCAGGCTATTTATAAGAGATATGAGAATGAGCATCCAGGAGTGGTCAGTATACAACTCGTGCCATATACAACTTTGTCAATTTTTGAGGGACGGAGGGAGTATCATACTTCTTACTTAAATAGAAATAATGTAAGTAGTTTGAGACGAGTTGAAATAGAAAAATTCGAGTAACATGGTATGAAAGGAGTATGTAATAACATCACATTATACTATAATATTATAAATCAAACATATTTACAATTACAGAAGCTTACAATCTAAACATACTATTGTTCTTTAGTAAAGATTCAGTTTCAGCTTATTCTATATTGTACCTCACTGCTATTTTATCTAAGAAAATTATCATTATCTAAATATATTAATTCCATAATTAAAACTAGAACTCCCATCTCTATAAATTGAACACATATATATTTAAGAAAATTTGAAGTAACATTACTGAAAGATAGTTGATCATTTAAATGAGGAATGTAAGAAAAAAACATGGTAGCATTACAACCGACGTTCTACTATATATACATGAAATTCACACTTTTTTACATTCAGTTAGTAACTTGGAAGTACCTATATGTGCTACAAATGGTACAAAAATATCATTGCAACACATAACAATGTTGTTGTACATGTTATGCAAGGGGCATGGCCACAATAACTATACAATCAAATAGCACAAAATCAAGTGACATTCCTGAGTGAAGTATCTACGACAACCAAGAGCCTTGCACGACGTTTAAGCATCCATCTATACACCACACCTAAGAGAAAAAGAGCAGCAACAAGCAAGCTAGCAATCAGGTCGAACATTCTTTGAATTCCCAACCCTCCTGTCCACAAAAACCTATTATACACAGAGTTTCAATAAAAATAAAATATTTTGATGCATTACTTATTCCATTAGTGTGGATATATTTACATTCTTAACTCAATACTAGTTTGAGTGTTATTCAATTTCAAACTTTTCGAGTATCATAAAGCTCAAGCTCAGCCGAAGTCAAGATTAAAGATGTTAAAACTCTTAATTCTTGTCCCACATCGACTTGGTGATGATCCTAGCTCCTCTATATAAGTGTGGATAACCCCCCTTATAAGGCCTTTTAAGGGGTGAGTGACCCATTTTTAATATGGTATCAGTGCGGGCCCAAGTGGATGATGAATTTTATTTCTTTATCTCTTCTCTTGCGCACAATGGAAAAAACAGGTAAGCGAAGAAATCAAAAGATCCTTAAACAAAATGAAGAAATAAGGAAATTGAATCCAAGATACATACCAGGTGGTATAAACTCAAACTCTAGGCGTTCATAGAGTAACCCCAGAAACAACTACAAGAGAGTACATAAAACAAATATTAGTACAGCTAAGCGAGACAAGTAGTAACCGAAAACGACGATCTTACATACCCCAACGACGCACATGATGCATCTCAAATAATCAACATCCACTAGAACTCTAAACACCCTCCCCATAAGTAAGGGTAATATCTGCCAAACAAAATTCACTCATAAACAACAAAACAAAATTCGACATTGTAGGCTAGAATTCTAGAGGATGATGAATGGAAACAAACCAGTAGGAAGATATTCCTAAAAGCTGCTTGTAACAGAAGTACAGAACTCTAATAAGCACATATTAAGTTATACAGGGACGGAGCCAGGAAGTCTACATAGGTGGGGCAAAAATATACATAGAGATATTTTAATACATTAAGAAGGGGCAAAAATAAGGAAATTTAAAAAATTTTAAAATTAACTACTAAAAATAGCATACATGAATTTTTTTTAGGTGGGGCAATTGCCCCTTGTGAATGCCATATAGATCCGTCCCTGAAGTTATATCTTGCTTTCTCTTCCACACAAGATGGCATCTGTTAAGTACTTATAAGAAGATGGGAAAGCATTTAACAAGATCATTGTTTATTTTACTTACTCTTTCTCAAGATTGATTTGGGCTTATGGACATTTAAAGTTATTTCCATTTTCTAGGAACTTTGTTTTTTTTAAGATTACATGTAAAAAAAAATCAATTGGTAGACACCGTTAACTCTCATTTTTAATAAATGTTATCAACTTGACTTGTTAGTATCAATTTTTTCCAACAAGTATCAATTTTTGCCAACACCAGCAATTTACAAATTATGGGGCAAAAATACACATAAATCGGCATAGCATGAAAACAAGGAATTGGAAAGATTGTTAGGATTTCATACATGGAGGGCACCAAAGAGGCCAGAGATGTAGACGCCATTGTAGTGCTGCACTTCCTTTCGAACATCACTGCTATAACCGGCTTCTTCAGATGTTTGGAGCTCCAGATTTACGATTCGGCAACAACACAACGGGCATTTGCAGGGTTGAATTGAGTATCTATACATCCACAATTGTAGGATGCAACCCCCTAATAAACAAACACACACACACACACAAACCATAAGAATATACTGCATATATCAAAAAAAAAAAATGAATGAAGTGAAAACTTGCCACAAAACAAGTGACCGCAATTTGATCTGCATGGGTTAGTTAAGGTATCCAAACAAATGGGGCATACATCATCACCCGCGCCATCTTCAAATTCAATTTCATTTCTATTTTCGTTACATTTTTCTTCTTTTTTTCTCAAATCTTCATAGCCATCTCGGTATACTGCTACTCCCACCACACCTCCTGCTTCTTTTTCCATTTCTTCTTCAATTCGTTCTGCTTCTTTCCCTGTTTCTCGCCTCCCAGCTAACTCCATTGCTTTCATCTCTCTTCTTTTTTTACATTATCCTTAGTCTTTTTGTTTTTATTTTCAGTTAATGATTGAAGGTGGCGATTCACCGCATAATCAATGGTCCAAACGTTTCATTTCATTTTCGTGTCCCATTCTATTTTACATCCATCTACCACTCTCGTTTGCTCTTTTCTTTCATGCATCTCTCTTCTATTTTTAGTAAGTACACATTTTTGCCTTTTTTAATTAAGTTTTTCCAGTATAAATTTTGAAAACGAATTAAATAATAAAATGATATTATTTCATGTTTTGTTCTCTTCCTTATGTCTACTTTATATTTTGTCTCACTCTTTATCGTTTTTGGTTAAATTTATATAAGTTAAAAAATAAAGTATAATCGCATGTTTTTAACCCTAAACTCAATCACATCAACATCTTTTAAATTATTATTTTTTGTCGTATAGACTTAAGGATAAAAAAATTTACTACGTTTCTAGATTGTTTCTAATATTTTAACATAACATTGCAATTTTTTTTTTATTAAAGTTGGCGGCAAATTTAGCCAGCTATAAATTGTGGCTTTATATATTTATAGATTATGCAAGGTAGGAACATAGAATTCTTATTAATAAAGGATGTTTCAAAATTTGTAAGAAGCTCTAATCTCTCATTTATTTTTTTGCAGATGATTTGTTATTATTTGGGAAAGCTGATGTAGTCACTGCTGAAAATATTGCACATGTACTGGACGAGTTTTGCACAAGCTCAGGTATGAAAGTTAGTACCATAAAGACTACCATATCCTTCTCCAAATATGTCAAAAATGCAACTCGGAGAAACTCGAAAGAGTTGCTGGGAATGCTTGAAGTGGAGAGCTTGGGTAAATACCTAGGAGTCCCCTTATTGCATAGGAGGGTGAATAAGAATACAGATGCCTACATTGTGGATAAAATGAAGGGAAAAATAGCGAATTGTACTGCCTGTAGAATGTCATTAACAGGAAGGGTCACCTTAGCTCAATCAGTGCTGAGTACAATGCCCATTTATGCTATGCAGACAACAAAAATCCCGATAGGCACATGTGATGATATGGAGAAAGTGATCCGAGATTTTGTGTGGCGTAAAACTGAAGATAAAAATCGTATGAGCATGGTGGCATGGATGCGGTGACCTGCCCAAGAGAAGAAGGCGGGTTAGGATTGAGAAATCTCCATTTGGTGAATAATGCTTTTGGTATGAACGTTTGTTGCGAGATGTTCAACAACACAAACTCTTTATGGGGGAGCATTCTTTGTTCTAAGTATAAATTTGATCCTCATTCAGGTTTTGACCCTATAACTCCCGGTGTATGTACTCCTCTTTGGTGTTTAATATGTAGCACTTGGCCTGATATGTGGAGAAATGTTATGTGGGCAATAGGATCAGGCAAAAAAAGTCATGTTTTGGATTCATCGTTGGGGGCCGAACATGAGAAGCTCTCTCTCAGAAGTGGCAGTAAGTGTCAAACCCGATCATTTAATGTACAAGACAGTGGATTTTTTCGTTGATAGCTCAGGTTGGGCGTGGGATATGTTTGAGCGATTTATCCCAGCTGAGGTAGCTAGTATTATTGCTGCTAACTGCTAATCACAGTTAAAACCGCATATGACAGCCTAGCGAGAGTGCATGAATCAGTATGTTACTTACCGTGGGTGAGAATTTGGATTGGTATGGGCCACAACGAATTAAGACTTTCTTTTGGCTTCTCTTGAAAAATGGTGTGCTAGTTAATGAAGTAAGGAGGAAGAGGCATATAGCAACCAATGATATCTGCGGTATGTGTGGTCTGTACACGGAGAGCCGCCTCCATATGCTTCGTGATTATTTGGATGCGAGAAGAACTTGGGAAGGTCTACTTCAGTGTTGTGGTCTTGAGGGCTTCTTTGATCCCACCCTCCACCTAAATGACTGGATGATTCACAACATCAACTCTAAACTTCAAACCGGAAGTGGGGTGAAATGGTGCACCATCTTTGGAGTGGGGTGTTGGAACATTTGGAAGAAAATGTGTGCTTGCGTTTGAATAATGAAAGATTGAGCTCCGAAGCCGTTATAACACAAACTATAATTATGGCAAAGAATGTGGAGGATGCGAGAATGGCTGCTGTAGTGGGTGAGCGTTTGCTGAGACAATCAGTGACAGCCTTCTGGCAACCACCATTGTCGACTATGTTGAAGCTGAACACGGATGCTTCCTTAGAAAATGGGACCGGCAGTGCATATGGGGGAGTACTTTTCTGTGATGTTTTAGGACAGTGGAGACAACGGTTTGTCGCAAACATCGGAGTATGTTCTATTCCTCTCGCTGAAGCTTTTGTAGAAAAATCCCTAACAAACCTCCTATAGAAGCTAGCAAGGCCATGAAAAGACCTAACCTCACTCACATTCCTAGGTGTTGGCCATTCCCTAATGGCTTTCACCTTCTCTTCATCTACCCGCACTCCTTCCTTTCCCACAACAAAACCAAGAAACACAACTTCCTCAATACAAAAAGTGCATTTAGGCAACTTGTCATATAAAGCATGCATTCTCAACACTTCAAGCATATTCCTAAGATGACTAGCATGCTCTTCAACACTGTGACTATAAATCAAGATATCATCAAAATATACCACCACAAATTTTCCAATGAAAGGACGAAGCACATGATTCATCAACCGCATGAATATAGAAGGGGCATTAGTTAAACCAAAGGGCATCACAAGCCATTCATACAAGCCAAATTTGGTTTTAAAAGCATTTTTCCATTCATCTCCTTGTTTCATGCGAATTTGGTGGTATCGACTAGCCAAATCAATTTTAGAGAAACATATAGAGCCACAAAGATCCTCTAACATGTCGTCCAACCTAGGTATAGGGTGCCTATATTTGATGGTGATTTTGTTAATTGCCCTACAATCTACACACATCCTCCAACTATCGTCTTTCTTAGGTACAATAATGACGGGTACGGCACAAGGAGATATAGATTCACGAATTAGACCTTTGGCAAGGAGTTTCTCGACTTACCTTTGTAGCTCTTGTGTCTCCTTGGGATTCACCTTGTATGCGGCCCGGTTTGGGAGTGACGATCCGGGTAAAAAATCAATTTGATGCTCGATCTCTCTCATGGGAGGAAGTTCACTCGAGAGTTCCTCCGTGAATACATCTTCAAATTCCCACAACACACTTTAGACAATCAAAGGACACGGGTAATAGTTAATAGCTAAGCAAAAATCCTGACGGACCATGAGGAGAATGAAGAGGTAATTTTTTAGTTCCCACCCAAGGTCGGTTTTACTAGCTAACAAACATTCCTTTCCCTCTCTTGTTTGTGGGTGCTCTCCTTTGGAAACTTTTATTTTTCTCTCACCACCCCCACTCTCACTTGGCTTTTTTAGCTCACATTCTTTTACTAGCATTTTTTCCCTATCTCTCTCTCTCTTTCCATTTGTAGATGTTGGCTTGCCTCAAACACGACACTAGGTAGCAATGGCTTCAAACGAACCTTCACCCCGTTGAGCATGTAGAAATACTCATTTGTGAAGCCATTTTATTAGACCCTTCTATCAAACTCACATGGCCTCCCTAGCAAAACAAGACATGTCGTCATAGGAATGATATCACATAGGATTTCTTCTTCAACTTCCCCAATCTTCAATGAAACTTTGCATTGAGCCTTCACCTTCAGCTCCCCGGAATGACCCAACCATTGCAATTTGTAGGGGTTTGGGTGTTTAAGGACCTTCAATCCCAATTTGGCCACCAACCGGTCACACACCACATTAGTACAACTCCCTCCATCTATGATGACCAAGCACGTCTTGGATTTCACCTTACACTTTATATGAAAGATGTTGCACATTTGCTCCTTATGTTCCTCAAGGTTGGGTTATACATTGAGCATTCAGAGTACAAGCATAGCCCTCAAGGGTGTATCTTCATCCTCGCTACAAGAGAAAGCTATGTCGGTGTCCGGGCTCACTTCTTTAGTACCCACAACTTCTCCTTCTTCTTCGTCTTCCTCACTATACACGCTACCATCTTGCCCGATAACCATTACTCGTTGGTTTGGGCTCTCACGTGCATAATGGCCATACCCCTTGCACTTGAAACATTGAACCTCTTGTCTTCCATAGGGGCTATAGCTTTAATAGGTTGAGGCCCGGTAAAGCCTTCACGGTCGGCCTCCCTTGGCTATTTGGATTAGCCGTGTTTTCCACCTTCTTGTCGGGGGCGCTCCACTAGCTAGGCCCTGTCCCTCCCCCGGTTTGGCTAGACACTCATTTAGTCCGACTAGAAATCAACTCTTTACTTTGCCTCTCAAAAGTGTCGGCAAACCGAATCACCTCATCTAAGGTAATTCCCCTCAATGCTTCCACTTGCACTTTGTGCTTCAAGTTGATGTTAAGGCCATGGATAAATCCATCTTGAGTCGCCTCTTCTCCCTCCTCCGCTCCTACCTTGCTCATCAATGATAGGAGTTCATAGTAGTACTCCATTACGCTCTTTGTCCATTGCTTCAAATCTTGAAGCTCCCCTCGAAGCTGGAGGAAATAAGACTTTGGCACAAAGGTAGTCCTCATGAGCTCATACAACTCCGCCCACGAACCCACTTCTCCTCCCCTAACAGTCATTCTCCTCCTCATCGTATCATTCCACTATGTATCTGCATTGCCACAAAACTCGGCCATGGCCACCTTCACCTTATCACCTTCCGAAAAGTTATGAAGTGAGAAAATTTTACTCATTTGGGACTCCCATTCCAAGTAGGTTTCGGGATCAAACTTGTCGTGGAACTCGGGAAATGTGTGTTTGATAGATTTGGTGGGATCGTCATACCTCGGCTCCATCTCCTCCTCCTCATAGTTTGTATTTCTTCTATGCCTACCATCCCACCCATGGTCCCCATGTTTCCATTCCCTCTTCCGCCCATCATGTTCCCAAACCTACCATTCCTATTCTCATTTCGTCCTCCTCCATGTCCTCCACCCCCCCATGATCGTACCAACCATAGGGCTCTTCCTCTCCATTACTCCCCTTAGAGGGATTGTGATGTGTGGGGTTGCTCCTAGGGGTGTTTGACCTTGATAGTCGCAAGGCCTTCAAAGCGTTGAGCTCGTTGTGGAGAAAATCTTGGTTTTCATGGACGGATATTTGGTTCTCCTTGAGTTCCTTCAAATCCCCGAACATAGCATCTTGAGTGACATGCATTGTTGTTTGGCCTTCTTTTAGATCCCTCAAATCCTCCATAATTTTTGTCATCAAGCTTGTCAACTCATCCCCTGCCAAATTATGACTCGTGCTCGCACCCAGTTCAACTCCCTCCGGTTGCGAATCCCCCATCGTGCTGGATCTAGTACGAGGTGGCATTCAAAATGGTACCTACATTAAGAAAGAAAAATAAACTAGGAACTAGTCCTATGGTTAGTAAAACAAGAAGGGAGATTTAAGAACCTAACTCACCCCAATGGTAACATCCCAACCCCCCCAAGTCACTCACTAATGTCACTCGGTAGGTTTAGAATATAGTGGGGCTATTATCACTCACTCTCGATCCAAATTCCCAAATGTAAGTGCAATGACAAATCAATCAAGGTATACACGTAGGCAATATAACCATGTAAGTAAATTCAATCAAGCATGTGAAAGTAAAGTTCAATGCCTAAGGAAGCTAACAAACAAACTTAGTTGAGCTGAAAATTCATGTAACTCTTGGCTGATCTTTAGGAATTTTTTTGATATGGCTACCCAACCCCAAAATTGATGAAACTTGGTAGATAACAAGATTAGAGGGTTTAGAGAGAGGGAAAAATATCCTAAATATAGCAGATTTTCGAGAATACCCTCGATTTTACGTTTTCCCCAAATCTGTCAAATTAGGGCACAAAACAGGGCAGTAACTTCACACATTAATTTGACCTATCAAATGATGGAATTTTGGGTTGAAATTCTGCAGGTAAATAGTTCATATATCAAGGTTCGTACACACAAAAAATCAGCTCAATCCAACAATAATAGACAAATAAACAAACATAGGCTAAAACAAGGAAAAACAAAGAAAAGGAAATTTTATAGAGGCATATAATCAAACACTTACTAGGCAACTAGGCTCTGATACCAACTGATAAGGATTCTTGTGAGAGAATCCTTCCATGTGCCCAAGAAATACCCAAAATAGTGTTTGACTCCAATTTTTTTAGATAAGAAAAAAAGGATAGGTTGAGCTAGCCACAAAAACTAGGCTCAAAAGGAGTTTAGTGGAGAGGTAAGAAAAGGAAAGAAAAGTGTAAAGTGGGAGGAATCCTCTTTGGGGATTTATGACCTCCCACAAGAAGATGTGGGCAACCCTAGGCTACTTTCACCCAAAACAAACACTTCATTGGCTCCACATTCATGACTACACCACCATAAATGCATGTTAGAAAATGAGATACAACCTTACCGGGCGAAAAATTACACGGGAAATAAAGGAAAATTACACGGAAAATAACTGAACAAATTACATGGAAAACTTGTGGAAAGTGGTAAGCCGAGTCGAGGAGTCCTCTTTCCGCAAGACGAGATATGCCCCGGTAGTGCTCTCGGTTTGGGGTGTCGCCCCAAAGATAAAACGGCTTCGGCTCTGAAGTAGCAGCACCGCTAGCAGCAAAGCTCCGGCGAACGGGAGTAAGGCGGGGCAGAGCTTGGACGAGAAGATTATGAAGAGAGGAAAAGAGCGTGTATGCAAGAATACTTGTGTATGTTCTATCTAGAATGCAATGGATGCATGCCTATTTATAGGCCAAGTCCACCGAGACAATGATGTTAACACTTAAACACCTCAACCTTATTCGTTCTCATGTTTTGTGTCCATTTCAGGCCTTGGACACCACTTTGGATTCATAAGTGTATTGTGTGAAGTGGCCCCACTCTTCACACTTACATAGGTGATTCCTCGTTAAGTATTTTACCATACTCGGTCTCCTTAAGAACTTCATCTCAACGAGATCCTTTAGGGATCATTAAAAGTCATAAACTTAACCTCACGACTAGACAAGTTTTTTCAATACTCTATTACTCTCTAGGGAATAGATGTAGATGAGTGTTCACACGAACTCTTATAGCTTAGTTTTCCCATCGAACCAAGTTCTTGGGATCTCCAGTCATCATGGTTGGGTTACCACTATGACAATTCTTTAGTTTGTGGATTTCAAACCCATTCCCTCTAGCAATTTATTCATTTGATCACGATTTAACCCTTTGGTTAGCGGATCCACTAGATTATCCAATAACTTCACGTAGTCAATTATAATCACCCCTGTTGTGATCAAATGTCTCATGGTATTATGTCGTCGATAGATGTGTCGAGACTTACCATTGTACATGCCACTGTTTGCCATCTCAATAGCGGCTCGGCTATCACAGTGAATTAACACTGGAGGAACGGGCTTTGACCAACATAGAATATCTTCAAGGAAGTTTTTAAGCCATTCGGGTTCTTCCGCAGCTTTATCTAAAGCTATGAATTCAGATTCCATGGTGGATCGGGCTATACATATCTATTTCGTGGATTTCCACGAGACAACACCACCCCCAATAGTAAAGACATATCTACTTGTTGAAAGTGAGTCTTTGTTATCGGATATCCAGTTTGCATAGCAGTACCCTTCAAGTACCGGGGGTATCTCGAAAAGTGTAACCCATGATTTTGAGTATACTTGAGATACCTCAAAACTCTTACAAGAGCTTTCCAATGCTTTTTGCTTGGATTGCTCGTATAATGACTCAACTTGTTCACTGCGCAAGCAATATCAGGTCGAGTGCAATTAGTAAGATACATAATGCATCCAATGACCCGTGCATAATCTTCTTGTGCAATGGGCTCACCCCTGTTCTTGCTCAAATGAACATTGAGCTCTATAGGCATCTTAGCCGGGGTGCCATCATAGGCGTTGAACCTCTTTAATACTTTCTCAACATAATGAGATTGTGTTAAGGTGATTCCTTCGGATGTTCTTAGAATTTCATTCCAAGAATTACATCGGCTAGATCATTATCCTTCATGTCGAAGTTTCTCTTTAACATGGTTTTCGTGTCGTTAATCACTCTGGTGTTACTACCCATGATTAACATATCATCAACATAGAGACTGATAAGGCTAATTTAATGCATTGATTAAGGGGTTAAATTCATGCATTTACGGGGTCTAACACATCTTTTTAAGCCAGGTGTATAGAGAGTTCGCCAGGTCTAGGAAGAAGAAAAGGACGTTTGCATGGCGCAAGGAAATGGCGATAAAAGTGAGCATTGTGGAGGAAATGACTAGACGGAGGAGATCACGGATGCTGAAGGGCAGAATAGAGATTTCTGTGAAAGCTTCTAGAAGATCAAACCTGCACCTATATAAGGAAGAGAGCATGCATTTTAGAAAAAGGGGATCTTCTCCCTGGGGGACTTTAGACATGGAGCTAGATTAGGAAGCTATTTGCTTGGTCTAAGAAGTTAGTTTAATATCTCGCTGTTATGAGAAAGTTCAATGTCAGAAATCAACAGCAGCAAGGTAAATTCAGAAACAGAAAATTGCATAGATAACGGAAATTCAACAGAAAACAGAGCCGAGCTTCGAACGGCAAAGCTCGGTGAAATTCACGACTGCAAAATAAAACGAAAGCAATAATTGTATCTTCGCCCTTCACGAGGTCGGTGTTACCCAACTACTTAATAGCAAAATGAAAATGAACCCGAAAACCCCTCAAGTTCCCGATAAAACAAGTGTGTAGAGTATGGCGAGTGAGCTAAGAGAGCCAAAAGTGCCGAGAGACGAGAGCTCCCTGTCTAGAGTCTTTTTACCAGAAGATCCCCTTTTTCTAAAATGCATGCTCTCTTCCTTATATAGGTGCGGGTTTGATCTTCTAGAAGCTTTCACAGAAATCTCTATTCTGCCCTTCAACATCAGTGATCTCCTCCGTCTAGTCATTTCCTCCACAATGCTCACTTTTATCGCCATTTCCTTGCGCCATGCAAACGTCCTTTTCTTCTTCCTAGACCTGGTGAACTCTCTACACACCTGGCTTAAAAAGATGTGTTAGACCCCGTAAATGCATGAATTTAACCCCTTAATCAATGCATGAAATTAGCCTTATCAAACTGCTAACACTTAAACCATACTTGTCCTCAAGTATAAAGATGAAAAAAAGAAATAAGGCGAATTTCAATGCATGATTGTCCTATGACCGACTCTACAAAAGTAAAAACACAAACTCCTAGACCTAGTCACATTAACAGACTAACAAAAATAAACACTTAAAGAAAAAC
Source organism: Salvia splendens (assembly GCF_004379255.2). Taxonomy (NCBI): domain Eukaryota; kingdom Viridiplantae; phylum Streptophyta; class Magnoliopsida; order Lamiales; family Lamiaceae; genus Salvia; species Salvia splendens. The sequence continues at coordinate 16,347,625 of NC_056049.1, read as the reverse complement.
ACAAAGAAAACACAAAGGCATGAACTAGCTTCAACTTTTAGCCAGTCGTCCCCACAAGCTTAAGGTCTATCCAATTCATCTACAGTCTCCAAATCCTCCCTTTTTCCCTCTTCTACCTAATCGGTCTGTCAGTTCGTCAAGATAACCTATTGACTTCCTAATTGTTGGATTCACTCGATCACTCATTCCTCACCAGGGATGTCAGGATCGAATCACTCTTAAGTCAATGTTATACCACTGATGCATCGGGTTATGAGAGTATCTCCTTCCTACAATCTCCCTTTTTAACTTCATGGGTCAGGTAACTATTGCTTCCTGTCCTTAGAATATTTTTTCATTTTCTTCTCCCTTTAGGGATATTTCCTTTTTACCCTGGACTTCGTCCAACTTATACCTCCGATTATATATATATTTTTTAATTTTTATTCCTCCCCTGGACTTCGTCCAGCTTATACCTCTAGAACCCATATTTTTATTTTCTCTCCTTCTGACTCTACTCCCTAAGCATCAAGTGGCGGCCCCTTTTTATACAAGTTAGCTCAAAGTGTATAGGCTTATAACTCACTTTTAAAGTGGGGCTTCACAACTAAGTCATCTAAGGCATCCTCTATCGTTCTTACTTATTCAAACCGAATTCAGCTTATTAAGGAAAAAGGCCTCAAAGTTGACATGCATCCTATCTTCAATTGCTCTTACTTAGGGAATCTTGCCTTATTATATTCGCTAGCTCATGCGACACACAAAAGCAAAATCCTAGACCTAAAGACAACTATTCACAGTAAACAGGAACTGTACGACTCCCTCCCCCTCCCACTTCACTCAGGCTTGTCCCCAAGCTATCCCAGTGAAGGGGGGAACATGGAAGTACAAACAGACCACAACAAACAAAAAAAATAACAAAACAACCAATATGTACAAGCACACCCAAACGAAACAAACTTCTCACACTTAGACCGAGCAACGGGCTAAGTGGGAGAGATTACAACAGAACAAAAACCAAAACATGCCCAAAAGAAACACAAACTTGTTGAAGAAGACACATAAAACGCAGACAAATATATACATCACAAGGCATGTTGGCACAAAAACAACACGGCAAACATAAAAAAAACAGCAAACACATAAACATATAAAAGCAGAAAGAAAATAAAGAAATACTGAAAGTAAAGTTACTTGGTCAAGGGGGTCTCAATTCGGGGTTTGGCCCCCTCGGGAACCAAACTGGGGTGGAACATAGGGTCGGGTCGCTTTTGTTTTCTTCCTCGCCGGCGACTCCGGCTTATTCTCCTCCTTCTAACTCGGTCTAGACAATAGCTTCTTAACTAACACGGGCTTCGATGCAGACGGGGCTGTCAAGGGCTTGGACGCTGGTGGGGGCTGCTGGATGGAAGAACTTCCTTGCCCTGGCTGCTTGGGCACACTGCTAGGTCCAGCAGGCAATTTCATTTGGGGCTCGGGAAATTTCTCCTTCAGCAACTTTGTCATCATCATCATCAAGTTGACTGCTTCCGCCATATGATCGTTCTGTGTAGATGACTTTCCCACCAAGACAATGGTGCGCCCCTTGAGAGCCTGCATCTCCTCCCTGACTCCTCCGAATTCTTTCCACATCTCGGTCATCTCCGTCCGAATGTCATTGAGCGTCGTTTGCATCATACTCATTTCCTTTCTAACTTCACCCAATTCCTTGTGCATCGCACTTACTTCCGTTTTCATCTCCTCATACATAACACTAGCAACAGCTTCGACAACATCCTGTTCCGGCTTAACTAGGGGTTCCGCTCTACTTACCTCATAGAAGCAAACATCTTTCCCGTGCACCTCAACCCGCTATACTATGAATTAGTACATGGAAGCAGGGATCGATCCCGCGAAGATGGACGCGTAAGAAAGCATTTAGAAGACTTTGGAAAGATGAATGGCTGCTACCACGCAAATTTCGGTTGAGGTGTAACTACTACTAGACCTAGGAACGAATTAAACTATGGACCTAGGAAACTGAAAACATCATGCTGACATTGAACTTTCTCATAACTGTGAGATATTAAACTAACTTTTTAGACCAAGCAAATAGCTTCCTAATCAAGCTAGACAGAAAGTGAGTAAACAGCGGGGACCATCGTCCAGAAACAGCAAGTACGGAATAAATGCTGCAAATAACAAACTAAGGATTTAACTAACAACTACCTGCATTTCATTACCTGAATCACACGCGAAGATGAAGAAAACAGAGCACTTTTCCATATTCAAACAGAATGTAAAAATGCGGACGTCGGAAACTTGCTATTAGCCGGAAATAAAACAGATCTACATATACTAGACGGAATGAAACGAAAACACGTAAACTAGGCATCAACCACGATCAAGTCTGTTTCAGATCCAGACGTCGGATGCTTCATCTACTCCGGATCCAAGCATTCTGAACCCAACAACCAACAAAATCTACTCCATAACTTTCGATTCAACAGATCTGCTCCGATCAACACAAACTTCCAATACTTCCACTCAAACTCAGTAAACCAACGCAGAAATCAAACATCCAGTTCAGTAACTATGGTAAATTCAAAACCAATTGCATCCATAATTGAAATCAATAGCAGCAAGGTAAATTCAGAAACAGAAAATTGCATAGATAACGGAAATTCAACAGAAACAGAACCGAGCTTCGAACGGCGAAGCTCGGTGAAATTCACGACTGCAAAATAAAACGAAAGCAATAATTGTATCTTCACCCTTCACGAGGACGGTGTTACCTAGACCTGGCAAACTCTCTACACACTTGGCTTAAAAAGATGTGTTAGACCCCGTAAATGCATGAATTTAACCCCTTAATCAATGCATGAAATTAGTCTTATCAGAGACACTATAACGTATCCATTATCAGTGTTCTTAATGTAGACACATTTGTCACATTCGTTGATTTTAAATCCATTTGATAACATCACGTTATCAAATTTTAAGTGCCACTGCAACGGCGCGTGTTTCAATCCATAGAGGGATTTAACCAGTTTGCATACCTTTTTCTCTTGTCCATGTACTATAAAACCTTCAGGTTGTTCCATATAGATTTCATCTTCAAGGTCACCATTTAAAAACGCAGTCTAAACATCCATTTGATGAATGTCAAGATTGTGTACAGCAGCAATCGCAAGAAGCACTCGTATTGATGTAATCCTCGTTACAGGTGAGTAGGTATCGAAGAAATCGTACCATTCCTTTTGTTTAAAGCCTTTGACTACCAGTCTACCTTTATACTTGTCCACTGTTCCATCGGCCTTAAACTTTCTTTTAAGGACCCATTTGCATCCTAAATGTTTAGCACCTTCAGGTTGATCAACCAACACCCACGTGTGGTTTAGCAAAATTGAATCAATTTTGCTTTGAACAGCTTCTCTCCAATGCAACCCGTCTGGGCCAGCAAAGGCTACTTTTATCGATGTTGGTTCTTCATCCAACATAAATGCAATATAGTCAGGACCAAATGTCTTTGGTGTTCTGACCCTGCTACCACGTCTTGGTACCGCATCGTTTGGATCAGGCCTTGTTCGCTTGCGCGATTCTGGATCTTCATCCACTGATTCAGAACTAGTGGCTTCATCCTTAATTCTCGTCTCAGAATTGGGTGCAATATTTTCCTTTTTCTTTGCGAGGAAATATATTTTCAAGAAATACAGCATTTCTTGACTCGATTGTTGTTCCCACGGTCACAGTCGGTATTTTAGACTTGTGGACAACAAATCGATATGCACTACTATTAAGTGCATACCCAATGAAGATGCAGTCAACCGTTTTAGGACCGATTGTAACTTCTTTGGGCGGAGGAACCATCATCTTTGCCAAACACCCCCACACTTTGAGGTATTTGTAGGATGACTTCCTTCCCTTCCACAACTCATAAGAAGTAACGTCTTTACCTTTGCGTAGGATTTTGTTTAGGATGTAGTTGGCTGTCAAAACAGCTTCCCCCCACATGTTCTGGGGCATCCCCGAACTGATCAGTAACGCATTCATCATCTCTTTGAGAGTTCGATTCATGCGTTCTGCAACACCATTATATTGTGGTGAATATGGTGCAGTCCCCGCATTTGTGCCAACCCCGAAGGATCCAGCACCTGTGCCGACCCCGATGGATCCAGCACCCGTGCTGCCCCCGAATGAGCTAGCACCTGTGCTGCCCCCGAAGGATCCAACACCCGTGCCGTGCCTGAAGGCCCCGACACTCGACCCGATGAAGGATCCAATGGAACCACTGAAAGTGGAACCGACCGATCCACTCGAAGTGAATCCGGAAACCGTCCCAAAGAGGTTGTCAAACACCCAAGGGGTTGTTGAGGAAAAAGTTGAGAAGCCAGGAGTCGGAATCATCGTTATGTCCGACGACGTGTTGACGGGTGCAACGGGGGACGTGGATGGAACGGTGGCAGCGGCGGTAGATGGGTCAGTCGACATCTCCAAGCAAAGGTGTTGATTAAGTTCAGTTGGTGTGTGTAAATTCCTTTAGTGGCAAGATTATATCTTCTTGCAATTGTTAGAAAATGAGATACAGACTTGCCGGGCGAAAATTGCACAGAAAATAAAACAATGAAGATTACACGGAAACAACTAAAAATTACACGGAAAAATCTGTGGAAAGCGGTAAGTTGAGTCGAGGAGTCCCCTTTCCGCAAGACGAGATACGCCCCGATAGTGCTCTCGGTTTGGCGTGTCGTCCCCAAAGATAAAACGACTTCGTCTCTGAAGTAGCAGCACCGCTAGCAGCAAAGCTCCGGCGAACGGGAGTAAGGCGGGGGCAGAGCTTCGACGGGAAGATTATGCAGAGAGGGAGAGAGCGTGTATGCAAGAATGCTTGTGTATGTTCTGTTATGAATGCAATGGATGCATGCCTATTTTTAGGCCAAGTCCACCCGCAGAGGCATTGATGGAGTCAACAGTCTTTATGTATGTCATGATGGCTTGACTGTAACCGCCGGGGGTTATTTACTGGTGCACTAGCCATTGGGAGCTAAAGAGACACGATACACCTGGACATTCTACACGACGGGATACACCATGGACCGTCGGGGTCCATCGGGGACCTTTTGTCTCCCGTTATACGTCGGGGTCCTTTTGTCTCCCATTATGCATCGGGGTCCAGCAGGAACATGACGTGGACCAGACCCGTCGGGGATAGCGTGGAGTTTGGGGTGGTCTAAAATGAATAAGCGGAGCTTGAACCACGCTCAACGACCAGCTCCAAAGAACATCCCAAAGACCAATTGTCAAGATCCAAGGCACAAGGCACCCGACACCCGGTGCACGGGGCACGGGGCACGGTGCGCGGCGCGCGACTTGTAGGCGGGCGGGCGGCGGCGCGCGCGTGTGCGCGCGTGTGGGCTCTGTCACCCGTCTTGTTCCACGATAATTATTACACATAATAATTCATTTTATTAAATACTTCATCAAAGAAGTTTATCATCTCCGATGTGGGATAATTAACACTTATTTAATCCCTTAGTTTTTCTCATAGCTCATTTTTAGCTTTATTGTGACCAACTTTAATATATTATTTCTCACTCACCGGGAATCGAATGTGAGAAAATTAATATACTACAGTCATCTACTCGGAACGTAGATCGTGGCTATTGCATTTAATTTCACAAAATTAAATGTCTTGTAACATTTATTAATAGTCAAAGTCATTTAACCAAGTACGATTTCAACACTTTCATTACCAAAAAAAAAGAATAAAAGTAAAATTATTTGAAAAGAAAGAATTGACAGTATTTAAAAATTAATAAATAAGTACCTAAGCTCAAATATATAAAAGAAGTAGCAGAAACGAAATAAGATGGCGTCGAAAAAGCAATAACTAGAAGATCATTTCATTAGGACACATTACGTTGCTCTGGAGAAAATTTGATGGTTGAAGCTTATGATGTAGCTATTTATCATTTCAACGCTTACTCGACTTGCTAGGAGTAGTGTTCCTAGTAGAGCAGGATGCCCAGGGGCGATTCGAAAAAAAATTCAGGCAGTGGGCCAATGCGGTGTTCGCTAGGCCTGCTTATTCAGCCGGTTCCGGTTCTAACCGGACCGGTTGACCGTTAACTGGTTTCAATATTTCTTAAAATCCAGAACCGGAACCGATTGGAACCAGCCGGTTAAGAACCGGTTAGTTCTGGTTTCGAACCGGAACCGATGTGTAATTTTAATCCGAATTTATTTGTAATTTTAATTAATTCAATATTAAAATAATAATAATCCAACGTCTAGAAATATAACAAATAATACCTAAAAATTCAAATAAACACACAAAAAATACAAATTAACAATACAATAATATTCATGTCCTTAATTGATGGGGTAAGACTAAGTGTGATGTCAATGTAATACTATTATCATTAAATGAATTAACAAATAGTAGGTCACACTAGTTTATATTGGAAATTCTTTAAAAAAAGTTCTAAAATTTTGCATTTAAAAAAAAGAGTTTTAAAATTGATATCCATTTTCCCTTTTTTGGCTAAACAAATATTCAATGGAATTTTCAATATTAATTGATCTTTTAGTGACTTTCTGGTTTAAAACGGATAATTAATAAATTATTCACAAACATGTTAAAATCGTATGTTGAACAAATTGTTACATCAAATTTGTTACAAAGTTGAATTTCTATCATATGAAATGATATTGTATTTATTTAAGCTTTTTTTGGAGATGAAAAACATACTTATTGTGGTTTATTCATCTAAATTGGATTAAGGAAATAATCGTATCAAATCATCACGGTTTAAACATTCTCAATACTTCGGAAAATAGAGTTCGCAAATTTAACATGGTTTAAATCTAAAAAATCACTCACTATTTCAAATTATTTTATTTCAATTCAATATTAATTCAATTAAGTTAGATTTATTAGTATATTAACTTATAAAAATAAAATAAAATTGAATTGTAATCTAGTTCCTAGTTAGGAACCGATCGGTTCCGGTTAGAACTGAAACTGTTTTTTTTAATAAATGGAACCCATACTGAAACCGGAATTGGTTTCCAGTTCCTGGTTCCTCAATTAACCGGCCGGTTCTGATTCCAGTACCGATTAACCGAGAACTGAAGAACCGTTTAAGCACTCCTAGACTGTTCGCCCCACGAACTGGGGCGCCAATGTAATGTGTCTGAATTCGTGTGAGTAGTGCATAAATTAATATAGGGTGTAAATGTATAAATGAATATATATTCCTCTGTTTTTGTGCATAAATGACAAAATATAATTTAGTAAATGTAAATAACTTATAGCCCTATCGTATGAGAATTAATGAAATAGAGAGAGATTGAGAGGGCCATGTCGTCGTATAAATAAGTTTATAGACCCCATGTGACACATTAATTAATGAGAGAGAGAGAGACTGATGTCGTCGTGTACGCTGTCATGCTTGTCGCCTGTTGTGGCCAAAGCCTGTCGAGATGATACACAACTCATGTTATTACTTTGTAGTATTCCCTTGGCCAATAAAAATGAGTTAAGTTGTATTATCCCACAGGCCACACTAGCACTTCCGCTCAACAATTCTATTAGAGGCGATCCTATTACAGGAATAGCCTCAGGGACACCTATTACAATTTTCACAAGTCCTCGCTAATGGTAAGAAAAGGGGTTTGAATTTGAGGGTTGTTCTTATTTTATTGGAGGAGACTCAATATCTCGTGCTAAAGAGCATAGAAGTTCGATTCTCTTCAAGGCATAATATTGTATGATTCGATGCAAAGCGAAGAACCTTACCAGGGCTTGACATGCCGCGAATCCTCTTGAAAGAGAGGGGTGCCTTCGGGAACGCGGATGCCGCGAGCAAACATATTAACGACGAGGAAGTTTGTTCCTAATTGTTCCAGAGCAATTAAAAAGAGATTCTTTAACCAGCAACCCCAGTTTTTGGATTTCATGTAATAAGCTTTTGATATTCAGCAACCTCAGTTTTAAAATAATCATAAAAATCCAAACATTTATCTACCCAGCCACTTTGTTTCTTTGTGTCCAAGTCACTTCTTATTTTGACAAGCTACAAATTAATCTAGTTCTTATTTCGAAGATGACTTACCTTTTTTTTCGAATCAAGTTTATCCCTTACTAAAACTAGAAATATTTTTATCTATATTTTATATAGTATTGTACTTTACTCTCTCCCTAGTTGATAAATAAAATAAAACTGCATAAACCCATACTGTTTAATGAAGAGCTCATATTTATTGAGAGAGAGGAAATGTAAACTAATTCAATTTGCAAAACCACAGCGACGACGGTGGAAGGTAAGAATAAAAAATATAAAAGCTCAATAATGATCTTGTTTCTCCTTCATTTTTCACAATTCCGCATGAAGGAGGGTACATTCAACTGTTTCAATATAATTAAGTGAAATTCCCAAAACATTAAAAAAGTAGTTTTCTTTGTTGTTGTTGTTTTACAATTTTGTACACGATAAAAGTAGGGTGTGGGCTCAGAAATTCCTAATAAATACGAGCGCAGGGTGTTTCGTACATGAAAATAGCCGTCTTCTGTTCGTAGAAGAAAAAGGCGCGAAAAGGGTAGAATAGTAATTGCGGACAGAACCGATGCATTCCCCATCTGCCATGTAAGGCTCGCACGATACTGCCCATCCTGTTGCATTACATACTAATCAAGAGAGAGAGAGATTTACTTCATCGGCAGGGCTTTGTAAAGAAGAAAGACCGATTTTATTTCTACATATTGAGATTATGTTTTGCCCCCACACACACACAAACCCGAAACCCCGTCTCTGTATCCTCTGTTCCGCGCTCCAATTCCTAACAACATACATTAGCTATACCCCTAAGCAAACAACATCTTACTGTAAGCAACACAATTACTTAAGCTCAAGGATTACCTTCTCAAATCCCATATTCGCAGAGTCTTTTCAAGAGAACTAGAAACAAGCTGATAATCTGCAGTTGCAGCCAACTGCAACAATTCAAAATTTCATGTCAAAACACTATTATCTATTAAGCATTTGGATACTCATACCAGTCCATACCTCTGTCACATATCCATCATGAGCCTACCATGATGAAATAATCTTTCCACTTCTCAAGTCAAAGAGCCTACATTGCCCAGTGCTGGACGCAGCTGCAATCCACGACGGAAATGCCATACTTTCCTTGGGAGACATTCTAACAGAGCTAGATGATATAAGGGGTGGGAAACCAGAATCAACAGATTCACTCCTCCATAGATGAAGTTTTTGACCTTGATTGACATCAATGAATCTGTGCCCAAAATAGTCAATTAGATAAGAATGTGGTGGATACAAAATGTATTTGTGGTTCAAGTACCTTAGAGATCCATTTCCAGTACCCACAATAAGTCTATCACTGAACCCCGGAGTAGTGTAAGAATTCCCGTGAATAGCACTACTAAGCATTCCACTTGGTAATGGATTAAAATGAAGCATGTTATCTTCATCTCTTTCTGCCAATTGTGTCGAGGATGCCAAAGATCGTTCAGAGAACATGGAAATTAGTCTTCCAGTCTGGCCATTCCATATATGTACTGTTCCATCACAAGAAGCTACACGTCCAGAGGATGCCGAATCGAAAATGTCATTTACAACCTGTCAAAGGAATCAGGCAGTAACAGAGGCATAAGAATTTCCAACTAGCAAGTGTCTTTCTAGGATTCACATGGGTCACCAAAGCTAAAGGAGTTTATTAGATGAAGCAACTCTGTAACCAG